>NW_027526203.1:482157849-482555873 GCF_048455015.1 Haemaphysalis longicornis
CTGATAAATGAAAATTCATGTAGTAAATCATAAGTCAGATTGTTTTTGATGTACATTGCCACACCACCACCCCGACTAGCGGCTCTAGTAAGGCCACAATAACTGTAATTGTAAAATTTGGGCGGTGAATCAAGCTCTGATAACCATGTCTCAGAAAAAAGCAATAGATCAAATTTCAGACTGATGTTCGCAAAAAGTTGTCTAGTGTGTCTTGTTTTTTTCTAATACTGCGCACATTTAGGTGAAAAAGAGATAGGAACTTATTAGAATTTAAACCAGCATATGCGCTATTAAAAGAACTATCGTCGTAATAGTCTGTTAGCATGGTCAAATGACGGCTAGAGGGAAGAAGGTTCAATTCATTTGGGAGTGTCCTGAATGCTAGTCATCTTTTCGAGGTCATCAATGCTGAAGATACGCAAGGCAGGCGATCCTTCGTTTCTTCTGGCATATATTTTGCCAGCAGCTGTCCACACGTACCTCCAGCCATCCTCTTTCTTCTTTTTAATGGCAGCACCCAACAGTTGCTTACCATACCTGGTCAAGTGCTCATTTACGAACACAGGGCTGGAGACCTCGAAACCTAGCATTTTTGTTTCCAATTGTACTTTTTTTGCCTTAGCAAGAAAAGCATTCCTTTTGTTTCGTCGAACGAAACGGACGATGATGTTAAATTCATCATGTCTTGCGGTCGGAACTCTGTGGCAAATGTCAATGTCATCTTCCTCAATATTCTCCTTCACAATCTGCCCTAACTTCTTGATCACATCCGCAGGCTCACTGTCAAGCGGGACACCCTTAACTTCAACATTGTTAGAACGCTGGTACTGTTCCAGCTCCTCAACTTTCCGCACGAGACCTTCGTTCTTGCTCTTCAGCTCACGGTTTTCACGAAGAACCTCTCGAAGCTCCTCTCGTACTGATTTAAATTCGTTAAAGTCGTCTTTCAGTTTCTTGAGCTCATTCAGAGCATCCTTAATCTCCTGCAGCTCATCCTTCAGCTCATTACGGAAGTCTTCGAGTGCATCTTTGCTGCGCGCAGCCTTTGTCATTGTAACAGGAGTAAATTTGTCACGCCAAAGCAAAGACACAAGCAATCAAGGCAGGTTCGTCCGGCAACAGCGCACACCACAATACGCAGCAAAATATACACGGTTTACATTTCTCACCTGCGAGAGCAGAAAAATTAGCGTAGTGCTCGTCGTGCGCTGCTGCCGAACTGCAACCGTCCGTCCTTGCTTCCGAGCTTTTGTAGCCGGCTGTAGCCTCTGCTGCCCCCTCGCAGGAACAGCAACGCCATTATCTTCGGTGAAGCAGCGTAGCTTGCCGGGTCGTCCGATGTGCCCACGTTTTTGCGGCTACGCAGGCTGGATGCGGCTTCAATGCAGCAACGGCATTCCGTCCTTGGGTAGGTGCTGCGAGAGCAGAAAAATTAGCGTAGTGCTCGTCGTGCGCTGCTGCCGAACTGCAACCGTCCGTCCTTGCTTCCGAGCTTTTGTAGCCGGCTGTAGCCTCTGCTGCCCCCTCGCAGGAACAGCAACGCCGTTATCTTCGGTGAAGCAGCGTAGCTTGCCGGGTCGTCCGATGTGCCCACGTTTTTGCGTCTACGCAGGCTGGATGCGGCTTCAATGCAGCAACGGCATTCCGTCCATGGGTAGGTGCTGCGAGAGCAGAAAAATTAGCGTAGTGCTCGTCGTGCGCTGCTGCCGAACTATATATATATATATATATATATATATATATATATATATATATAACACAGAAATAAGGGTTGGCAGTCGAGAAAACCTCGGAAAGCAAAGGGGAGGATGTAGTAGATCATTGAAACAGATTAAGAATTTGGAAAGAAAGAAAGAAAGTGAAGAAAAAATGCCCGCCAGGTGGGATCCGAACCCACGACCTCCAGAATACCGGTCTGGTGCGATAACCACTACGCTACCGGCGGGGCGGTTTTCCCATTCACTTTCTGGGGTATTTATGTTAGGTATGTTTGTTTCCTGTGCTTGGGGGTGGTAGCCAGCGCCATTCGGACTAATCGGGGTGAAGGGGACCCCGTCGCTCCAGGCGATGGCGGTGAGGCTTCCATATTCGGCTTCTGCTACCGACGACGATAAACTGGCGGACATCTCCCGCAGGGGATTGGTGATGGTCCTGATTCGTCCAGTGAACGTTGCCAATCTTCTGCATTACAATATATATATATATATATATATATATATATATATATTTATTGTAATGCAGAAGATTGGCAACGTTCACTGGACGAATCAGGACCATCACCAATCCCCTGCGGGAGATGTCCGCCACTTTATCGTCGTCGGTAGCAGAAGCCGAATATGGAAGCCTCACCGCCATCGCCTGGAGCGACGGGGTTCTGTCTCGCACTGCCTTCTCCAAGCGTCGACTGTGCTCGGACAGTGCTCGGCCTGAGCACCAGAGCATATCACAGGCCGAGGCGAGGCCGTAGCGGTGGGGCTGGCTTCGCTGGTCATCCTTTCGGGCAGCTTTCGGCTCCGGAGTTCCAGGACTGGATCGTGACCCCGGCTCCTCCACCACTTGAAATGGGGTTTATTGGCAAAGGTTCCTGTGCAGGCGAAAGATAAGGAGGGCACAGGCCGAGCACAGTCCGAACACAGTCGACGCTTTGAGAAGGCAGTGCGAGACAGAACCCCGTCGCTCCAGGCGATGGCGGTGAGGCTTCCATATTCGGCTTCTGCTACCGACGACGATAAAGTGGCGCACATCTCCCGCAGGGGATTGGTGATGGTCTTGATTCTTCCAGTGAACGTTGCAATCTTCTGCATTACAATATATATATATATATATATATATATATATATATATATATATATATATATATATATATATATATATATATATAGATATATATATATATATATATATATATATATATATATATATATATATATATACAGAACTAAGGATTGCCAGTCAGGAAAACCTCGGAAAGCAAAGGGGAGGATGTGGTAGGTCATTGAAATTCATAAAGAATTTGGAATGAAAGAAGGTGGCGAAAAAATGCCCGCCGGGTGGGATCCGAACCCACGACCTCGAGAATACCGGTCTGGTGCGATGACCACTACGCTACCAGCGGGGCGATTTTCCCCTCCACTTTCTGGGGTATTTATGCTAAGGTATTTTTGTTTCTGCGCTTGGGGGTGCTACCCAGCGCCACTCGGACTACTCGTGGTGAAGGGGACCTTTTTTTTAACCCCCAGGCCGTGACTCGAGTGTCTACAACATGCCGAGAGTGGTCGACCAGCGTTTAACCCTCTTAAGCTCCCTATGGCACCAAGACTGCCAGAACAGAGGCCCTCGCTATGCATGTAGCAAATCAGAATAGGAAATGAGGGGATCGTTGAAATAAGACAGAAATAAGGATTGGCAGTCAAGGAAACCTTGGAAAGCAAAGGAGAGGATGTGGTAGGTCATTGAAATAGATAAAGAGTTTGGAATGAAAGAAAGAAAGCGCAGAAAAAAAATCCACACCCACGACCACCAGAATACCGGTCTGGTGCCATGACCACTACGCTACCGGCGGGGCGATTTTCCCCTCCACTTTCTGGGGTATTTATGTTAAGGTATTTTTGTTTCTGCGCGTGGAGGTGGCAGCCAGCACCACCTGGGCTACTCGGGGTGAAGGGGACCTTCTGTTTAACCCCCGGGGCCAGTCGAAATGTCGGTAAACCAGTGTTTTTATCGTTAATCGTGAGTCAACCATTTTTTCAACTATATATATATATATATATATCGGAAACCAGAACTGGACTGGTATTTTGCAGGAACTGAACCCGAACCCGAACCGTTAATTTTTGAGCACGCTGAACTCGAACCGGAACTGAACCTAAAAAAGAAATAACGGTTACCGCTTCATGCCGAAACGGTTCGACCCTTCGTTCCTTATATTGCACAGTCAATGCAACTCAGGCCTTTATTTCTTTTACGTACCATCAACTTCGTACCCGCTCGCGCACTTTCCCCTCCCGACAATTGAACAATATCACGCTGTATGTAACAACAGGGGAAACGAATGAGCACCAATGAAGCAATGGTCTGTTGCTGCTGGAAGCGCGAGCGTAGTGCAAGCTGAACAAACAAAATGTCATTCTCGGCAGCTTGCCGGGGATATAAACAAACTTTGCCCTTTCCGAGCTACGACTTTATTGGAGCAATCAGGCTGCAGGAGGGCTCCACTGCGCAACAGCGATAGCTCAAACCCGATGTGTGCAAACTTATAAATCAAAGCTTTTTACGTCTGCCCCCCAAGGGTTCTTTCGCGACCGTTGGTGTCACCAGAAAACTCCAGCGAACAAATAAAATAATTTACAGCCACCGCCATGAATCGAACCTGGAACTAATAGACTAACAAAGCGAGAGCCCGTTGTCTTACCGATTTAGCTACGAGCCCTTTTTTTTTTTATTGCAACATTTCAGTACAAAACAAGCACCATCAAACAAAAAACTGCAACGATAAAACTGCTAGTCATCACCTTGACAGCAGAAAAACGATTAAAATTGTTTGAGGTTGGTCAGTGTTTCCATCACAGGCAACCACTCTGGAGGCTCAGGCTGAGCCCTCCACACTTCAATAATCATACGCATTGAATCAGCGAAATATTCTCTTGACCATTTAGCGTCAACGTCCCTATGGCGTATGGCCATGCGGGATTTCCAAATTGCATGTAGGGCCAGGACCATCACGAGGTCGTAAGGTACTTCGTCACTCTCAATAGGTAAAAACCTAATGCCGTGAGCGTCCAGGGGAAAATCTTTTTTGAGGGTTCGCTGAAGCACGTCCCAAAAGAAGACCCCGTCCCAGCAGTCCAAAAACACGTGTTCTACAGTTTCGGGTTTTCTGCACGGGTAGCAGTCCACCCCAGCCGGCAAAAACATTCCCTTTTCCTTCTGCCACGTTTTCACATCAAGGACGCCCGAGTGAAGTTTAAAGAAAAACGTCTTAACCCATGGGCCAATCGCCATACGTTTCACACGCTTGAGCACATCCTGTCCTGGCCCTACACGGTACAGCGATCTATACAATGGAACGGGAAGTACGGAATCAACGAGGTCATTATACAATCTTTTACGCGTCACACTAGATAAGTACTCTAGCGTGAAGCGTGCACGCAAAAACATGGTGGCTTGTACCACCTCACGGAAGTAGCCTTTCGTTGCGCCAAAAGATAAAGAAGCTGACGTTACAACAAAATCAGGAAGCGCTCTGGCCAACTTCACCTGACACACAGTGCGCAAAAAGGAGTCCTTCACATCCCGAAGAAACAAAAAACGATTTACCACTTGACGCAAAAACAGATGCGATAATGACAGGCCACCAAGACGCACGCGCCGAAACAGGTGCGTACGGCTTGTTCTCTCCCAGGACGACTCCCAAATCAACATAGCAAAAACTCGGTGCAAGGCCTGTACACGTGCCCGCGAACAATGCAACACCTGTAGAACGTACCACAGTTTGCTAATTAAAAACACATTACACACTGATGCCCTAGCAAATATTGAAAGTCCGCTTCCCTTCCATTTCTCGGCCTTTTCACGCAATTCGACTGTTTGACTGCGCCAATAAGGGTCGCTGTCTACATAGTTCTCGAGGGGCACTCCCAAGTACTTCACCGGCGTCGTCTGCCAGCTGATACACTCGAAAACTCTAGGCATACTGTCCCACTGGCCATGCCAGAAACCAACACATTTCTGCCAATTAACACCACTGGCACTTTACTTACAAAAACACTTCAAGGTGTTTACAGCAATGCTTATGCTTCTCCTATCAACAAAAAAAAGAGCAATGTCGTCAGCGTAAGCTAACACCCGCACTTCACACGACTGAAGTTTAAACCCTTTGACGTCTTTGCTCCGGATTACACTTAAACAAAACGCTTCAATGTAGAAACAAAAAAGCAACGGAGACAATGGGCAACCCTGACGAACGGCACGTTGAACAGGAACGGGTGCGCCGATCGTTTTGTTAATAACAAGCCTAGTAGAACACCCAGCGTACGCCATGCGCACACCATTGAGAATAACAGAACCAACATTCACGTGTTCCAACATATCTAACAAAAGTTCGTGCGACACCTGATCGAAGGCTTTAGCCATGTCTACCTGGAGCATTGCCAAAGTCCCTTGCATGGCGTCACAACACTCCAGAACACTTCGGGCAGTATGAATATTTGTAACTATCGACCGCCCTTTGATCCCGCACGTTTGATGCGGCCCTACCAGGTCCTTTATGACAGTCTGTAAGCGGCCTGCCAATATTTTCATTAAAACCTTATAATCGACATTTGTCAGACTAATAGGACGATACCCAGGGATCTGCCTGAGTTTCGCAACCTCCTCCGATTTCGGTATAAGCACAGTGTGCGACACGAGAAAAGAAGGTGGCAGCACACCTTTGTGGTACGCCTCAGAATAAACTCTACATAGGACCGGGCTAATGTCGCCCTTAAACGCCTTGTAGAAAGCAGCGCTCAGGCCATCAGGGCCCGGCGTCTTCCCTGGGCTTAACTCGTCGATAGCGCCGCGTATCTCTTCTACTGTAATATCTCTTTCGAGATGCGCCATAACTTCCTCGTCTAAGCACGGTAACAAAGACGCAAACTCTTCTCTAAACTTGACGGCATCGACAGGATGACAAGAAAACAAATTTTTATAAAAGTCACAAAAACAGCGCTCTATATTAGCCTGGTCACTATAAACCACACCTTCGGCTTCAATTTCCACTATCGCATTTCTGCGCGCATACTTCTTTTCCGCGCTGAACGCTCTTTTAGTCGGCGCTTTCCCGTGCAAAAATCTCTCAGCTCGTGCGCGCACAAGCGCACCCTCATACTTCTCTTTATCTATTACTTCGAGCTGCGCTTTTCATCCTCTAATGTCATCCTTCAACGCCCCGGGCGATTCACATTCTTCCTTAACGTAAACGTCCAGGGTACTTCGTAACCAGGCTTCTCTTTGCTTCTCGTCGTATTTGATTGCGGATGATCTTTCAAGGGCCTTTAACTTAACTTCTTGTTTGAAGAGCTCCCAATTGAGAGTAAAGTTAACGTTCTCTTCTCCACCGAAAAACGTCCGTGCGCATGCATTAACGGCCTCAGTGAAATGTTCATCCTGCAGCAGCTTGTTATTAAGCTTCCAAAGCCCCCAACAGAACGCGTTGCCTGGTTGTACCATTCTACAAACGGTTACGGTCACAAGACAGTGATCGCTGAAGGAAACGGGGGAAACTCGGTAGCTATCACACTCCGGCAGAATCTCTGACGAAACATACACTCTGTCGAGACGCGCATGACTGTACTCACCAAGCACGTCTACGGGTTTACCCCCTGCGTTCTCGCTGAATGCCAAGTGAAAGCGTCACGCGACCACTCATGCCCGTCTAGCGGCCCTGTGCGCACCTTGCTCATGTGCTAAGAGTTACAAAAATTAAAGGAAGCTCACACTAATGCATCGCATCTCACTTCTAGTACGCCAATGTGCTAAAGCCTGTGGCCTCCAATGTTCACGTAAACAATCGCAGCTCCTCGTGTCGCGTGCATTGAGTGCACTAAAATTTAGATTCAGCGTCGTAGCGATTCGGATACATTATGTGAAGACGCGTAGGCCGTGGGAAGGAGCCCGGATTGTATCAGCCGTAGGGTAGTTTGTAGTTCTATGGAAAGGTCAGGGTAAGGCGAAGGTACGGTCTGTCTCAGAAGGCGATAATGCTGGGTTATCTCCACGAACGTGACAAGCGGGTGACTGTCCTCGTGCAGCTCCATAGCACGGGAGGTAAAAGCGCAGGCTTGTTGGGTGGGCGTATTTGTTGCCCTCCATTGAAGCGTGAGGGGGTGTCCAGATGAGCTGAATGGAACCGTTTGGGGAGTGGTTTTTTAGCACGCGCTGTACAGGTCAGAACACCGAACCCTACTGGTAATTCCAGTAGGCTTGCTGGGAATCAATTACTACCCTCCGAACCCCTGGTTGAGCGAGAGCAGAGGTGATGGCTGCCTCTTCTGCTGCCGTCATTCCTTGGGTCCCAAGCGAGGTACACGCCAGGAGGCTGGTTCTGGAGGTAGCCGCGATGATGGTGTATTGCTGACCTCAATTTTTGGCGGCGTCTGTGTAGATAACTGCATGATCCCCACCGAGAGTGGTGTTTAGCGCTTGAGCCCGCGCTTTTCGGTGACCCTCGTCATGTGAAGGGTTATATTTCTAAGCAAAGGCAGCATCTTTAGTTTTAGTTTAGTCGCCAAGAGTCTGGGAGTAGGTCAAGCGTAGTGACATTCTGGGCTGCCCAGCCAATCTGGTGAAGCATGTGGTTACCCACCGCAGTTCTGAGTCGGACCTTCTGGTTAGAAAGATGGCCTTCTATCAGCTATTCCACCGTGTTGTGGAGCCCCCTGCTGAGCAGCGTCTCTGTGGACGCACTCATGAGAAGACCAATGGCGTGCTCGACCGCCTTTCTAATCATTATATAAAGCATCTCTATGTCTTCCTTGTCGAGAAGAAGACAAGGGGTTGACGTGAGTAACTCTCGAGAGGACAAAAGCTTCAATTAATCGAAAGGTACCGGATTCCTTTACGCCTCGCTTCTTGGTGGCAACCCGCCTGATGATGTGTATCATTTGATTAATGCTGTTTTCGAGGCGCTGCAAGGAAACGTCACTCTTGGCGTTATCCTCGAGATGTAGGCCCACGATCTTGATGCTGGGGCTTGGAGTGATGGCCTGGCCATCAAGGAGTATTTAAATGTATTCCTTGGTTTGGCGTGAGGGCGGACGACAAGGAGCTGTGATTGTTTACGTGAACATTGGAGGCCACAGGCTTTAGCACATTCGCGTTCTAGAAGTGAGATGCCATGCATTGGTGTGAGCTTACTTTAATTTTTGTAACTCTTAGCACATGAGCAAGGTGCGCACAGGGCCGCTAGACGGGCGTGAGTGGTCGCGTGACGCTTTCACGTGGCATTCAGCGAGAACGCAGGCGGTAAACCCGTAGACATGCTTGGTGAATACACCACCTGTCTTCCCAGTCTTCGCGTGGGCTCGTAGCTAAATCGGTAAGACAACGGGCACTCGCTTTGTTGGTCTATTAGTTCCTGGTTCGATTCCCGGCGGTTCCAGTAAATTCTCTTATTTGTTCGCTGGAGTTTTCTGGTGACACCAACGGTCGCGAAAGAAACCTTGGGGTGTAGAGGTAAAAGCTTTGCTTTAAAAGCCACCGTTGTGGCACAAGGGCTAAGCCGTTATGCTGCTAAGCCCAACGAAGGGAATTCGACCACAGCGGAAGTTTTTCTGTCGGATGGAAAACGCAAAAAAAAATGGCTGACGATTACCATACTCCATAATGCGACATTTGGGCGCTGTGCGAAGAGCATTCTTCTTGGTCACGACGCATAGCAGCTGCGTCTCAGCAAGTGATCGCGTGATCAGCAAACGCACGGCAGCGCACGATACTACGCCGTTATTCCGCCGGACGTCGCCGCCGCCGAACATGTTTTAGATCGTGTTTGGACCTCCCGCACAAATGTAACGTCGTTCTGATGAGCCACGCAACGAGGAGGACGCAAAGCCCATCCACCTGTTGCCTCACTCATTGTTCAGCACTCACTCCTGAATGCTGCAGTGCACTGAGGCAGCACTCCCTCGTAGGTTGTCTCGATGGCAGCGGTTGTAAGCCCGTGCGTCGGCGGCGCTAACTGCGTAACACACATCATCGTCAAGCGCACGACTGCACGCGCTGCTGTGGCGCCATCACGCAGCGCGTCGCCACCGCCAAGCATGCTCACCGCCTCCCCCTCACACTTTCGTCGTGCGTCACCGCCGAGAAGTATCTCGGGGGGGTTCCCACACACTTTGGCCACACTTTCCTCCGCCGTTTTCTTTCTGTCTTCGTTCGCTCGGTTACCACGTCGACGCCGACGTCAAACCACAGTAGCGGCCGCCAAAGTGATACACCCTGAATAGCCCATGTGTCGAGATTTCGGCGCAAGTTGAACATCCCCATGTTTTCAAAATTAAACAGGAGCCCTCCACTATCAATCACTCTCCCAAAATTTCTCCTAAGCGCTCCGTGTGTTCCACCCACTCCTTTCCGTCTTTGCTGTCGTCCTGTACTGGTCGCTTTAGTGAAATTCGTCTTTAATCGCACACTTCTAAGGGGAAACGGTTTCATGGTTTCGTGTCGGGGAAGCACTCCATGAAATTTTAAAGGCACAATTTTATGCCACGAAACAAACTGTAATCTATTTTTATTGTTCTTTCAGCGTACCACACAACGTTTTTCCTAACACCCGCAGTGTAAAGCGTTCGTTATACCTTGACGTGGCAGTCTGTCGACCCTTCCACAGGTGTAGCGTCAGCAAGTCTGCGGTTCCGTGCACATCATCGCGTTAATTAGTGTCCCTAAGCCCCTTATTCACGCTGTACTGAGCCCCGGGAAATGTTGTACTCACTAATTGGGGATAAGCTCTAGTGCACGCTGTATCCGGCCAAAATACAGGGTCGCCTAGTGCTACTGGAAGACGCGAAAGGTTGCCGCAGCCTGAACGATCACGGGCACCTTGTCTCTGAACTCTGGAAGAGACTTTTACAAGGCGCCATTTTTATTCGAGGGCTTTAGGGATTTTTATTGTTGCGGAAGCCATATGTGCCCTGTTTGTTGAAAACCAGGGGTTGTGAGCAGCAAATTTCCCCAAAATTCCACTCACCTTCAACTAAAGAACCCGTAGCAAGAACGGGAATCGGACCCAGGTATGTGCGCTAACAGGCAAGTGACAGTTTAACACAGAACACAGATTCCGAAGCACACTTAGCTCCCCTCACGTGCTTTGAATATAGGAAAGATAATGGCTGCTAGTGGCGATTAATTAGTGCTATACATCACACGAATATGTCTTCATGAAGCCGTCAGATTCGTAGCTTTTCTGCGCGTAGTTCCGAATGGTCTTTGGACTGGTAACCAATGAAGACGAATAAAGGAAAGCGATGCAGCAGTAAGTATTCGGCGGCCTGTTTGTTGTCCCGATTGGGTGTGCAACGGCCCTACGTAAGGCCTAAATTTACGCTTTTGGCGCGAGATACATGCACGACTAAAGCATGCAATGGGCATGCGACTGATAGTTACGACGGTTGTACAGGACCGGTTTTGGCGTCGTACGCTGGTCGGAGGAGGCTCACGACGTGCGAGCGACAGGCGAGCCAGATGCAATCGTGTGATCGCTGCGATTATCCTGCAGCCGTAGCCAGTGAGAGCCCTAAGGTGTCGTCATAATGACGTCATTGCGAACGTTTCTTTCAAAGCTTCGAGGAGGCGCTAGTGGCAGTTCCGAGTATTTTGAAGGAAGCAGTGCAGGGCGCGCTCACGCAGTCTCCTCCGACCCGCGCGCTCTCCGCCCACAATACCGGCACCTGCTAGACGCATGTTTCCAGCGATAACAACAACATGGACGAACGAAATCTCCGGTGCTAAACGTCCCCACAACTTTTTACTGAAAATATAAAATGCAATTTCTAACGTAACAGCACTATTCATTTTTACTTCGAGCTGATAAATATCTTTTCTCGCTCGGATTTCTCTTGCATTTATCTAAATCGACCGGAGTGCGCATACAAAGTGAGGCATCCATGCAGCGAAAATAGTGGGCGTAGCGACGCCGAAGACGCATCGCACGCGCACTTAGGAGCACGTGTCTCAAATTCCCGGGTACGACTAGCCATGGCAGCCATATTTCCTGCCAGTCTTACACTGCAGACGACGGCGCAGTCGTGCATGTGTCATGCGCTTTTAGGACTAACGTCGTCAACCGGTCGCCGTAGGATGACGTACAATGAATTTTACTTTGCTTCGCACGTCATTATACTCAATTTTAAGGTTACCAACGTTAAGGCCTTACAACATCTCACGTACCCACCCGAGAGGATTGGCCCATTAAGTGGCAACCACATGGAGCGTTTTTCTTGCGTCTGGCGTCCGTCGGCGTCTCCTAGGGGCGACGTGAAATGGTCGTTGGAGAGGACCAAATTCAAAAAAAGAGCAAATATGACCAATTAAGGCGCAAGGCGAAGTGGTACAACAGCATATTCCGGGAATGTTATACGCAGACGACATTGTTCTTTTATCTGATAACCAAACCGATATGCAGCGTCTAATAAATATTAGCGGCCAGGAAGCCACCGACCTCGGTTTAACGTTCAGTGCAGAAAAATCAGGAATAATGGTTTTCAATGACGCTACCACTGACGTAGTATCTATCCAGCAAGGCGAACTACCTAGAGTGAAGGAATATAAATATTTAGGAGTGTCGATAAACGAAGGGGATAACTACTTAAGAACTTACGAGGAGCAACTTAAGGTTAAGGGAAAGAGAAACGCAGCTATAATGAAGCATAGAGCTCTGTGGGGGTATAACAAATATGAAGTAGTAAGAGGAATGTGGAAAGGAGTAATAGTTCCTGGTCTAACGTTTGCGAATGCTGCACTCTGCTTAAAATCAGACGTTCTATTAGGCCTTGAAGTAAACCAGAGAACGGTAGGACGTTTGGGCTTAGGCGCGCATGGAAAAACAGCTAATTTAGCAGTTCAGGGAGATATGGGCTGGGCGTCGTTCGAAGTTAGAGAAGCCCAGAGTAAAATATGCTTTGAGATGAGGTTGAGGGCAATGGATCAACGAAGGTGGGCAGCTAAGGTTTTTAGGTACCTATACTTGAAACGCGTAGACACGCAGTGGTTAAGAAAGACCAGAAGGCTAACGATGAAATACGGAAAGAACAGTGGAGAATCCAAAACAGCCAAGGTAACCAAAAAAGAGGCAAGGCAGATTGAAACAAATAAATGGAGGGAAAAAATGGAAGCTAAAACGTCGTTAGAGATGTACAGGACTGAGAAATTGAACATCAGAAAGGAAAATTTCTACGATGATTCCCAGGGCAGTCTTTGCTTTTGAGGCTAGAGCAGGTTGCCTGCGAACTAAGAGTTTTGTGGGGAAGTATTCACAAAATAATGGGGTATGCATGGTCTGCGAAAAAGAAACAGAAACTATGCGGCACATAGTGTTAAAATGTGAGGATATCCATCCAAATCTACATGAAGGAAATATTTGGCTTCCGGAAGCCCTAGGATTTAAGGGTATCACAGAGGAAGTTAACTTGAAGGCTTTCGAGGGGACGAAAAGAAGTTTAGAATGCTGGTGGGTCATTCCATGCCAAACGTCCCAGCCGTAAAATCGACCATCACGGATTTGCTCAGTAAAAATTGTGCGTCATCCTGGCATGGCCCACAATGCTCCCTGAAAGTGTTTTTGTCCAAAAAATTTTTGTTCCTTTTCTAGCGGCCCTTTTACCTGCAGGGTTTAGAGCAAACTTAGGTCTGTGAAAAAATTCATGAAAAAGTACCTTCTTTTACAATGGCCACCATTTTTTGTGAACATCATGATGATGCCCTGGGCTTCTCTATGGCGCATTTTTAAAATATTTTTCCCTTTTTTTGCTGTGATAACGCCATTCAGAAAATACACGATGTCGAGCATTTTCAAACATTTTTAGCAAATACGAGCGCACTCTCTCAGCCAATGAAGCATTTGTACCTGTATCTCAGCATTGTGTAAAATTGTTAAAAATTGTATTTACACTGAAAAAAAGGTGAAATGTGCGAGAAAACGTTTGTCAAACTTGGAAAAATCTACTTTCTGGCCCATATTCACCTTGAAATTGCGCATTGTTGTGCTCATAGTAAAAATATCAAATACAAGCCATTCACTAGTACAAATGATCGCAGTTTATTTCAGAACGTTTAATCAGAACAGTTTTTGTTTTAGCAGAGAAAAAAAAATTTCAATTTGTACAGTGACACTACTTCACACCGTTGTTCCGCAGAGCGTCTTCTCTGCACGGCATGCACCTGCCTGCATGAAACACGCGCGAGCCAGCGGGTTCGCGCTACAAGAATACCTTTCGCCGCAATGGTATTTGTAACGTCAGTACAGGAAAGAGCAATAATTCGCGTGTCAGAGGGAAAGCTGCATATGGCAGCTTCTTCCCTTCCGCCCTCTCTCATTGTGTACTTTGTGTACCTTGTTTGTGTACTTTGTTTGAGAGAAATAAAACATATCATAAGTACAACGTGGAGCTAGCGATGGTGCGCCCATTCCATGAGTACGGGTAACTGAACGGCTGAACATCAGATGTGCATTTAAAGCATCGGGTTATGCAATTCCCGCTAACGCATACAAATGAATCCGTTTAGCTCGATGACTCCGCCGCTGTTTATTTCGTAATTTTCGGCATACTTAAAAGATACCACGTCCATGTCCAGCCTGCCGTTTAGTTACCCGTAATCATGGAATGGGCGCACCACCGCTAGCTCCACGTTGTACTTTTCCCACTAACACGCCAATTATTCCTCTTTCCTGTACTGACGTTACAAATACCATTGCGGCGAAAGGTATTCTTGTTGCACAAACCCGCTGGCTCGCGCGTGTTTCATGCAGGCAGGTGCATGCCGTGCAGAGAAGACGCTCTGCGGAACAACGGTGTGAAGTAGTGTCACTGTACAAATTGAAAAGTTTTTTTCTCTGCTAAAACGAAAACTGTTCTGATTAAACTTTCTGAAATAAACTGCGATCATTTGTACTAGTGAATGGCTTGTATTTGATATTTTTACTATGAGCACAACAATGCGCAATTTCAAGGTGAATATGGGCCAGAAAGTAGATTTTTCCAAGTTTGACAAACGTTTTCTCGCACATTTCACCTTTTTTTTTCAGTGTAAATACAATTTTTACCAATTTTACACAATGCTGAGATACAGGTACAAATGCTTCATTGGCTGAGAGAGTGCGCTCGTATTTGCGAAAAATGTTTGAAAATGCTCGACATCGTGTATTTTCTGAATGGCGTAATCACAGCAAAAAAAGGAAAAATATGTTAAAAATGCGCCGCAGAGCAGCCCAGGGCATCAACATGATGTTCACAAAGAATGGTGGCTATTGTAAGAGAAGTTGCTTTTTCATGAATTTCTTCACAGACGTAAGTTTGCTCTAAACCCTGGAGGTAAAAGGGCCGCTAGAAAAAGAACAAATTTTTTTTGGACAAAAACACTTTCAGGGAGCATTGTGGGCCGTGCCAGGATGACCCACAATTTTTGCTGAGCAAATCCGTGGTGGTCGATTTTACGTCTGGGACATTTGGCATGGAATGACCCTGGTGGACGAAAAGCAGAGAGGGGAATATTGCCTAAGACAGTTACCACCTGTAACAGGGGAAAAAAGTTTTACGTTCCTAATAAGCTTTTAGTGCCTGCCCTAAGCAGCGCTAGTATTAAACCAAGAGTGTAAAACACGGTTATATTAGTCCTTTTTGGTAAGATGACATGTCATCCCCCGCTTCAAAGGGGAAACCAATAGCAATCATCATCATCATCATCAAGCAGTTTTTAGCTTGCAATTAAATGCGATTCCCAACGTCGCATTTCTCCGCTACGCAACATAACCACTCCCAATTCTCACATCACTTCGGGCCACTTATAGGAGCCATGAAGAGAAAATGAAAGTTGGTTTTATTCGAAAGATTTCGTGTTTTATAGTGCCCCCAGCGCTTGTCCGGATACAAACGGTGCTTTATTCACTGAGAAATAAACAATTTAGGTTAAAATTTTGGTTTTCCCGCTCAATCGTGCGTTTTCGTGGTCCCAAGTGACATCACTGGAACCGACCGCTCTGCAGCCTAGAGTACCTTCATTCACGCATCCGCCGTACAGGGTAGAGACACGTATACGCTGGCGCCGCCATTTTCAGTTGCTCGCTCGCCACCGAAGCAAGTCATTGTGTCAAAACCGCGCTAAAATTATCGCCGCAACGCGATTTACTGAAGAAGTTTGAATCATATTGTCTGTTTCGCGTTGCTAGGTCTCGTGGGAAACCAAAAGAATAACGCGTTGAGCCCGTTGGCCCAATTGCGGCGGCACGGGACCGTTCAAAGGTTGTCTCCACCCTGTACAGCGCTGTTGGTTTGTTCCCGCGTTTCTTTACGTTCCGTAACCTAGATGGCGCCACCATACCGTGGCAAGCGTTTGGTTTGTTTTTGCCCGCATTTAAACCTGGCTTGTTTTTGTTCTGGGAGAAAATATTCGTTCCCTGAAACAGTGCTCGCTCGACAAATGGGGTCACGTAAGACACCGTTGCTTGCGTCAATCGTCCAGTGTCGTCTGAGACAACCCCAAGCCCCGTAGTGCTGTGCAGCAAAACACCAAGCATGCTGTGCGCAGTACGAACAGCAGAACGCATCAGTACTTCTATGTTTACATGTGCTTTCGTAACTTCCACTGTTTGTCCCATCATTCTTATTGCTTTGTAAAGAATATGCCCTAAATTTAAGCGCAAATCGCTCGTTCGTCTCGTTTGTAAGTTCTACCTAATTTGCGTCTGCTTCTGCCAGCCTCCGCCAATCGCAGAGCTTAGCTCATGTGACGACATAGGTTCTGTTGCGGGAAATGAGCTGGTGGATCGCATGACCATTCCCGTTTTTCCTAATTATGTAGCTTATTTGAGCGAAGTTTACGTTAAAAGTGGTGTCAGTATGATTCTAACGAGGCAATCTTTTGAATAAACCAAACTTGTGTTTTCTCTTCATGGCTCCTTTAAGATGACAGTTGCTGTAGAGGCTCACAACGATTCACCAACGCCCTTCGCAATAATACTTTTGCATTGAAGAGTCGTTTGTTGTTGTTGGAGCTACACGTTTTGCCTACACGATAGAGGTAATCGTCATCACGAGCGTTTCCCTGAGCAGGTTGACCTATAGACCTCGAACGGTTGTCCTCGACATTTGCGAGATTCGAAAGCAGGTTTCAAGACCGGTGTCGAAATAGCGAGACCTGTGTAACGACCGGTTTAGGAGAGACACCCTAAAATCTGTTGCCTTTGAAGAACTCTGTTTGTAAACACGGCTGCCTCCATTTTTTTAAAAGAGAAGCTGTTGTGGCTGGCTAGCCGTAATGTGAGGGGCATAATGCGTAGCGCGTTAAAAATACCAATAAAATTCCGAGCGCTCATGAGCGCGTGCTTCGCGGCGCCCGCCCAGCGCAGTGGCTTTAGCAAAATAAAAAGCTTAGGAAACCGCGAGGAGCCCCTCGAGTTCTCTAGCAACCAGCAACGCCACAGCTATCGCAACATTTGTTCCAAGAAACCTCGATACGACTACATGGAGCGCCGCGGATGCGTCGTACACGTACGCACAGCCGTTGGCCCCAGCTTTTGTCAAGCGCTACCGCGCATGTAATGCTTGGCATGAGGAACACGACGATGTCGATGCATATGATCATGACTACTACTAGCACAGTGCAAAGCGACGGCGGAACATGTAAATAAATAATTTCAAAATTGTACGAATGCGGGATGATGCGTCCATCAGTACTCACGTAGGAAGAAATCTAGCATCTTCGCTATGGTTCAAGCCTAGCGCGACTTGCGCAAGCTTCGCCAGTTTTTTTTCGTTTTGTTTTATTACCTGACTAAACAAATAACTGGAAATGGCCTCATCTTAGCAGGGGTCGGCAACCTGCGGCCCACACTTTTTGAGGTAACTTATGCACTTCCTGTGTTTGCACAGGTCATAAATGGCATCAAACTTCAAATTTCAACCGAAAATAAAGATATTGTGAGCATAAATCTGTACGATACACTAGTGCCCACTTCTAGGGTGCATGGACAAGTGCCCTTGTACTGTTGTGGCCAATTCACCGTGTGCTTCGTCTGCTTCCCACTACAATTATCATCATCATGTCGTACCTCATTTCTTCCTCATACCCATCCTCATGCAACTCGGCCCTCTGCCTCAAAAGTATGCTCACCCCTGGTCTAAAGCGTCATAGACCTGGCAGTATTTCTGTGATGCCTGTTTCTTTTTCCTACCAAATGACTTGAACCAGATATATGGTTACTCCAAAAGAGAGAGTCTAATATCCCCGAAGCAGTATCAGTAAGTTCCATTTTACAGCCAGTATTGGGAACACGTGTATGGCGTTGTAAGCCCTTTGCACCTAAGTATTGCAGCAGATGTCCATTCGCGCCGCCTGTATAAATCCGACATCCGCGCGGAATCACACATTTAGTGACGTGATTCCAAATTTCATATCGTAAAGAGAGTTCAGCGTTCACTAAATCGCCCTGCCTGTGTCTCTCGCAGTCCTATCGTGCGGCCCGGCTAGCGAGCCCCTTTGCATGGCACCTTTTTGCCCCTCTCTTCCGCGATTGTTTGGCTCTCCGACATTTGCTGTTCTTCGCTTCCTCCGTGGCATCGATCGGCAAGGAACGGTCCGCTTTTCCCGTCTGCTCTGGACACAGGCCGTCCTCTGTCTCTTTCAGCTCCGTTAAGCATGTGCATTCGAGCAGCGTGCAAAAGGATCGCGCTCACGCGGTCTAGCGGAGCCATGCTCACAGCACTCGCGCAGAAGGGCTCCTCCTGTGTGTTCCTTTGTCGCTCACCAGGATATTCCCGGTAATGTGTCTTATCTTGCGCGGCGCTTTTTCGCCGCAGACGCTGGTGGTTGTACACCCCTCGGTTCGGACCGCCAATTGATTCAGGCGTTATACAAATCTTTCCGTGGCAAACTTTCCAGTCGGGGGGAAAGCAGCACAAACATGTATCTTCGAGCAGGAATGAGCAACTAAGAACAGCTGATAACAGGAACAATGGGAAACACAAATGCGGTTCGTTTAATCCTACAGGTCCATTTAATATGAGTACACGCAGTATTATTTACCTAATCAAACCGGCGGGTGCATCACAGAATTTGTTACCTTCCCTGCCGATGTAATGTTGAGGGAGAAAAAAGGAGTGTCTGTATTTCGCAATTGTATGTAGGATCAACAGACGTAAAGTTGAAGAATTCAGGATCGCGCTGCAGAACCGATATTCAGCTCTTACCAAGGAAGCAGAGTTTACGACACAGGAAGCCAGCGACAATCTCACACGCATTATCACGGAGTGTGTAGTACAAGTCGGGGGCACGACGGCTAGACAGGACATTGGTAAACTCTCCCAGGAGACGCAAGATCTAATTAGGAAATGGCAAACCATGGCAATCACCGCCCCATTGACAGAAGAGAACTGGCGAAGTTTTCGAAGTTAATCAATCAGCGTAACACAGCTGACATACGGAAGCATAATATGGAGAGGATCGAATGTACTGTAAAGGACGGAGGCAGCCTGAAAGCAGTGAAGAGGCGTCTAGGCGTGGGTAAAAATCAGATGTATGCACTTAAAGACAAGCAAGGCAATGTCATCACAAATAGGGATAAAATAGTCAGGGTAGCGGAGGGATTCTATAGAGATCTGTACAGTTGCCGAGACATCCAGGATAATGCCGAACGAGAAAGTAGTTCACAGGAGATAGACATCCCACCAGTAACAACAGAAGTAAGGAAAGCTCTGAAAGAAATGAAAGGGACCAAACCACCTGGTGAAGATCAGATAACAGCAGACCTCTTCATATATGGCGGGCAAATTGTACTAGCAAAACTGGAAAACCTGTACACGAAATGCCTGATGACCGCGAGTCTACCGGAATCTTGGAAGAACGCGAACATCATCCTAACCCATAAGAAAGGTGACATGAAGGAAAATTACAGGCCGATCAGCTTACCGTCAGTCGTCTACAAGGTATTTACCAGGGTAATCGCTAACATAATTTCTGCCACCTAAGATTTCATTCAACCTAAAGAACAAGCAGGGTTTCGTAAAGGCTATTAAACAGTGGACCATATTCACACGATCAATCATGTGATAGAGAAGTGCGCGGAGTATACTGAACTCTTATATATAGCCTTCATAGATAATAAGAAATCATTTGACTCGGTCGAAACCTCAGCAGTCATTCAGGCATTACGGAACCAGGGTGTAGACGAGGATTATGTAAGAATACTAGAGGATATTTACAATGGGTCCACAAGTACCATCATCCTCCATAAGGAGAGCAGTAAAATACCTATAAGGAAGGGCGTCAGACAAGGAGACAATCTCTCCAATGTTATTCACATCATCTTTACAAAAAGTATTCAGAACATTGGATTGGGATCAGGTGGGAGTAAGGGTTAATGGAGAATACCTGAGTAACCTGAGATTTGCTGATAACGTTGCCTTGTTAAGTAACTCGGAGGAGGAATTGCAAAGCATGCTTACCGCACTGGACAAACAGAGTAGAACCGTGGCCCTGAAAATCAATATACAGAAAACTACAGTAATGATGAAGAACCTCGGGACAGCACAGCGGTTTGAGATAGGTGGCGAGGCCATGGAAGTAGTAAGCGACTATATCTACTTAGGCCAAGTTGTGACCTCGGATCCCAACCATGAGACAGATATAATTCGAAGGATAAGAATGGGGTGGAGAGCATTCGGCAGGCATTCTCAGATAATGAATGGCAGCCTACCATTGTCCCTTAAGAAGAAAGTGTATGACAGCTGCATCTGACCGCTACTCCCCTACGGGCGTAGCGGACCCACTTAGTGAGCTTCACTTAGAAGCTCACTAAGAGGGTCCAACTTAAATTGAGGATGACTAAGCGCGCAATGGAACGGAAGTTGATAGGTGTAACATTAAGGGACAAGTATAGAGCGAAGTGGGTCAGGGAACAAACGCATGTTCAGGACACATTAGTAGAAATTCAGAAAAAGAAATGGACGTGGGCAGGGCATGTAATGCGAAGGCAAGATAACCGTTGGTCATTAAGGGTAACAAAGTGGATCCCTAGAGAAGGCAAGCGTAGCAGTGGGCGGCAGAAAGTTAGATGGGCAGATGAGATCAAGTTTGCAGGGATAAATTCGTCGCAATTATCACAGGACCGGGATAATTAGAGGATAATGGGAGAGGCCTTTGCCCTGCAGTGGGCGTAGATAGGCTGATGATGATGATGGTGATGATGATGGTGGTGATGATGATGGTGGTGATGATGATGATGGTGGTGATTGGATGAAAAATTCCCCATGCTTCAAAATAGCTTGAGGCGAGCGTCGCAACTTCAAAGCACCGGGCTAAAATAAGTGCCGTGAGCACATCTTGTCTACTCGCGGATGAAAGACAGCTTATAGTCGTTACTTTGTTGCTTTAGACTGCACGTCCTTCGCACTTCTGTAGTTTTTCTTTTTAGCTGCGCGCACCAGCGACTGATAAAATGCTTATAATTAAAAAGGCACTCACTTGGTTTGCTCCCTGTTTCAGAGCTCGGCGGTCTCACTCTTGAGTCCACTCACTCAGAGTCATTAGACTCAAACTCACTCGTGAGTTTAAGTTTGAGTAAGCGCGAGACTAGTGTGACATAGTGAGTTTGAGCCTGAGTGAGTTTGAGCCCGACTGAGTTTGTGTACGCCTGAGGTAGAGTGAGTTCTGCGTTAATCATGAGTTTTTAGTCCATTTTGAGTGTTTAGTACATTGGAGTTCAGAGTTCATTTTGAGTTCTGAGTACATTTTGAGTTCTGAGAGCACTTTGAGTTTTGAGTCCATTTTGAGTTCTGAGTACATTGGAGTTGTGTGAGTTCTGAGTTTTCCGCTCCCTGTGAGTTTGTGTTTGACTGAGCGCTAATGTGTTGCTCAGCGTTGTATTGTGTTGTGTCTGAGTTTGTGTGAGTGGAGATTCGAAAATAAATTTCTGAGTGGGCTTGAGTGACCCGGGCCAACTTTGCCGAGGTATGTCCTGTTTGGGCAGGTTTGTACAGGGGGTATTAAAAGAAATACGAACAAAATAGGGCTAAGCATC
This sequence comes from Haemaphysalis longicornis, assembly GCF_048455015.1. Lineage (NCBI taxonomy): Eukaryota > Metazoa > Arthropoda > Arachnida > Ixodida > Ixodidae > Haemaphysalis > Haemaphysalis longicornis. The sequence goes on from NW_027526203.1 coordinate 482,179,616, forward strand.
TGTAGAAAAGGCGCCTCGAAATAAATTGCAGGCGTCGCTTCTCGATTAAATATTTCCCCCAAGAATATAGCTACACTATCAAAATACCACTAAGAACGGCGCAATTGTGCAGTTTACCGAATTTACAGCCATACGCTACACTATACGTCGGAGAATGTGTATTTTTTCTTTGTATTTATTTTAGTACTTTCTCTGCAATGTCAATACTGGCCAAAAAGAGTAATGGTTAAATGAGAAACATATAGAGATAATAAATGTGTAAAAGCCTGTAAGCCTTTGCTTCAAAAATAATAGTTTCTTCCGCTTAAGCTATAAAAAAGCGAAGAGAACTTGAACAAAGTCCTCGCGTAGCGTTGGCTGTCACATGAAGTGGCATGTGCGCAATAATCATTCTTCCTCAGTTCCCAAGCTCTAAATGGGGCTTCTAAAACTGGTAAAGCAGCTTCCGGGTGACGCAGCTAACCAAGGCTGCTGCAAAGAAGCTATGGACAACTAGGCACTGGTGATAAAGGCCACGTGTTGTGGAGCAGGCAGCTCATCGTGTGCTCGAGAAGGCCATTTCTCACAGAAGGGAGATGAAGTCTACTTCTTGGCCACCTGTATGAATGGCACCAGTATCATCACGGCAAGCACACATTCGTGCTGCATGGCGTACAAGTAGATAGCCTGGCCGTCGCTATCTGCAAAAATAGTTGTGCACGACATGGATATTTTCGCATATATTTTGCTTTCTATGGGCAGATTTTCTTTTTGCTAAATGAAGAAGTTCTGGGAGAAAATACATTCAGACTCGACATGTCCGGTGCGATTTGGCTCATACCAGAAGAAAAAGCAAAGCCCAAAAAGCAAGTGTGATTTTATTCGCGAAAGCCCATCCTTAACATGCTGTTTTCGAACGCTAGGCGATGGTGCATCACGGTCGGCAGCAATGTCATCCACCACGGCCGTTTTGACATGAACTTCGAACCAATAGTCACAGGCATGCGCAAAACACATACGAATCTCCCTCTCCCACGCCCCCCATGTTTTCAGGGGGTGATGCTGAAATGAGAAGGCGCAGAGTAGTGAAGGTATTTGCGGGAGGAAGTATTTTGCCCCGGAACTATTAGCCATGCCACCACCAGGCGCAACCGCTGGATAACGGCTGCTTGCTGGTACATCATACTGGTATAGATGGGCAAATGCGTACCCATACCATATGCGGTATTCACGGGCTTGTAGTTCTTTGTGCTGAGTTGCATAGCCGGTGAGGCGACTCGTGCTCGTATAGAAGATGCATAACCCGTCCTCACCACTAAGCCACTAGCCTATTCGGGCTGACACGTTGGTCAAACACACAAGAACCCGCCATTCGCTGTACTGAGAGAGAGAGAGAGAGAGAGAGAGGGAGAGGGAGAGAGAGAGAAAACTTTTATTTCTTTAGAGAGAGGGCTAATTTGGGGGAGGGATGGTGACCGGGGGAGGAAGGTCCCCGGTGATTTCGGCAGCCCGGGCGACGATGGCTTCTTGCCCCGCCGAATACGAGCTGCCCAGCACACTCACCAAGTGCTCACCGTCTCAACATCGTGGTTGTGGGTTAGGAGGGCATTGCCAAAGGAGTTGACTCATGGTTTGGACCAGCCAACAAGCGGGGCAGTGGGATAAGGAGTACAGAGCGAGGTACATGCGGTGCAGGCGGGAGAGGCAAGGAAGGTGTACGTCTGCACTATGCGCCATAGGCGTTCTTTGGCGTGAGAGGGCGCCGGGCGGCGTATTCCCAAACCATATCCCGTAGGGGCCCAGGCCGACCACACCCCCTTCAGATAGCGACGTCACAGCGTGACGTCCCTTTCTCTTCGTGCACGACTTCATGCGACGGGGATTTTTTTTCTCTCTCTCGGTTTGGGCGGTGGCCGATGGTTTCGCTCTGTGCGCGATGCTGGGGCTGCGGCGCTGGGGAGCTGACGCACATTTAGTAGAAGTTAAAGGCCCAACCACATGCAGCGTACTTTCGGCGTTTTCTCGCATGGCGACGCGAGCTGACGCGCGAGCAACGACGATGTCTACGCTCGCCAGATATCGGCGTCGACGCAGCGAGAGAAAGCAGCGGAAAGCGGGCAGCAGCGGTCGGGTTTCACGTCCTTCTCGTCCTTTGGGGTCATTCCTTTCAGCAGAAGAGAATCAATTTCTTTTTAACTTGCGGTTATCGGCTGCCTTGAGACAAATTGCAAGCTATTTCTGTTCGAAAGCACTCATTCATTAGTGGCTTGTTTGGTTTTCATCGGGGAGATCGGGTATTTGCGATATCATTTTTTTAGTTAAATAAGGGAGCTCTGGTTACGTCGCTTCTAGTATTAGCATGATGGGGCTTGGCTGCAAGATTGGTGCGTGACGACCAAGCCTTATCAGCGCCAGAATGCTAGCGTCGCATGCCATTCCATTCGTTGCTACCTTGGCTTGCGTAGGGGAGACAGAGGTTTTGCGATAGCTTTTCTGGACTCAAATAAGAGGGCTGTAGTTACATCGCTTGTAGTAATAGCATAACTGCCCTGGGATCCAAGATGGGTGCGTAAGAAACAAGCGTTACCACGGCTCAAATTTCTCAAACACGAGCAAAGCAAATCACTCGACAATATTCGTTGGCAGCCTCTGTTAGGGTACCAAATTATTGGGAACACCGTCGCCTCCTGGCGTGGTCGAGCGGTTCCACGCTTATGTGCTGGCGTTTTGTTTTGAAAGTCCATGGTTTGAATCTTGGCAAAACCTCGTTTTTTTTTTTTGCAATGAGGGTTTCACCGGCTTTTCATTTTTTTTTCAAGGCAAAAAAAGGGGGCCAGGGTGCCTCGCCGTTTTACCTACAAGTGACGTTCGACGGTAACCTCAGTATCAAGGCAGCCCCGAAATTTGCTTTGCTCACAGTTTGAATTCATGAAGCTGCAGTCGGTACATAACATCAAGGTTAAATCAAGTAGCAAGTAAAGTTGTGCTAAGTGCGTCTTCGTTCATCATGCTATCTTATTTTGTTCAGATTTGATGGTAATGAGACCATTATAAAAAAGGATCAACACGCTCGCTGATGTTAACAGCAGATGAGCGACCGAAGTACGCGTGAGCTTTCGACCGATTGGGAGCAAACGTTCTGCGCTTCGGTACGGACACTGTTATTGACACTGATCATTACCCAGTTTTTTTTGTGCCTAAGAGCACATACTCCCGTTCGAAATAGAGTCCATACGAAGTCCGTATTTAATTCCACAAAATTTGTGGAACTGATACGTGGTGCTGACTGGGGTTTTGTAGCGGTAGAGCAATGCGCAGAAAAAGCTCTTCGTGATTTTTCTGCGAAAATAAGCGCGTCCATCACAGAGTGTACACCAATAACCCATATCACGAAGTGGTATCGCTCCCCTAGGAGTCCATGGATTACTCCGGGATTGATACGTTCCATATCTAAGAAAGAAAACCTCAGAAAAAAATTAAAAGCCCAATCTTCTAATATTTGCCTCAAAAATTGGTTCAAGAAGTATTCTAACGTGCTATCAATGTTGTTGAAGCGGGCGAACCGTGAATACTATGAAAAAGAAATTGAAAAGAACGGCAGCGATACCAGGATGAACTGGCATTTAATCAACAGATTTTTAAACAACTGTGTCCGCCACATTTATCGAAAATATTAGTTCATGACTGTTCTATTACCGATTCCAGTGACATTTCAGAAGCTTTCAGTGAACACTTTGCCAAGTGTGATAGCTCCCAGATTAATCCTTCTTTACCCGTACTGTCACGTTGTCCTCATTCTTTTTATGTACGTCCTACTTCGGCAGCAGAAGTCTATAATGTTATCTCATCTCTTAAAACGACTGGACCCGGCCTAGCCTCTATTCACCCTTCTAAGATAAAACGTCTGTGTCAAGAATTATCGCCCATTTTAGCCGAAATCATCCACAAGTTGTTTAAAGATGGCAAATTTCCCGATTGTCTTAGAGTTGGTAAAATAACACCTGTTTTCAAAAAAGGATACTGGTTATGTATTAATAACTACCGCCCGATCTGCATTCTTCTGTTTTTTAGTAAAGTAATTGAAAGACATTTTTACACCCGATTAATGTCTTACCTCCAGAAATTTAACCTACTCTCTACACATCAATTTGGTTTCAGACCTGGCTACACTACGGAACTGGCAGTACTTAGTTTTACTGACCAAATTAAACAGGCTATCGACGAAGGTTTACTCGATGGAGCAGTTTTCATTGACCTAACTAAGGCGTTTGATAAAATTAACCACCATATTTTGTTACATAAACTTGAAGCATATGGCATATCAGTGCTTCCCTTGGAATTCCTTCGTAGCTAATTAACGAACCGCTCTCAGATTGTTTTCATTAACGCTAAACCTTCCACTTTTAAATCAATCAACACTGGAGTTCCACAAGGCTCCATACTAGGTCCTCTGGTATTTTTGTTATTTATTAATGACCTTCCTGCTATTCTTACCCATTCCAACAGCCTTATATATGCTGATGATACTACCATCTTTACATCACATAAATCAGCCAATGAGATTCAGCAAAGATTGAATTCAGACTTATTAAATGTTCATCGTTGGTGTGCCATAAATAATCTTCAAATATACCCAACAAAAGCAACATTTATGATATTTTCTTCTCCCCAAAACCCTACCTCGCGTGCGTTTATAACTCTCGACAACCGTGTTATCTCTTTATCTGATACCACGAAGTTTCTCGGCGTTGTCTTTGACAAAAGCGTGAAGTTCAATTACCACGTGCAATCATTGCTTAAAAAGGTATACCTTTCGGAATTCATACCAACGCGCGCCCTTATTTACACCCACGCATTGTTCTTTCGTTATACTATGGATATATTCATAGTCATCTTTTGTACTGCATTTCATCGTGGGGCAATACATATGTTACCCATGTCGAAGCTCTTCAAATACTTCAAAATCAGGCTCTCCGGATCATTAAATTTCCTCTTTTTCGGTCTCCTTCCATGCCCCTCTACATTAACCTAGGCGTGCTTCCGGTAAACGACTTATTCATATTAAATCTGGCTTCATTGATGTATCGCCTTGTCCATAATCACATATTCATTGAAGGATCGCCAGGGGAGCATCTCATTAACACAAATAACACCCGATTCTCTGCCCGAAACAATTTTTTGACGCCAAAAGTGCGTACAAACTACGGAAAACAGACCGAAAAATTTGCTTGTGTGTTGACATGCAACAATATACATCAAGAAATGAAGTCAAGTTATACATTACATTCTTTTCGTAAATTGTTTAAATTATATCTGCTTAGAGAACTACATGTCTAGTAAACTATATGTGTTTTTGCTTTGTATAATTGCTTCTCCAGAATATTTGTGTGCCAATTCTCAATGAAGAGTTATTGCATGGTTCCTGTTCGATGTATTGTTTTTGCTTGTCTTATGTTTTAGGATGTTCTAAACACTGCTTAACTGCTTGCTGCGTTTTGTTTTATTAAAACTACGTTATGTAACGAGCCCCCCCCCCCCCCCCCCCCGACAGTTCTCAACTTCGGGACCTCTTTTGTCATTGTACTCGCAAGAGAATTAACTTGGACTTGAACTTGAACTTGAAGGAAGCCAAATACACACAGTCATTAGATCAGCATATAGGGCAGGCCTCACCCTCCCAACATTTAAGATCAGAGCAAGGGCCTTTAAATTGTGTTACAATACCTTTGAAGAAACCAGAGAGGCCACTTTCGTAGCGCAAAACGAGAGTCTCGGAAAACAAAATTGGGACCAGTCACCCTATCAAATATAGGCACACCTTCAGAAAAAGAACGGCTGGATGGCATGACGCATATGTTGCCGATCCAACGACTTTACATAAAAGCTCCCCCTACCGAAAAACACAGACCAAGGAGAGGGGACAACCAGAGATCACATTCCGTCGAGGAAAGTTCAAAAATCATGGCAACACAGTATGCGCGGACGCCGGGACGTCCGAAACTATGACGGCAGCAATTGTCGCAGTGGATTACCCAGGCAATTTCTACTACTTCATTGCCCTCCCACACGTAGGAATGGAAATATCCTCTTGGCAATCCGCTAGGAGAACTATGGAATCGATGCTTAAACGTCATTACACACGCTCAAAGGCGCATTAGTTTCTTCGCTGCAGGCACTGTACTTAAACACTTCAGAAAGATTCTCCAATGCACAATGACGAAAGTTAACATCACATTAACACCCGGACACACGGGTCTGGAACGAAAGGAGGCACCCTACTTACTAAGATCCACGCGAACTAGCAAACCATGCGTCTTGTTGACCACGACTACTCCCTTCCCCGAGAAATATGGGAAACGTCTCCTCATCCTACGCCTAGGAACACCAACCCTCCCCGTGGCACACGGTGATTCTGAACATCGTGGAATCGCAAATTCTGCGCAGGATACGCACTAACACACATAACCACAAATATTCATGGGCCAAGAATTTTGCTAAAAAAACGTCCGACATTAACTTAAAGCTGTGTAAATACCAGGATACACCCACTCTCTTCTGCGAAACCAGGTCATATCTAAGGATATACTCTGGGGTGAACAACTCAAACATTGCATACTACTCTTATATCGACACATGACAGGATGCCTTGCTCAGCTTGTAACCTCAAAATTAACGTGAGCTGTTTCTGTGGCCCAGGACGTCGGCTTCAACTGGGGGTCTACCATCTCTTTACCCCCTTTCCCTGAAAAACAAAACTTTCAACCGGGCCACGTCGCTAGAGAATCAATACTTTTAAGCACTGATACTGTCGTCTTCTCGCTCAAATTGTCCAACGCCCGCACGCCGCAACGCCCACATCTTAAGCCACAGAATTGTAGATGCCACTGAGACCCGCCGCGGTGGCTCAGTGGCTAAGGCGTTGCGCTGCTGAGCACGAGGTCGCGGGTTCGATTCCCGGCCGCGGCGGCCGCTTTTCTGATGGAGGCGAAAAGCAAAAACGCCCGTGTGTACGAGATTTCGGCGCACGATAAAGATCCCCAGGTGGTCAAAGTTAATCCGGAGCCCTCCACTACGGCGCGCCTCATCGCCTGCGTTGCGTCGGCGCGTTAAACCCTACAATCAATCAATCAGATGCCACTAAGTTTCTTCTGCTACGCTGATTAAAAACCTTTGCGGCTAGTCTATGCCTGGAACACATAAATGGTAAATGCTCCAACTCCTTTCCAAAACGCTCCCTCGACGCCGAAGTAACGCTATCGCGTCATACATCTTAAGACCTAAACGTAGATGTCATCTGCAATTTTTTTTTTTTTTGCAGTGAATGTACGCGTACTGCTGCTTTATGTCGAACGTGTGGGAAGCAATACTATAAGGGGGGCTATTTTTTGTTATTTGACGATTTCATAGCAACATGGCGCATCTATCTACCCCCTGGCAGCACATCATCGTTAGAAGCAGAACACAGATAAGCGGTACCGGCGCTCTCTGGTCCAACCATAAATAACTCCTTGTTTATACATATACGTAGTCCCATTCATCACGTCTCGGGGCCAATGCGACAAGCCTTCCACGCGCACCTTCAAGCTTACTGCTGTCGGGTGCAATCATCGTCTGTTTCCATTAGAAGTCCCACTTGATGCAAAAGAAACTGCGGCCTTTTCCTAGTCGATAGAGTTATGCGGCTGTCGTTTTCTCCCAGTCCTTTCTACATCCAGGAGTCTCTTTGTCTCTGGCGCCTTAGGTAGTAGGAAGAAACTGGCATTAGATTAGTAAAGGCACGTGCCTGTCACACCGACGACACGTATTTCTCCACTGCTCTTATCTACCCTTCGGCCTCCATCTTCGGACCACGCCCTTGGTTCTCCCATAAGCAAATAAAGCGCGCAGCCACGCTTCACTGCACACCTTACTAGGCGGGTCCACGCTGCCTCTCCTCGTCTTTCAGTGCAACTCCGTATGAGGTATTAAGTGTGTAGTGATCCAGCCCGGAATGACCATCACGTGCACACACAAAAATACAAATTCCAACCACGCTATTTTGATTTCAAGTGCGGATTCCAGACGGCAAATACACTTTAACTGCTGTTTCTGAAATCCTGCACTACGGCCGTAAAGCATGTTTTTGATGTTACATTATAAGAGAGAACAACAATCAGAACCTGCGCAGTGGGCGAGAGGCGAAAGCTGAGCTGTTAAACCGTTTGATTACGACTAATCAAAGAATTTATCAGTGAGCCAACTAACAGTCTTATTCTTCTCGAATTGGTAGGCGGTGGCATTTCGCAATGCGTTCTGGTCTTAGTTCTTCCTGTATGTGGGCAGGTAGCACATTTCAAACGAAAAAGGAAGGCCAGAATTCAGCTTCGGTCTCTCAACATTCACATCAATGTGCAGAAACCGCTCAATACGTTCAGAGAACACAAAGGTTGAAGCGACATCCACTAAAACTACCACACCTCAATAGATTACTAAACGACGGTGTCGCCAAAAAGATCTGCACCAAAATTGTTGACATACATCGCGGTACCTATTCCCGACTTGTGGCAGTGAAACAGTGCTTCGGCACCCGCAGATTTCATGAGCTTTGGAACCGGTGTACAACCTCGAGCTCAGTGCTCTGGTTCAGTGCTTGTGGTCATTCCCAGTGTGTGTGTGCGGGCTCTATGCTAGGCTATGGTTAGTTTGCTTCGACGTCATTTGCATGCGAACATTGCTATACTGAAGGCCTGTGTTATTTCTGAAACCACGTGCTGAGTGATTTAGAGTTACGTGTGACTGTCACTACAGTTCCTGGTTGCAACTGCAGAAGTTTAGTGATAAGCACCCAAGGAGGTTGTATACAACCTCCTTGTAAGCACCTGTCTTAGAAGACCCCTGAAAGATCCCTTACAAACACTTACAGAACTTCCTGACAAGCTGTTTAAAATTTTTAGTACGTTCGAGATTTATTTGTGTTTCATATTTTGCATGCTACCGCCACACTATCCACCGCGTTTAGGGAGGGCGCCTTTTTTCTCTCTTAAATTTTTCTTCGATGTTAAATATTTCTCAGCCTTCGTGCACCCTGTGAGTCTGCTAGTAGAGACCCCGGAATTCCTATTTTTAATACAATAATTCGATTTTCTCCAGAAATCCCCTGTTTCAATGTTTGCCCTTGTTTATTTCTTTTTAATTGACTCTAAATCTGCCATAGCTCGGATAGAGTAGGTGTTTCTCACCAGTTTATATTTGTTTTTGGAGCTTAGTGGTAGCATGAAATAAGTACTCGAAAGTGTTGTGGGAGGTCCCATAGTAGATGTTTGCATATACCTCTAGGATTTGAAGCAATTACATGATGCAGGCACTGATTAATAACTTTTCTGTGCCATTGTGTCCACCCTCAGTAATGTGTCTACAAAGATGTGAGCGTACACATCTTGCCGGTGCGTCGCCGAATCGTTTTTTTTTCTTTACACTGGACACTTCAAACCTACCGACCCCTCGTCCCCCTTGTAATTTTTTTAGTCTATCCGGAGTAAATGTCTAAACCACCCATTGCCGACTTGTCCATTCGGGGATAAATTGAAAACCAAAGTTTTTGTATTGGTATTCAATATCACGGATAACTGTGTGCACCTAGTTTTGGCTTGTGTATGCCGTTACGTACAGCCTAAAGTACGTATGCTCGAGGTCTTTAAACAGCAATTCGGCATGAGAAAATATCAGGCAACTGCATAATTTAATGAAGGACTTTAGACGCGATTTTCCCTACGCAGACACCTTTACATTCTGCAACAGTTAGACAAACTTTTTTTTTTCAATATGCGTCCAACGTTTCGTTCAGCGTTAGTAACGTTCTTTTTTTGCAGATTTCTAACCGGGTTCCGGCAACAGTCCCTCCCGTGAACTTCATTCCCCCTTACGCGGCATCGATTCGTGGAGCGTGGGTGTATCAACGACGAGTGATACTTTCCTTGGAAACATCCACCATCAGCACACGTCGAAGCTCTTGACGCGTTCGAGGCCCGATAAAAGACCATTCCCTCTGGAAGCCTCACTCGTAAGACGAACGTTGAGCCTTGGTGCTGTAAGCACTGAATTCCAGTACGCAAACAAGTTTTATAAGCGACCCCAAACCATCCACCGCCGGCGTCGGCGGCGGCGTCGGCGTCCGCAGTGCTTCTCTATATTTAAAGAAGAAACAGCATCCGGCGCCAGGTTTCGATCCGAGGACTTTGCGGCCGCAGCGCGACGCTCTACCGACCAAGCCACGGACGCGACGCTGATATCAGTGTTAGTGACGGCCTTATATCTTTAACGCATTCAAACTACGTCGTCAGCGGCGTGCGTTGGTGACTCAGCGGCGTTATAACCTTGATAACTGCGTGGTGTACACGTGATACTACAAACCCGATGGAAGAGATGGAAGAGAAGGCGGCGAGGCGGTGGGCTGCGGGGGCCGAGCGCAAGCGCCGCAAGCGGGCCGACAACCGTACATTCGCACTTTCACATTCTCCCCCTCGGGGAAATGCGGGGGAATTTTTTTGTGTCTGGTTCTTCTGGAGCGCCCTCCTTTTGCTTTACGTGGCGCCTTTTTATGAGATGCGTAAGTCGCGTCATCAATGCGTTTTCAGTTCGTGCGGATGGCGGATAATTTTATTACCTCTTTTCACCAGTGGGCAGTATGGGATCACTTTCTTTGTTCATACTGCCGCAGTTGCTGTTTTGTGTTGTGCAGCTTCTGTACACCCGCTGAACACAAACACCAACAGGGCGTTGGGGATTTCTGCTCAGGGCTTGCTCACGACTTGTGCGCGCCCCTTGACATCGCTAAAAATGACTTTGGTAATTTGATTTCGGCTGATTTCCCGGCACCAAACAAGCGCGGGCCTGTTCCGAAATGGTCATTAGGCGCGCCGCTGGGAAGCGGTCCCGTGGTCTCTTTTGTAAGGTTTGGAGGAAGATCAAAGTTTTACAAGGTAAAGGAAATAGATGAATGCAATAAACATTGCCGCACGCGGAATCTTAATGGAGGCTCTTTTCTTCGTTTTGCAAACTTGGAATCCATAAGAGACCGCGCAATCGAGAGGTCCCGCTCCGTACGGCTGCAGCAGCGGGCCTGCTCTAAACACTTTTCAGTGAGGTCACGTCGCCCAGGAAAACCTATATTTTTTCAGATATCCGACGGTTGTGACGTGCTGGGACGTCCAATCATTTTAGGATTTAGTTCGGCACGAAAGACTTGTCGGAATGAACTGTATTTTTCCGAGGCCGCTAAGAACGTCTTGCCGGCGTTCATTCGCCGCATGTGTGATTTAGTTGAAGCAGTGTTTTTATATTCTCAGCGTTTTTACCCTTGTATTGTGTTTTTAAAACGAGCGAGGTTTTCACGCACGTACTAAACTTTGTTTGAAAACGGTTGCTGCCGGTGCTTTCCAATTACCCTTGTCTCCTAGAATTGTCGGTTAGGGTTTGTGGCCTAAAGGCCAGAAATGTCGCTTAAAACTCAAACGAAATCGTGGGCTTCCCTGTCGCTATTCATTTTTGTGATTGTCAGGAGAACTTAAAATGTCTAATGTTATTTCGTCTCTGGTTCGTAAAAATAAACTAAGGGAGAAAATAGGCTGGTGTGAGAAAGTTTTTATATTTTATTGTATCTTTTTCCTGGGGAGTTTAAATGACTCTCCCGGTTCCGAAAACAATCAGGGAAAAAACGCCTGTTTTGCAGACATTGCCAAAAGTACTCGAGGCCGGCCTCTAAGGCAGCCTCTTGGTAACTTGAAAGACGAGCTTGTAAATGAAAGTTGGTGTTTTCAAAACACTCAAGAAATTTCGAAGTAGAAATTTCGCGCAGTCATGGTTGGAGCGATAAATAAATAAAATGTACCCGGGAATTACTGGGAAGATGGGGAGGGATGCCTACCAGTGGTCAGTTCAACCCGCGCTGTTCAATTTTTTTCAGCAGACCACTAGCTCTCTCAAGCTTCCCCAACTCAAGACGAGTTGATAGCCCACGCGGTTAGGCGCGTTTTCAAAAACGTCGAAGTCGATGCGACCCGCTAAGATTTAACCCAATCTCGCTTGAAGATTGCGGCCACGGCCGCTGGATGAAAGAGGCTTTTCCATGAAGCGGCCGTTCTGCGGCAAACATAAACCGATTGGGGTCTTGGAAGTCATCCTTTCAGCGTTGATGCTTCGTTCGCAGGGTCACATTTAGGCATTTACTCTGAGTAGGAGTAGTCTCCCAGACTGCAGGCCTGTGAGGCTATTAACGATAATTAGGCTCTACTCCTGGCTCTGATCATAAGTCAAGGCCTTGTAATTGCACGGCCAACGTAACCGCTCTTCAGCTTCATCTGGTTATTTTGCAGTGGTTAGGGCAACTACGATATCATTTTTGCAGGTGGATTTAATGTTTATGTCTATTCTAGAGGCTAGATTACTCAGGGAAACTTCTTCTGATCAACTTAAGTATTCACGCTCATTGAATTGATTTGTTCTCACCAATATTTCTGAGGAGACTTGTTTTATGTTCTAATGCGTGCTAGCCATGATGACGTATGAGGCGGAAACTCGACGCCTTACTTAGCCGCTGGAAAGCAAACTTAGGTGGGCCCAGCGGGCCACGGAGCGAATAATGATAGTACCAGCACTACTTAGAGGCGGGGAGCGAACTTCCTGGACCTGGGAGCAAAGTCGAGTAGAAGATACCATAGTGCGAGTAAAGATATAGAAATGGACTTCGGCGGGCCACGTTGTGAGACGAAGCGACAACAGGCGGACCGCGAGGGTAACCGAACGGATACCGAGAGACAAGACTAGGAGAAGGTAAAGGCGATTACCTCCAACAATGGATTCGAACAGCACAGGAGAGGAGCGGGTAAAGGTCTATGGGAGAGGCAAGCTTCGTCCTCCTGTGGCTGTCAATGTTGTTGATGATGATGATAATTATGATGAATTCTGAAGATTTATCAGCATATGGCGTTCAAGTGCTTGACACATGATGTGCACGCTTATTAAAATCGTTGCCGCCCTGCCTCTTATGAAGAAGTAATTTCTTTAGTATCGTTCTACTATAAACCTATGGTAGATCATTGCGTAGTTCGTATTCATTAACGTGGGAATTGAAGAGACGCAAAGAAAGACCACGCTCAATGATACTTCTTTCACTTCTTGATAATATTTCGGAAATGTCGATAACTTTGCTGTTACTATACTCGCGGACAGCTTTATGGGGCAATGAAGAGACCGCTGCGGGGACAAAATTAGCTGCTCTGTGTTACTGCTCCAAAGTAGTTCCCAGCAAATTGGTTTCGGTTTCAGCTTCGGCGTTACACACACGCGTTCGCTACAGTTCATTTCTGTTTCTTCGTACGCGGTTCGCGGTTGAGTGCGCTGAGCCCCGATCACTGAATACACAGCGTCTTCTTCCTCACGCTTCGTCCGCTTGATCCTTAAGGCCAACTGCCCTCAAATTCCACCTCGGCAAATTTACTTCGAACGTTCAGTCCGTACCACCAAACCAACTGGGACATGACTAGTAGCCCCTTGAAATGCGTTGTCAATTAGTTACAAGCGTTCAAAATAGCTCCATCTGAGGCGACGGCGCACCTGAAGGCGGATCGAGCAAACAGCCATGAAGCGGAAGTGACGTTGCGGCCTCCCCTGCGCTCTTCCCAATGGCCAGTCAGGAGGACCGGTCGAGCTCCGCTGGGCGCGCTTCTCCTAGGACTGCGTCGAGGGCGAAGCGTAGCGCGCAGGTTTGCCCCGCACGGCCGGCCACCTGCTGCCGCTCGCTAGCCGGCTGGGCCGGCTGGAACGTCACTTCAGCCTGGCCGTAATGGCGGCGCTCTCTCCAACTTCGCTTTCAAAATCTCGGATTTTTTTATGGCCGTTTGCGCGGCGGACACACGTATTATAGCTTTCATATTTTGTATCTCGCAGTCTTTTCTGGCAGACTGCACGGAAATAACGTTTTCAGGTGGTTGAAATTTTAAGTGCAGTTAAATTTTAAGTCCTTTAATGCCAGTCGGAGCTGCGAGCACCTACGCGGGCTTGCAAACCAATCCGCGCCCTGTCGTCCGTTGAAGGAGATTACGGGAATAATAAATAAAAGGAATAGAGCACATGCACTGTATATATAAAGTTTACAGAAATCGCACAATAAAAATGTGCGATGAACGGCAGCGCGCGTTATATTTCGTGAATCTCGCCTCTTGGCATGCCTTCACATAACGAAACCGTGTAAGGAAGTTCAGCAACCATACATACCATTTCTGCTTCCACATATCCCAGGTGGTTCGTGGGTACTTGCGCCACCACACGATGATGACCTCTCTTTAAAGGACTGCCGAATTAAGGGTAGAGTTTTCGATTTGATTCGGGCGGCGGACACTCCCTCACGGTCACGGGTATGCCCAAACAACAGATAATAGCGGTCACCCTTGCCTGACTTGCGCCCAGATGTTGCAAAACAGTTGCCTGAACTGTTTGGGCAACTTTTAGGTAAATATTGAAGCGCAGCCACTGTGGGGGAGCGAAGTGGTGATCTCACGAAGTATTGAACTCACCATTCACTGCACCTTTCACCGTTCACTGCACCGTTTACCGTTCACTGCGTTCACTGCATGCTGTGAATGGAGCCAGCCATCTTTTTTTTTTTCGCACAGAGCCGAAACTCTAGGGCAATCGGTGTACAGCAGAAAACCAGAAGAGATCCCTTTAATTTTTAATATCCTGATATTCTAACCCGCCAACGTACGTTCTTCCCATCAGTGTGCTCATTCCGGAACTACCCCCCCCCCCTCATTTTCTTCGTGTGTGCTAGTTACTAGCGTTTTATGTTTTCTTTTTTCGGTTCCTTGTGCGTGCCTCTGAGCATTAACTTACATGGTTTCACGCGTGCGTGAAATGTTTTCTCACTCATTTTTTTCTCGCACCTCCTCCTTGTGGCGCGTCCTTGCCCGTGTACCCTTGTAGTTTCGCCATTACCAACATGTATGCATTTTTTACTATCACAGACGGCAACCACATGTTCCTTATGTTATTAATGCAAATAAACCAAGTCCCTCGTGATGCTAGAAAGCCGCATAAGCAACGCGGTGAATACATTCCCATAGGCTGCGACGCCTTCCACAAGGACAACTTTGTAAATAAAATAGAAAAGAAAAAGGGGAGCGCATGACTCGTGGCTCCATATCATGTGCCTCGGAGATAAAACACGTAAAGACACGCATCCCCCAGGTGTTTTAGACACCTTCATGGCGTCGCACGCAGAGAGCGTCGCGCCGTGGATTCTGCAGCTTCGACGGTCTCACTCGCCCTTCGAGATCAGTAGGTTCGAAACGCGGCAGGCCTAGGTGATTAGGAGTCGACAGTTTGAGACCTATTAAAGCTCGTCAAAACGAGTCAAAAGAGCAGCAGAATCCAGCTGCGAAGAATACATGCTCGGCGGCGTGGACATCGCCATAGACATGTGTTAACTGCGTGATAGAAATAAAGGTGAGCTCGTCAATGTAGTTGGAATGCCACAGGCTTGTAGCAACTTCAACGAGCACTCAATAAGGCACAAATTACCCGCCGTGGTGGCTCAGGGGCTAAGGCGTTGCGCCGCTGAGCACGAGGTCGCGCATTTGATTCCCGGCCGCGGCGGCCGCTTTTCTGATGGAGGCGAAAAGCAAAAACGCCCGTGTGTACGAGATTTCGGCGCACGTTAAAGATCCCCAGGTGGTCAAAATTAATCCGGAGCGCTCCACTACGGCGCGCCTCAACGCCTGCGTTGCGTCGGCGCGTTAAACCCTACAATCAATCACTCAATCAATCAATAAGGCACACATGGTTCCGCTTTCACTACATCCTAAGAACTGCTTGCTTCTCCTTGTAGCTTTAAAGGAACCGTACAACATTTTTTGTCAACTTTTTTCGAAATCTTAAATGCTTGCAGAACGCAGCGAACCAACACATCCAGGACTTAGGTTAGGGGGCGCCAAGTACCTCAGCCAAAAATTGCTGCGCCATGCACATCAGATAACTTAGAAACTTGGTCAATAGATTTTTCTCTCTTTCCCGGCCTTAGCGTTCTTCGAACGCTGGAATTTAAATCATTACAGCGGTGTAGCAGCTATTGGCGGGCTTTCTTTCAGTTTCATCAATGAACGAATTCGATAGCCGCTTTAAAAAAAAAAGCCACAAAAGCAACGCAGAAACGGAAGGCGTATTTTCCACGACACAAATGGCGCAGTGCTTATCCGTACTGGCGATGACTATATAGCTTTGGCAGCGCTTCCAGGCGCTTAAGGAAAGAGTGAACGCGTTCATCGCAGGTGTTCCAGAGCCGCTCTAATGGGCAAGCAGTCTTTGAGAAATACCCCACCACAAAAACGTGGCGTGCTATACCTGCAAAATAATTCACTGTGTACGTGGTAACGCATGTAATTGCTATGACAGTGTAAATGTAGATCTTTAGTTCATTAATTCATTTTTATGTGATTTATATATACGTTCCCACTAAGAGAGCGTGGCCTTAGACGGTGGTGCACAAAACAGAGAAAAGAAAATACATTCAAAGAACATGAAACGTGAATTCCAAAACATTTCGCAAGAGCCACCTTAAATGACGACAGATTATTTCTAAAAACATCAACATCATTCGGCCTCAAACCATTATAAAATTTAGAGTCGTTGCACAGTAGAACTAACTTTGTTCAAAACAAACTGAATTCTCGAAAAGGCTCATCAGGTACCCACAATTGTATTGACGGCGTCAGGCTGTCGCAGTCAGTAACATGATCTAATCCTTTAAAAAGAAATACAAAATCTGTATCCTTCCTTCTCTTAGACAGTGTAACTAAGTGCAATATCGTCAACATGTTTTCATGCTGGTAATAAGCTCTTCGATCAAACGTCCTATCATGAGCAATTCCTGTAAAACGTCCTTCTACATCTCCAATCTTCGCAGCCTGGTTTACATCCACGTTGTTCCATACGACAGACCCAAAATGAATCTTCGGTATTACAAGGATACATCACGATACATTAAGGAAAGTACGCGTGATGCGGGATAGTACTCGTAACTGACTGTATGCCTTTTTAACTACTAGTTCAACATGTGCATGAGAGCGTAGCGCAGAATTGACAAAAATTCCTATGTCACGACTCACGACACCCATCAGATCTTTTCAGGACGCAGTGATCAAAAGTGTAATCGTATAGCACACTTGTGCAATTCCGGGTTCAACTCATTACATGTGTTTTGGTTGCATTTATCAAGGCACCAATTCCACTGCAAATGTCGAATTGGAAAAGGGCAAAGTCATCAAGTGTTAAAACTTTTAGAAACGGCTTGATGTCATCCGCGCACAGGAGCATTTGGCTATTGGGTCATTCTATGCCAAACGTCCCAGCCGTAAAGTCGACATCACGGATTTGTTCAGTAAAAATTGTGGGCCATCCTCGCATGGCCCATAATGCTCCCTTAAAGCGCTTTTATCCAAAAACAATTCTTTTTTTGGCTGATCTTTTATCTTCGGGGTTTAGAGCAAAGTTACATCTGTCAAAAATTTATTAAAAAAGCCCTTCTTTTTCAATCGCCACCATTTTTTCACAGACTATATGTTGAGGCTCCAGGCTGCTCTATGCCGCATTTATAAAATACTTTTGGTTTTCTTTGCTGTCATTGCGCCATTAAAAAAAATACACAATGTTGAGCATTTTAAAATGTTCGTAGCAAATACAAGCACATTCCCTTAGCCACTGAAACAATTGTTTCTGTATTTCACCATTGTGGACAATTGGTAAAAAAATGACGCTGAAAAACGGAGAAATGTGCCAGAAAACCTTTGTCAAATTTTGAAAAATCTCCTTTCTGGCCCATATTCACCCCAAAATTGCGCAGTGTTGTAATCGTAGTAAAAATATCAAATACAAGGCATTCACTAGTACAAATGATCGTAGTTTATTTCAGAAAGTGTAATGAGAACAGTTTTTGTTTTAGCACAGAAAGTGGAGTGGATCGACTTTACGTAGACGAGCTTCAGGCGCTGATGGTTGGACTCCCGCCCGGTGGGGGCCTCTTGTTGTCCGGGAAGCCCTGGTCCGCGCTGGCTGCTCTAGCCCTCTCCACCAGGCTACGCTCTACTGAGAGGTCGGAGCTGGCCAGCTGGCCCGCCCACTGCTCGTACGCTGGGTGAGGATTAGGGGTAAAGGATGGGGTTTTCTGACACTCCCTTACCATGTGGTACAGGGTGCCGGGTTGGGGACAGAAATTACATGTGGAGTAGTAGAGGGTGGGGTACATGGCATGGAGGATGGTGGGGTGAGGATAGGAATTTGTCTAAAGGCGGCGAAAGGCAGTCGCCTCTGCTCTGGATGAATGGGGATTTGGTGTCGGGAAGCGTCGTGGTTCATGGTGCTAATGGGCGAGGATGTCCGTGTATGAATTAAGAGTAGCGGGCTTGTGAGAGCGAATGGGGCTGCGTGACTTCGCCTTCCTGAGAAACGGCCCGGTGCGTATGAACGCGGGCAACGGCGTGTGCCGCATCGTTCCCCTCGAAGGTCTCGTGTCCGGGGGTCCAGATGATGGGCATTTCCGGGAGCTGGCGCACACTTCGCAGAATTTTTAAGGCCGTGGGTGTTATGCGACTTAGCAGGAGTTGCGGCAGGCGGCTTGTGAGTCTGTCATTATAGTGAGGTAGTCGTTTCCAGTGGTGGCGGCTAGAGCGACGGCAAGTTCTTCTGCTGCCTCAATAGATGTCGTGGGTACTGTAGCGGCCGTCAGTTCTGCACCGTTGGTGTCGGTGACACTCACGGCATGGGCGGATTTTTGGTGGTATGGAGAGGCATCCGTGTAACGAGTACAGGGAGAGTTGGGTAAGCGTTTTCTAAGGGCTCGTATCCGGGCTTCTCGGCGTGCCTTGTTATGGATGGGGTGCATATTTCTGGGAATGGGTGCGACTTCGATGCACTCCTGGTTGGTTAGAGGGATGCGTTGCCTCTGTTCGCATTTTGGGAGAGGACTATAGCCAGCCGGGTAAGTGCAGCTCTGTCGGTTGGCGTTAGCTTAAGTCGCGTGAATTGGGAGATGCGATGAGCTTCTTCCAGTTCCTCCCGTGTATTACGGACGCCGAGCTGCAGAAGTTTTCTTGTTGCTGTTTTTGGAGGCAGTCCACGGGCGGCCTTTATGGCGAGTTTAGCTTTTCTTTCCCTGCGGGTTTCAGGGCAAAATACGGTGTCCCGTACGTAACCCGGCTAATGACGAGGGCATGAATGATGCGCAGGGTGTCAGCTTCTTGTAGCCCAAATCGCTGATGGGAGATCCTACGGATGAGGTGAATGAGCTGGTTAAGAGTCCGTTGCAAGGAAAGGATAGTCTGGGCGCCTGCGCCATCTTTTGTTATGGTGAGGCCTAATATGCGTAGGTGTGGGACATTGGGGCCAAGTTACTCATTAATGGTAATTTCTGGATCTCGTATGGGATCTGGACGCTTCTTATATGTTCTTTTGCACAGTGTTAGAAGGGCAGATTTTGTTTAATTATTTCGCAGTCTTTCAGCAGCACAATGCGTCTCAATGCTGGTGGAAATAACTAATGATCCTACCAGCGCAATTAATGTAACAGTTACGTTGACGCTATATTCTTTGCTTGCTAGGTGTTTGACTCGGTCCCTCGTGAAGATTTAATCACAAAAATCCTGGCTTTTGGTATTGATGGTACATTATTCTCGTGTACTTCCTGCTTCGTATAAAACATTACGCAATGTGCAACCGTCAGCTCCCTTGTGTGTAATAAATAGCCTGTACAGTCAAAATCATTATGACAGTAACCAACTGGTCTCATTGCTTTCCGTGGGGTCGATGCGGATGACACCGCGCGATGTATTTCTATTATGATCGATTTGGTGAATTTCCACATCAATTGCTGCTAGGCTACCATTGCTACGAAAAGTCAGACGTTTTGTGCGAGCCAATTTCATTGCGTGGTCGGAGTCGTAGAGGGTGATTATGACACTGTTTGCCGCGTCATCGTATTTGATGGCCGCCATCTCAGCTAGCTCGGCGCTTGGGGAGTTACAGCCTACGGCATTAGCAATGGCCTGTCTCGGGATATCACGCACTCGTACTTTGTTGAGTGGTCTCAATTGCAGTAAGAAACGAGCCCGACTCACCCTTTCAGTCTTCGAGGCTTTGGTCTTCTTAGTAGGTCCGACGCGGTGCCACACACCCCCACCGTCGTCGTCGTCGTTCGTCTCGTTCATCTGCTGGTCGAGATCGGCGTCTTCGTCTTGACGCGCGTCGAGTGACCACGCCGCGCTGGAGCCGTTGCTCAAAGGGGTCTCGGTAGGAAGCTTGGAGTCCATTCTTCTAGTGTCCTTTGAAGTGCCCTCTTCAGTCGTTTTTCCAGCCACGACGTCACGGTGCTCCGAGGTTGAAGGAACAGCAGCGCCAACGGCTGCGTCGGCAGCGACGGCAGTGGCTGTTGTTGCTGCGTTCGTGGCAGAACGCCGTCGGAGTGCTAGGACTAACCGCCGGCGTGCTGCTGCTTGGGCCGATTTTCGAACATGATGAGCTCGGTGTGGAGGAATGGTTGCTTCTGGGTGGTCAGCACAGTTCGTAGTTACTACTCACTCGCTCAGGCAGTCAGCAAGGCGGCGTTCTGCTAGAAAAGGCCAATAATTACGGAGCCCATACGAGGCGCATCTGAATCACTCAGCCCCCTAGCGGCCGTTACGCTGTGAACAGGCGGAAATTATCAAAGTCCAAAAGATAGGCAAGTCCGACCGTGCTGTCCTCACCTTTGACTCTGCAGTCATGCCCCGTGTTGTCAAGTACTACATGGAGTTGGTGCGGGTAGCTGAGTACAGACCCAAGCGCATGGTCTGTTTTAATTGTCACACAATCGGACACATGGCAAAATTCTGCCCATCAGCTGCTGTCTGCCGAGATTGCGGTCGACAGCATTCTCCCGAGGCAGCGTGCGTAACCACGCCTTACTGTGCGGCATGCAAAGAAGCCGGCCACCTGGCCATCAGTCCCGTGTGCCCAAGTCGCACAGCCAAACAAGCAGAGCGTCAGACGGGGCCATATAAAACAAGAACCGGTGTCACCTGGGCCGATGCAGTGGCAGGCCCTCACAACGACAGTACCACCCAAGCACAAAAAGAGGACACTAATTCCATCGTGCACGAAAACAAGATTCTCAAACAAGAGATACAAGAACTCAGAGCCGAACTACTCAAGTTACGAGCAGAACTCCATCAGGCCAGGACACCCCCAGCCCGTGCCCAGTCAAAGTCACCAGGGCCACCGCCTGCTCGACGCAGCCGCTCCAAATCAAAGAAGCGACCCCCACCCGATACCAACATAGATGTACCAAGTAAATGGGTAACCGAACAAATGCTCGCACAAAGGGAGGCGAAACTTAAATTTGAGGCGTCGCAGGAATTGAAGAGAGCCTTTAAAGGGATTCAAGAACTCCATGGATACATTCATTCGCTCAAGACCGACCTTCACCATCTCACGGACCAGCTCCGCTCCTACATTGGCACTGCGAGTCTGGATGAAGTAAAGCTGCATAAAAAACAATCCCAACAGTGAACCCTCCCCGGCAACGCTCTAACAGGCTCATCATCCAGTGGAACTGTCGCAGTTTTCTCCAAAATGGCCCGCTCTTGAAACACCAGGTTCGCTGTCATAATCCTCTCGCTGTCCTCCTACAGGAAACACGCGGACCGTGTAACATTCATAACTATGCTACTTTTATGGATCCCAAAATCGTGCACCCTGGTCACAACTCACCCATTATAGAGGGTCAAGCAGCCATCTTAGTACGTAAAGATTGTGAAGCCGTCCAATACAGATGGGATCAAATGAGTAACGCCCATAGAGAAATAATTGTGGTCCGAATCAAACCCCCCGGCAATAGGCCTATTCTTCTCGTCTCAGCATACTACCGCCCCCAAAGCAGCTCAGGGTACAAAGATGATTACGATTGGATACCCCATCTCGCAACCATCCGTTTTGATGGCCCCGTAGTTGTCGGGGGCGACTTTAACGCTCGCAGCACCCTATGGGGCTACCAAACCTCGAATGCCCGAGGAAAACTCCTGGAATCAGCACTTGAGTTCAGCAGCCTAATCCTCCGAAATGAGCCTTTTATGCCTACACGGGCTGGATTGCACTCCAAACAGGCTGACACCACGCCTGATCTTACTCTTTCAACACCCGGATTCATTAAAAAATGGGAAACGTCCAGTACCACATGGGGTAGCGATCACTATCCCATTTTTCTTGAAATAAACTCAAAGAAAATACGAGAACGGAGCACGGTCCAATTTCACAATTGGGACAAGTACAGGGCCTGCTTCGAGCTGCCTCCTGATGTCACCCTCTCAACCATTGTCAACAGTATTAAGGACGCTAAGTCCTCCTGTGTTGAACTGATACCGACGACTATAGAAATAGAAACATTAGACGTGCACATGGCACAACTGCTTCGTACTGCCGAACGCCTGACGGAGCGATTCCGAAGAGATGGACGGCAATACCGGCACTTGATAAAGCTCAAAAACCATTACAAGGAAATCAATGAGTACCAACGCATGCTCCAGAACGAAAAATGGCACGACCTATGTGACCGTCTAGGCAAGGAAAAAGGCTTGTCAAAACTATGGGGCATTTTCCGCAGTCTCGCTCGGAAGTCAAAAATCAAGATTCCCATTATGGAGGAATTAATGCTGCAAGCGGAGCCCCTCATAGTGGAGGACAAAGTCATCCGTACATTCTTCCCCCACGCAGCTCGCATACCGAAACACTTGCCTCCCTTAACTCGCCTCACAATCCCCAGCCCACAAGAAAATCTGGAACAACCCTTCACTATGGGCGAACTTGTCTTAGCCCTGGGGCAAGGGAAACCACGCTCTGCCCCTGGTCATGACGGTATTACGTGGCAAGATCTACGCAATCTTCCTACAGCCGCTAAAGAAGCTCTTCTTTCTACAATTAATCAATCCTGGGAGCAAGGAACGGTGAACGAACACCTCAAGCTAACCATCATTCATCCCATTCCTAAGCCTGGAAAAGACTCTCGTCAACCTGAAAACCTTCGACCGATTGCCCTCACACCTACTATTTGCAAGCTCACCGAGAGACTCATCAACAACCGGCTGCAATACCATCTAGAGCAAACGGCCTGGTTACACCCATCCCAAACCGGTTTCCGCCCCAACCTGAGTACCCACGACTACATCTGGCTACTTCGCCGAGTAATTAATAGAAAATCCCGAAAACACTTACCCGATTACCTTCTGGCTGTCGATATGCGCAAGGCATTTGACAACGTTAGCCAGAATGTTATTCTTCAAGAACTTGCAGCTGCGTTCCCCAGTCAGCGAGCACAGAACTGGATATGCAGCTTCCTGGAGCACCGACCAATTCGATTCCACAGCAAGAGTTCCCAGTGGACACCTCAAACTTTCTTTCTTGATAGGGGTGTTCCCCAAGGATCAATACTCGGCCCAATTCTCTTCAACTTGGCCATAAACAGAGTGGCTCGCGCACTAGAGCGAAACACCTCAGCCCGATTTGCTATTTACGCCGATGACATTGTCGTCTGGACGGAAGCGGCTGATTACAATTGCAAAGAGCGTATGCAAACTGAGCTACAGGCAGCAGTATTCAGCCTTGAAAACTCCCTCGCAGAACTTGGCTTGGGACTTTCACCCAGCAAAACAGAATTTCTGAGTATAGATGGACGGCGACTAACAAACCCGGCCGAACAACTGACACTTCAAATGGGCACCGAAACTTTAACCTCGAAAAACGGCACTATCCGACTACTCGGCGTCCCGGTTAGTAGCTGCAACAGTCCCCACACGTGGATTCGTACCCTACGCACAACCTGGCGACAAACAATGCACCTAATTTCCCGCATATCAAGTAAATTCGGCGGGTCTAGCCAACGGGCCTGCCTTACGCTTGCGCGAGCGGTGGCGGTCGGAAGAATCACTTATGGAATACCAGCATACATTCTGTCACAAAAACATATACGGGACCTGAATGTCCTGTACCATGCAACAATCCGGAAAATCACTGGGCTCCCTAAACATACTCGCATTGATATCCTCGAACAGGCCGCTCAACTGCCACCACTCGCCAGCATAGTGGAAGAAACGCAACTTAGGCACCAGCAACGCCTTGACCTAACGCCGCAAGGCCAAGCACTTAGACGATGGGATCTGCAAAACAGCGAAGTCGACCCCACGCTAATACCCCCTTCAATCCCACCCTGGGATCGCCGAACAACCTGTATCGTGCGCCGGAAACCAATCCCAAGGCGAAACACGGCTGTACGGGAGCGATATATACACAAACTTAAGCAAGACAAAGGTCCTGACGAATGGGACATCTTCACAGATGCCTCACTTGACGGTGCGCAAGCGGCCATTGCCTGGGTATGCCCTGAACACCCTGCCCTCAATGGCCGCCGCCAAATAGCGCACACCTACGGCCTCACCAAAGAAGCTGAACTCCTTGGAATACTCGGGGCGCTTCAACAACTGCAACACTCTGCACCAACTAACGTCACCAAATTCAGATTAATTACGGACTCTCATACAGCGTTGCACGAGCTCAACAAGGCCTACACTCACAATGCAACAGCAAATCACATCATAGCACTAATACAGACCCTCCAGCAACAAGGCACGATTGTTAGACTTGCGTGGACACCTGGTCACACGGCTGGAGCAGATGGAAATCAGCAAGCCCACGACGCAGCAAGGGAGTGCCTCCTAACCTCTCCTCCCGTGATTTCCAACCCTCCGCCGGCGCCTACCCCAGTAACATGGTATTTGCAGCGCCAACGCTTGCAACAAGAAAGCCGTAAGCGGCTCCAAGACATTACCCCTCAGGGTTACCTGCCCGCTGGAATCCCCCTCAGACGGCAAGAAGAAATCTTCATTAACAAGGCCTACGCAAACGCGGCATATACCCCCAACGTAACCCGAAAATGGTTTAACGGCGCCACTTCCCTCACATCGGCACCCACGTGCACCTTTTGTGGGCAGGCTACAACGCCTAACCTGTATCATTTAATATGGCACTGTACGACATTCGACAAGGGCAGAGCCGCCCTGCTTGATAAGTGGCCACTGCCATCTGACGCTCGCGCGCACTTACAGCTACTCCGGAGTAACGCATCCTTACTCGGAGCAATAGGCCGATACGCACTAGAGAGTGGTCTCTACAAAGCAGTATAGACCGGGCCTGACCATGTTTTTTTTTTTTTTTTAAGCGGCACCCAAGAACGAAGACGCCCTCGAAAGGACCTATGATCCCACAATGAACTTTAGTGGTATCCCACTTCATCCCCTCCCCACTTACCTCCTTCCCCCCAAAGGGCTTCGTGCCTCCTTTCAATAAAGCACATTCATTCATTTTATGACAGTAAACACGCGAGCGCGTGCCACTCAATACATGCAGAGCGCTCTGGTGAGAGACTGGCGCGCCCTCGAAGTTTGTGCGTTTAGGGGACGCACTCCACGAAAGCGCTTTATCGCTGGACTACCTGCACGGAGTCGGGAAATAGGAAGACAGGAGGATAACACATCACCCAATTGGGAAGAGAAAAGCAAATATTTGATTGTGTTCACTGGGTTTCGCGCACGATAAAAAGCCCCTCGTCTGCTCATGTATTCTCTAGAATCGTTTTCAGATATATGACGTAGCTACCCCAGCAGTGAACAGCGCAATAAACCGTTGTCCACCAAATGTACGAACTGCGACAGTTCGCCATCCCATCGCTAGTCCGCTCTGCATGTACTGAGCGATAGCGCTTCCGCGTTTATTGTCATAAAGCTTTTGACTGTACGTGTGCTCAGGAGTAGCTCATAGTTCGGCCCATGTACTGTTTCTTAATTGTACCAATGATATCCACTGTTGCATTCAGTCACCAGTCCAGGTGCGCCTTTCCACAGATGATTGTGTAATGTATACAGTTGTAAGGCAATCAGGGGACCAAATCAGGCATCTTAACTCATTAAAAATATTTACGCATGGTGCCAGAAACTGGGTGTGAGAAATTGGGTGTGACGTCTTGAAATCGGAGCGGTTGTGGCCCTCTCGCTCGCACCGAGAGCACACTCTCTTCACGCCACGGTACTCGCACTGTACCTTGATCCTCGGACTGAAAGGAAATTTGGGACGGGAGACTTCATTTCGATGCGGACGAGGCGCACGCCGTTCTCCATGCGCGGCCTGGATGCATGGATGCATGGGGACAGCGAGTACATTCATACTTAAAAATACATCTGATCTTCATGTTTTATAGCAAGCAGAGTAAAGTCCTCCAATAAAGCCGGTGGGCTTGTCACAAAAATAAGATATTTTAGTGCTGATTTCTGAATCATTCATTTTAGTGTAAGCGTATACAAATCAGCATGCGGATTTGCAAAAACTTTTTAATCGAGAGGTAGTTACTATGCTCAATGAGTCATAAAATTTTATTAAATACCAGACAAATATTTCCCGCCATCTCAGCACCCTTCAAGAAGGGCATTCAATATTTTAACACCCATTTTCCCAAAGGGTGTAAAACTAAGAAAAAGGGTGTAAAGAAACAGGGTGTCAGAAAAAAGGTGTAAGAGACCTCCAATTTTGAAGGTATTTCATACCGCTTTACACGGCTGGACAGAACATTTTCTACAAGCGTAGTATGTTTTGTACCTCCCAATGTTTCACACAACATAAATTGTCATAATTTATTTCAAGTGAAGCTGTTTAACCTTGAACTAGGTTCGGTGGCGTTAGCAATAAAAGACAGAGAAAACGAACTGTGCCTTCTGTAAAGGGTGCACCCCCGCAGATAAGGTATACGCCTCGAGCTTTGCGATCGCTGCGCCGCCTGCCACCGCTTCTCCGCGGCGCATGCGGCATGACCGCTGCGCAGCTGATAGCGGCTCATGCACTGTTTTGGTTCTCTTTCGCTTCTTTTTGCTTTTCTGCGCCCTAAACAACTTGTTATGGTGATGTCTGTAAGCAAATAGTATGTTTAGGATACTTCGAAAAACAGCTGGGTCCTGATAGAGAGCTCGAACGCCAAAAAACTGCTTCAGGGAAGATTTTAAGTAATTTAAAAAATAGGCTTCCGGAGGTAAAATTTTTTCTCTTGCGCAAAGTGATCAGGGGTAATTGCGGACGCAATTAAATGAGTTCCAATTGCTATTTACGGTAATAATTAATTAGTACTCGCTAATTACCTTCTTTAATTATTGTAGTTTGGCGTGTTATTTAAATGTGGAAATTGTAGAGGATCATCAGTCAAACCGATATCCGGCGTTTTTTTCCCGCAGAACTATGGGCTGAGTATTTCAGTCCCGCGGACGCGCGCTTTTGGACATCGGCGGCGGCAAAGTGCCGTGAAGTCGGGCTTCCGTGATGACGTTACACGTCAAAAGTACACCCTGCTTTATCTGAGCGGAGGCGGGCGCTCGCGCAGCTCCGCTCTAGCCAGGCCGCAATAAAACCCGGCGTGCGCCGAGCGATAAAACGCAGCGTAATCGCATGCAACAGAGCGTATTAACATAACCTCACCGAGAAGCGTGACGCAACGTTGGCAAAACATGCTCCGCCACTGCTCTGAGCTTTGTAGCGCTGGCGCGAGCGCCATTTCTTTGACAATCTCAAACATCGGTTGCCTTGTCAACAAGGCACAAACCGCTCTCGAAGCAGTTACGATTGCGTGATCCCGGTTCAGCTCGGGCCCCACCTCGCGACTTCTGGGCACCGCAGGCGTACCACTCACTCCCATTGGGAAGTGCGCGATCAGTAGCTTCTTGACGTAGTTTGAATGAGTGTAGGACATAAGGCGCGTTTGTAGCACATGCTCCCGTCTCGGTTTGTAGCGCAATGGGAAGAGCGCCACGTACCTCCCGTTGCGGCCAGAAAGTCGTGGAATCGAAACCGGGCGCCGCCAAACTTTCCTTTTATAGTGGACTGCGATGACGTCAGCCCGAACACTGGCGGGGCTGAAGAGACGCGCATGCGCTGTAGAGTGCGGACGGTGGACAAGGGAGGGAGGGGCGCAGCCCCGAGCGTGAGATGCTCCGCATCTAAATAGCAAGGGTCCTAATACACTTCCTTGGGATACACCTGAAGTTACTGGAAGACAGCCTGATTGTTGTGTACCAACAATCACGCGCTGTATGTGGTTGCTCAAGTAGCTAATGATCTAGCTGATTATCATTTCCGATAGGCCTACTGCTCTTAATTTTAAAATTAGCTTGTCATGTGGAACCTTGTGAAATGCTTTGTTAGAATCTAGAAAAATTGAATCAATTTGACCGTTATTATCAACTACCGACGCGAATGAATGAGTTATCGTTACTAACTGCATTAGTGATGAATATACTTTCCTGAAGCCATGCTGCCAAGGTGTTAATACTGCATGTTCTTTTAAGTAATCTAGTATATGGTTAGCTATAATAAGCTCAATCAATTTACAACAAGACGATGTCAACGAGACAGGCCGGTAGTTTTGGGGCAGGGATCGGTCATCTTTCTTAAATACTGGCACAACTCGGGCTGCCCTCCAGTCATCAGACAGCATAGCAGACATAAAGAAGAACGGAACAAAACAACAGGAAACTTTCCCAAGGATTCTGCATATCACCTCAAAAATGTATTCGGGATATCATCAGGGCCACAACAAGTTTTAGTTTTTAGGTTTAACAGCACAGAAAAAATTCCAGCATAGGAAATGAAGGATACAAGAGAGGCAGCAAAAACTGAAACATTGGGTGTACATAAATTTGAGCTTGAGAAAACGCTATGAAAATAGTTATTGAAGTGCTCTGCAATCGACTCCTAATCAGAAATACATACTCCATCAACTGACAGCTCTGACACGGGCTGTTTTTTTTTCACCTAAATAATTACAAAAATTTTCAGGTTCATGTTTAATAAAGTCAGGCAATATTGTCCGGAAGTAATACTCCTTCGTACTCTTAAGTTCGCGAGAAATTCTGTGGCGCACATGGCTATATATACCGACGAAGCAAAAAGACTAAATGTTGCGTTTGGGCTTCCCGTTACTCCTTATAGATCGTCGGGGACGAACATTTAGTCTGTATCTACGCACACTACACACACTCTGCCAGAGTGACTCCCCTTGAAGGTGAACGGTTGCCCGCGAAGGCTAAAGGCCGCATTTAGTTCGCATTTTGCTCCCTTTTGTCTAGAGTGAAGGGTCTTCCGAAAAGTAGTCCTGGGAACTGAAAAAATTGCTCAATGGTTTTAATTTCTTCTTGTAATTCTACTTCTGACTAATCTTTCAACTTGATCCCTATGGTTACCAGTCCTGTACGGCAAAAACGGGCAGCAATAAGCATTTGTATAAACTAAGCAGGTGTCTTGGTGAGAATAAAAAAAGCAGTACATGACTCTCCAAATCAGTTCTCTCGATTGCAGCTGTGATGCGGGACTAGCGGTATAATGTATACCGCCGATGTTCTTTAAAGAGATTTTCACTCAAAATTTGTGTTTGTGTTGTGAAAAACCTTTCATGTAAACTCGAATTCATGTTCCCGTTTTTTCGCAATTGCATTGCTAACTGCTACAGTTTAAAACAGCCGATATAAGCATCAAGAATGGTTGGAAATGAAGCTGCGCTACAACGGCAAGAGAAAAGTTGAAAGCGAAAAACAATAAAAGAATTCAGTTATGGGACACAACCGTCCAGGCTTATTATTCTGAAATAGACATTTTCTCCTCACTGACACGGTACACGGGCTGCCTTTTTCACGTACGATGAGGAAAGGCGGCTCCAGAATAGTTATATATGAAAGAACAAGTATCCCGTAGAACTACGCGACGTGTGTACGAAGGTTTATTCAGCGAAGATTTGTTTTCGGTCTTTCTACAAAGAAACCAACCGCTCACAGATCAATTGGTTGAAACTGAAAAGAAAAGAAAAAAAATTGGTACCTGTACGGCCGCCTCTCAAGATTTTTTGTATTTTTCTAGGAGAAGAAGAAGCCATAGAAAATAAAATGGTGAATATTTTATCAGGCGCTTGCACTACACCGCCTGTATTATTTTAAACTCTCGGTGAATCCAGTATAAGAACAAAATAATAAATTGTAAAACACGGCACGATTCGGAGAATTGTGGGATCTGTATTGAGGTTTTCATTGCGAACAGCGGGGAATGCCCGTACGCAGAACAACTCGAGCATTGCACACGTTCCGTGCGTCGTGCCCAATTTTAGGGGCAACGTGTAATGCTCACTGCTCTTCTGGAAATTATAATCCCCTTATCGCCCACTCTTCTATTAAAGACGATAGTATTTCTTGGGCTACTTGAACACGAATACTGCGGTCTGTCTGTACGTCTGCACGCCTCTCTGTACCCATGTATATTCAGCCGTCAGGTCAAAAGTTAAAAAACAAATTCTTGAACTAGTTTATATAGGCAAAACCTTCCCAAACTACTGAATCGGGTACACAATTTATACTTGTGAACATACTTGAGCGTATATTCGAGGCAAAACATCAATACGTAAGTGGTCCTATCAGTGTATTTTTTAATTCAAAATATACATGAGCTCAGTTTTGCGTTATCAAATCAAAAAGAGGCGTTGAAAACAACATGTTGAGATGAAATACAAAAAGGGCTCGCGTTCGAGCCTGGACCTCGAGGCGGCAATCTAAGTCCAGAAGTGTGTATTCCAACTTGATCTCGCGCGAGCAGTCAGAATGCAGGAAAACGAACTTGACGTGGCACACCTCCACCGTATTCATCGTGGCAGGGGCGAGACGGGGGAGCGGAAGAGCGCGAGAGGCGGGGAAGGGTGGAAAAAGAAGGGAGGCATCCCCTGTGCCATGGGCGGAAGTCGATGACGCTTGCACCAAGGAGAGCGGATATGCGGCCAACTTTTTCGGCACGTCTCTTCAGGAACCAGTGCCAGCACGCATGGTACGCGCGAGCTGCCGGCCCCTTTCATCAAATAGCGCGAAGAAGTATTTTGGAGGACGAACCTATAATTTTCCACTCCTGCGGACGTTTCGTCACAAGCGTGAAGATCGCTGCGTGTACCTAAATCCTCATGTGGCCACAGTGCCCCCGGCCACGCAGCTCCGCTTGCTCGCAGCCGCTGCGCACAGTGACTGCCAGCATTGCATAGACGAAAGGTTACCTGACAGATGCCGCCAAGGTTGCCCTAGACAGAGAACCTAGACAGAGAGCCTAATTTTTTTTCTAAACTTAATTTTTTTCTCAAATAAAATCTAGGCGTTGTTTTTGTTAATGATGGTGATATGGTACGCTTTATGTTGCTTTATGTTTGGGTCGCAGCGAATGAACACCTTAAATTGCCGTTCTACATCGCGCGAACACACATATGACGTGGGTTTTCTGCGCAGCGAAGCGTTCGGAAATACACCGCCCGGCGTCTCCGACGCACGTTCGTGAAGCCAAGCATACCACTTTGAGAGATTGACCAATATTGCCCCCCCCCCCCCCCCCAAAAAAAAAAAAAAAAACTCCAGCGTCTTACACTCATCACCATATCTTGGCAAGACACATCTGTGATGTGATAGCAACTGAAATAGGAAGAACTAAGAGAATAACGTTTCAGTGGATTCCCGGGCACATTGAATCAAGTGGAAATTCACGAGCTGACCAACTAGCAGCAATCGCTCCTTCAAAATTCCCGTGTAGCACCGTGAATTTTACCAGAGGTGACGTAACGAAATATTTAAAAAAAACTGAAGACACACATTACTTTGGAACCCAGGTTGACCGATAAATATCGTTCATCGCCGTTATATCAAGTGGACACGTCCCTTGCATACCCGTGTGCGTCTTATCTCGGTCGTTCGGTTGACACGTTATTACATCGCCCTTGTCTTGACGTGCCCTGCACCAAAAAATTCCTTTATCGAATTCGATTTGCTGATGACAACTGCTGTGCTTCTGGACACCAAACTGTAGATGTGCATCATGTCCTTCTTGAGTGCCCTCTATATGCGACCGAGCGGAAAAAAATTAAATGACAAGCTTAGTCTGATATCCCGGACACCCCTATCTTTGCATAAACTGTTGGATCCGTAGAACAATGTACGCAACCAAACGAAAGCCTTCGTTGCCTTAAGAGAGTTTTTTTGAAGTGACGAAGACGTGCGAACACTACTAAATGCGTGCACATTCCTTGATTGATTGCTTGATTTTTGATTGGTTGTAGGGTTTAACGCGCCGACGCAACGCAGGCGATGAGGCGCGCCGTAGTGGAGGGCTCCGGATTAATTTTGACCACCTGGGGATCTTTACGTGCGCCGAAATGTCGAAAACACGGGCGTTTTTGCTTTTCGCCTCCATCAGAAAAGCGGCCGCCGCGGCCGGGAATCGAATCCGCGACCTCGTGCGCAGCAGCGCAACGCCTTGGCCACTGACCCACCGCGTCGGGTGCGTGCACATTCCTCTGAAGGAGTGTGGAAACACACAATACTGGCGGAGTTACCTGTGTCGAATTATGTCCATTTTGTATTGTTTGTATATAGATGTACATAGGTTTGCACTATATTCCGCTGCTATATATATATATATATATATATATATATATATATATATATATATATATATATATATATATATATATATATATATATATATATATCAGGGATCAGGGTGTCGAACCGAAAAAAATACCGGTTCGGTTACGGTTCGGGTGAAATAATTTCGTTCTGGTTCAGTTCCGGTTCGACAAAATCACGTACCGAACCGGTTCGCGAATCGGTTCGGGAGCTTGAACCGGTTCGCGAACCGGTTCGATGAGTTGAATTATCACTGAAATTAGAAAAAATCACTTGGTGGTTTGAAACGACAGTAAAATCAAAACACAAACAAAAATTGAAAATGCTGCTGTTCCCGAAAGGCAGTGGCGCAATTGCAAATCAAACTTTAAACAATCACGATATATTAGAAAAAAAATTGGCCGCGTATCTGCTTCTTTCGTCGCAAATGTCGTCAAAAGACGATAGTCTTTATCGACTTTTGCCAAGTAAATGCCTCCCTTCGCTTTCCCGCTCACCTCTCATGTTGTTCCTCTTGCGTCGCGCTCCTCCCAAGGTAAAGACGCCGAAGGTTTGCTTTAATCATTTTAAATTTGCCGCGTTCCACTGCTCCAAACCGGGTGTCTCGATGCCAACGCTGCCGTAGGGCGAAGACGCGCGTGAATCGAGGCGCCCTACTTCAACGTTTATAGAACCGCGTTTCCCTACTCCACGTGCGTTGCAAGCAGAACGTGGAACCTATCTGGTGGAACCTTTCGTAACTGTTGCCAGTTGATTCCTTAAAATGCCGCAAGAAGCTATAGTGGCGAGGGCGACAGCAGGCGACAGCGAAGTAAATTTTTTTTCTGGAGTTGAAGTATTTAATTTCCCCAAAGTCAAGCATGTATGATTTTTTATAAAGGAACACTGCAGACGTCATTTCTGTATTAATTTGTGGTCTTATATTTGCGTAATGTCTTGTTCTTCTTCAACAATGTTGACAGGTATGAACATTACACCGGACTTAGACGGGTAGATTTAGCTGTAACTATATAAAACTATTGCGCAGGCATTGTTTTACTTTGGCCGGGGGGCTGAATCGAGTCACAGACAGACAGACGGATAGACAGAAAGCATACAGACAGACCAAAATTTCTGGGTTTAAGTAGCCCAAGAAAAACTATCGTCTTTAAAAGATGAAGCGGCGACGATTCACCCCCTAATTTCTCGCTCAGACTTTATGTTGTCCTAGTGACTATTCATAAGGCCACCGCCAAGAGATATGACGGTGGGATATATTTTCTGCCCTTTCCTTTTTTGTTGAAATCGCAATCGTCACTATGAAACCACCCATCACACTAATCTTGAAGCCTTAAATTTAGGCCTGCGTACTGGTTCGTTCAAACGCCAGTGCGTGGTTAATAACAATGACGCACATTTTTTATATTTCTAACAAAACAGAAAAATCCTACAACAGGCACATAAATACTACTAATGAATTAGATTATTTGGTCACCCTGAATAATTTGTTAGCTGTCACCTTATCGAATGTGTTAGCCACACTTTTGTTAAAAGTAAGCTTTAGTTAGCGCTCAGTCACTGCATTATTGCTCTGACCACTGCAATTCTTTTTGCGATAGCTATACCGGATGCGCGCATTACAATCTGTATGTCATCGTACAGCCTGACCCCGGCCATCGTTCCGTGTGCTACATTGCGGAATCTTATAACAGATTATCCTGTTACAAAATGAAAGGGAAATTTGACGCGCGGAGTATGAGATGGAACTTTTTTGGTTAGGCGCTCTTTAATTCGCGCACAGCAGTACTCCCCTCAGGAACGAGTAGCAGTAGAAGTAATGTAGCGAGTTGGGCAGTCAGTACAAGTGCACCTTCGAAAAAAGCAGATCTGAGGGTTATTTCTTGATGTTAAGAAAGCGTTTAATACTGTGAACCATGGTATGCTCTGAACTAAATTATACCGTTATGGCTTCCGCGGACCATTCCTATCTCTGCTTCAAAATTACCTTCTGGATCGTCCTCAAGTGGTGTCACTTGCTAGTGATAGTATCAGACTTAAGAGAGGTGTCCCGCAAGGGTCTATCTTGCCACTTCTTCATTTTAATTTGTCTGTTGATGACTTAGCTACTGTTGTTAAAGGGACCCTGCAACACTTGCCATCGACTACTAGTAATCTATTTTGGGATAAAGTCTATTGTCCCAGAAATCTCCTCCCGCAAGAATTACAAAAATCCGTTCAAAATTAACGAAACTACGCGCGATGAGAAATCGCGCATAATCGTTCCCTCTCAACTCGGCCGCGGACAACGCGACGAAAGCTGCGCGCTCTCTCCCGGATAGGGGGGTGGCTCTCGGCGTTCTCTTCGGCGGCCTTCGATATATCACATGCCGGGTAGTTTTCTCCTTTTCTCCGCAACGCGGAGGGGCCTATTATTTCCGGTCTGGTGCCACAAAAAAGAAGGCATGGGTGCCTGCTCGCAAGTGCGCGCTCGGGCTGGTAGGGCGTTTTTGAAGCAATAAACGTTTGTAGTCGAGTGGTCCCGTTGAAAGGGAAGTATTGAGCTCATCACTCAAACACCGCGCGCACTCAAAACACAAAAGAAACGGCAAAACTGTGCCTACAGGTTCAGGCATAGAAGAGGTTCGTACACAGCGATGACGACGACGGAAATGGGAGAATCTAGCCGCGAAGTTGACCAATGACAGCCGATCGGGCAGCCATGGCCTATGTGACGTCCCTTAGGCCATGCCAGGGGTTGCATAATGAGAACAACTGAAGAGAGAGCGGTTGGTTTTTCCGCGTCTTTCACATCGATTTGCGCGCTCACCGCTTCACGTGCACGTGTAATATTTGGCTCAGGTATTCCTGGCCGTGTAATCTAAACGTCTCGCAGATTTACTTGCACTGCTCAAAGGGTGTTGCAGGGTCCCTTTACAACTTCGAAAATTTATCAATACGCTGATGACACCCTGCTGTTATCTGGCAACTCTCCTTATTCTCTCGCTCTCTCAAAACTTCAAGACGATGCCAGCCAAAAGGGTAGCGGATTGGTTCGAAGAAAATTTAATAACAATCAACCCTGTAAAAAGTTGGCCAGTTTGTTTCCGAAATCGACAGAAAACAGTACCGAATGACTGCTTCATTACAATACACTCATCAAATTCTGCATCTTGTTCCTGTGCCCGTATCTTCTCTGTCGAGTCTGTTAAATACCTAGGGAACTTTCGTGGAACACACACATGGCTCACATATGTAAAAAGCTTAGAACTACTGCCTGTATGCTGTACAACTTAAAAGTGTTTCTGCCTTTCTCTGTTCGAAAAATACTAGCTCAAACTTTGGGTTATAGTGTTCGTTATGGCATCTGCTGTTTTTTACTCTGCTCCGCTACCTGGAAAAAGAGAGTTAACAGTATTTTAAAAAAACATAGCCAAGAGTGTTTTTTAATAGTCACACGTGCCGGATTCGTACAGTGTATTTGAGGCAAGTGGTTTACCGTCATTCGATACATTGTTTTTAAGCAAAACGTTGTGCTAAGAAATTATTGCCCTTCCACTCTGTGAAGAAGGATGACCTGCAAAGCTAGACGCAGTCCACGGAGTGCACGAAACAAAACACGTTTATCGTAATTTGCGGTGGAGCATTCTTGCTAGCCAATTAGCGGAATGAACCTCTGACGGATCGAAGCATTGTTCTTGCAGATAAACATAGAACTGCCTGTGTCCCTCCCTCGTCGTAAGCATCTTACTGCTTGTGTAATGCCGGGTTCAGACTGTTGCCGGAACTGCCGTAAAAACTTTACAGAATGACGTCATTTCACGTCTCAGCCAACCGAACTGCGTAACATGGCATTTTTTTACGTCCATAGATTACGATACGGGTTTTGCGTCACTACTATGAACATAGCATAACAAAGAAACCCAATTCGCTCTACCACTAGGACTCCGGACAGGTGCCATTTCGCCGTTTAACGTCCGCGTTTGAATCTCGCACCAGTACAACGGACATTCCATCCATCAGTACGGGCGTGAAACCTGTAGTTGCGCGTAAGAACCCCCCTCGTCCCTCCCACTATTCTCCACTACAAACCTGCGCACGCATAAACCAGCAACTGGTCATGTGCGCGTGCTTAGAGGTGACAGACGCCGTCGAAAATATCCCCTGAAAGCTCCCTGAAGAATTGATATTGGCTCACGCCGGCGTTCCAAGCAGGAAATTTGCTGTTCATTCGGGAGGTATTCGTCGCTACTCCAAGAGCTGAACTTGATGCGGTAACGGCGGTGCCAGCACCTTTCCGTTGTTTCTGCACCCATTGGCTCTTGTGTTGGGGTCAGAGCTTCGATTCTTGCTCTTCTTCCTCCAAACGAACGGCATGCATCCGTCCCATGACGATCTAAAACCTGGAAGCCCTTGAGTTCTATTCTCGGGTACAAGCATGTTGCTATCCGTTTTCCTTCCCCCTCGTATGCATCTTACTGTGTGTGTAAGACGTCTGAGTAACCCATCAACACACACCCGAACCACTCGATTGAGGAGGACAGCCGATTAACTGCATTGAGCCATGTAATTTCGACATCCAAATACCAGCACAACCGGCATTTCATCGGTAGCGGCATGAAGCCTAGCTGTGCGTGCACGACCCCCTTTTTCTACCCGCAAACTGTGCCCGCATAAACCCGCAACTAGTGATGGCGCATACTTATGCGTGAAAAACACCAGCGAAAATGTCGCTCGGAGGGCCTTCCAAGGTGAAAAATAAATATGGGCTCAACCGGTGTTCCAACTGGGAAAGTTTCTTTTCTATCGGGAGGGATTCGCAGCTACTCGGCGAAGTTAATTTGCGTGAAAATGGCGGCGGCGGGTTTCGGTCATTTTAGGGGGAAGCCCTTTGGCAGCCGTTACCTGGGCTTCGCAAGATTGGCGTCTGTTTATGTCATCGTAACCTAGTGAGCAAACGCAGCAGCGACGAAAGAAAGAAAATGAAGGGGAGCGTCTGGTGAAGGGTGAAGTGGAGTACGACGTGTTCGGCTACGGCGTCATCTGTGACTGCCTTTCCTTCACACATGTTTCATGTGTAGGAGTGCCCTCTCTCTGACACTTTCCCCAGACGCTGTTTCATTCTCCGCTATTCCAAACCACGTGACGTTTGTGCGGCACGTTCAAACACGACATGCAACAACATGCTCACTCCTCCCTTGTGCGGGGCTAATCCGAACCACGTGACATTTGTGCGGGAGGTTCAAACCCGATTTGCAACATGCTGTCCGGCGGCGGCGGTGCACTGCGAGGTAGCAGCAGAGTAGCGCACGCCGCCGTACGTTCGCTTATCATGCGAAGATTTCCTGAGACGCAGCAGAAACGCGCCGTGACCGAGAAGACTGAAGCTCACTCTGCGCACAAATTTCATATTGGAGAGTGTAGTACCGGACCCGCGTATAATACGCGGTGTAATTCGGGGACAGCAAAATCAGAAAAAAGTTTTCATCCGCATATAATACGAGGTAAACAGCACAGAAAACATTTATTTGCACTGCAGTTACCCTTCAGTCATTGTCAGTTTCCCTGGCACTGTCTCCTGACGTCCGTTCAGTCATCGTCAGGTTCGCTGCCGCTGTCTCCTGAAGTCGCCTTGTTGGAAATGTCTTCCCACAGAAACTGGTCCTCAGTGCCATCAAGGGCGTTCGAGATGCCGCATTTCTTCAAAGAGCGACTGAGGAGCTCCTCTGGGATGCTGGCCCACGCATCCGCGATCCAGCCACAAAGCACCGCTGGAGAAACCCGCGTCAGCCATCCGGTAGCTGTCACTTACGGGTATCCTGACCTGGTCCACTCTTGGTAGCAGGACCTGATGCAGTCTTTGAAAGGCTTGTTGATGCAAACGTCTAGCGGTTGGAGCTGGGATGTCATTCCTCCTGGAATGACAATGTGTTCGGTGCGGGGTTCGCGCAACAACTTCTTCACGGAATCGGCCAGGTGGCAGCGAAAGGCGTCCAACACGAGCACTGACGGGAACCCCCAACAGTGCTCCAGGCCGCCGACACCACACAGACTTTATCCAGTCAAGCACCAGTTGCTTTCTCCACCCGTGAATGCTGCCTTCGGTGACGCCGAACTGCCGTCCTGCGGCGCAATTCCTGATGGTCTCGGCACATAAAATAACTTTTCTTTTAATTGCCGCTAAATACTGCCTTCGTGCACCCGACATCGTGATAGACTTGCTGTGAAAGTGCCGATCCTTCGCGTGGTCAAAACAATCAAAACGGCGCCGGCTGAGAGATGCAGCAGCCAGCTAACGCCACCGCAAGATGGCCCACCCTCCGCTGAAACCGAAACCGAAAGTGCAAATTTTCGTCTGAAAACTTTGGGATCCACATATAATACGAGGCACAAATTTTACATAGTAAAATTTGGAAAAAAAAAACCTCGTATTATACGCGGGTTTTTACAGTAATCGTCAGTGCATTTTTTACATCCATCCGTGCTTCTGTTTATTTTTGCAATCATCTGATAACTGCCTACCGCCATTAGCCACCGACTGCGCAACTTGCCAAAGGGGCATCGGTGAAGGCGAGGGGGAAAATAGTTGGGAAAGAGGGGTCGCAGGTGGTGAGGAGGAGCCCCCGAGCGGCGCCGAGTAAATCGATGACACTGGAATGAAAACTGGGGGGGTTAGACCATAGAGGTTCTTAGTAAGTATACTAGAGAGGAAACTGCGCCTCGTAAGCCATGTCGTCATGGGGGTTCATGGGAAGACACCCTTTTTGGCTTGGGCTTGGCATGACAATTGGATTCTTAGGCGGTTTTGGGGATTTGCTTTCTTCCCTATGCATTAACACGTTTACGAGCTACAAGGAAGCCGAAATCCTCCCGTTTCTATGGTAGCCGTGTTCAGTGAAACAGCAGGCAATGCGTGATCGCACCTGACGTTACTGATGCCGCAGTCGAAGGACGTATGACTGAGCGGGTAATATGCCGCCGCGAAATTTGTAGCCGACACAAAGAAGAAACAAAACGTACTTCGACGAAGACAAGATACGGCAGATACGGGCGCTTGTATGCGTCCAGTAACGTTAGGTTCGTTCTTGAAGGTGGTTGGTGTCATCGTGGAGGGTGGTGAAGGACCCGATGACGAGACGAGGTCAGTGCGATGATGAAGAAAAAGTCTATTTACACTTATTTACAGGAGATGACGAAACATAGCACAAGACAAAACGAAAACTGAATTACAATTAAAAGGCGCCGCAGCGCACAAGGGGGTATCGCGGCGCGATCCCTGAGGGGGGCCCGGAGGCCAAAAAAGGTGCCGAACCGCCGCACGGTTGGCTTAAAGGTGCGTGGGGTCCTGGCGCCCAGAAACCGCCACGGGAGCGAGTCTTCGTGCGACCGCTCTGGGCCGCAGCTCCGAACAAACTCGTTGAAGCACGCGCGAGCAGGGCGCGAGCAATGCCGCCTCCCCCACAGCAGCGCACATGCCAATAAGGCCGTCCCCGAAGGTCAGGATGAAAGGAAAGCCCTCCCCGACGCCGCGTAAAAGCCGCTGGAGAGGCCCCTACAAAGGGTTGCGACTCGCTGGCGTCGGCGGAGGCCGCCCCAACATTCCGCCACCGGATGGGGAGACACAACAAAGCCAGGAGAAGGGAGGGGGGTCACCGTCAAGACGGGGTTCATCGGCGTGGTCATCATTACAGCTCCCCTATCAAGAGCCTGTGTCAGGACTGCTTGGACTACTACAGGCGCCAAAACAGTGATTACAGCGCCGATAAACCAAACAAACAAACAAAAAAAAACACCGCAAAGAATATCCCTTGAGGACCGCATGCATTTGCGGTCAAGGAAAATTTGCGCATACGAGCAAAGCACAAAGTGAAGTGCTACGCAAAAGAAATCAAACAAAAAGGGTGCAAAAGAAACCAAACAAAAAGGGTGCATACACTCCAGGGGCACATCATGCAACCAGCAAAATACCCGCGTGCGGTATACACCAACAAAGGCAAAGGCACAACAAAAGTGATACTCGCTCGCGAGCACCTAGGGGAGCGAAGAAGGAAAACGGCAGCGACAAGAACAATGCAATTATGAAACAAAACGCAAGGTGAACGCTATCGCCCCCGCAAGCTTATGGGGAAAAAAAGAAGAAAAAAAAGAAAACCACAGCAACGAAAGAAAAAAACCGTTTATGAGAGTTCAGTCAGTGCACCACAGTTTTTCCTTCCACCAGTAGCACTCGAATTAATCGTGTGCGGCCTCGAGGTGAGAGTTCACCTGGTTGTTGCACAAATCGCGATGTTCGGCGTTCGCCGCGGCGTCAGGTGATCCGCCTCTGCAGCCCGTGCGGGAAGTCCACAATGCCAGAGCCACACGCATGACCAGGAGCCGAAGTAAAACGCTTCCCAACTCATGTACGTGGTTGACACCGTCCCCTCCAGCGCATGCCAAGTTGTTTTCCGCTGCCCTTTTGTCGACCTTCGTTCTCATATCGAACCCACTGCATACCGCCGCCGCGGTGCCTGCCGTCTTTTTGCAACCGCAAATGTCCGAGGGAGCTACTGCCACCGGAAGCCCGTTTGAGCAGGCTGGGGCATGATTCGGCAAGGATTTCCGAGCAGTGCGGCGGTCAATCATGTCCGACGCTGCTGAGCTTCGTCTACGCCTGGGGGCACCAAAGAAGTCACCCGGTGCACGACGCAAGCCTCTCTTTCTCCTGTACAATGGCTTGACAAAGCAAGGGAGCACCGGCGGGTATGCCGGGGCTCGCGCACAAGTTTGAGCGGACGGAAGCTGAATGGCGTGCAAGTCTGGGTCTCTCGACATAGCACCACCGTCCTGTCCCCGTACTCTGCCTTCAGCCGCCATGCCTGCAGGAGTTTTGCCACCGCAGCCGTCCGCGGTAGCGTCTGTCCCAAGCAAACCCCTTTGGCAGGGCCGGTCGCGATACGGCAGAGATTTTGAAGCACCCAAGTCTGTATGACCGACCGCCTCTATTCCTACCGCCGTGGATCTCAGAGGAGACGCTTCGGTATTGCCCGGCTCTTTTGCCTTGCCCGCACAATCGCTGACCAAGCCCGCCCCCACTTTCCCGGCGCATGCCTTCGCAGTGAGCGTGCCTGCCTGACCCGTGGCCTGAGCTGTCGACTCCGCTACCCTTGGCTGGGCAGCCGAAGTGCCGCCAACAATAGCCCTCGACGGAGGAAGAACCGCGGGGCTCGCGATCGCGCCTTCACGGGAAGCCAGTGAGACAGATTTCGCCGGCCTGGTCAGCTGATCAGGGGTGAAGATCCTTTTCAACACCGCAATTTCATTGACTCTGTCGAGCTTTAGCTTGAACGGCTTAGTGGGACCCTCAGCCCCACCAGCCGGCTGCCCACCTTGCATGGCCGTCTTTTAGAGATCCCGGACGCTGCCGCAGTGATCAGACGCGGCCTTTCCCCTGCCTCGGAATCAGCTACCTCAACCCACCGTTCCCTCTGAGGGGGTGGGCTGGCTTCGCGATCGAGATAGCGGTAACGGCGGCAGTCAGCGGACGAGTGTGTTGTCTGACCACAACTGCCGCACGGCCGCACAACGTTCTCGTTTCCAGGACGTGCTAGGAATTCCGCTTCAGCCAACCTTACAAGCCGCTCCAGCTCTCGCGTTTTTGCGCGTTCGGCTTCAAGTTCGTAATCTCTAGTCATGGTGGGCCCTGGCAATGAGGGTGTCCCTTCAAAAAAAAGTAAAGGTGCAGAGACGGACCACTCACCGTCGATGACACGGCCGCTCCGCTGTACCACACACGTCAGTCCCACTCGTCTCCCGCGGGGATCGGAAGGTCCTGAAGTGAAGTTTCCCCGGCAGGAAAGCTAACCCATTCGTTGTCTCGTAGGCGGCTCGCAGCCGCCCTGCTTCG
Organism: Haemaphysalis longicornis; assembly: GCF_048455015.1. Taxonomy (NCBI): domain Eukaryota; kingdom Metazoa; phylum Arthropoda; class Arachnida; order Ixodida; family Ixodidae; genus Haemaphysalis; species Haemaphysalis longicornis. Next base: position 482,222,018 of record NW_027526203.1, read on the forward strand.
TCTATGTCCTTGCGTGTTGTCGACTTTCTTCTTCTGCTCTCGCGGTCACCTTTGGGTCACACTTCGATCACGAATTCGTCACTTGAAGAGACGAAAACATCCACGACGCTGTCGGGCTGCGCCAGTAAAGTTAGGTTCGTTCTTGAAGATGGTTGGTGTCGTCGTGGAGGGTGGTGAAGGACCCGATTACGAGACGAGGTCAGTGCGATGATGAAAAAAAGTCTATTTACACTTATTTACAGGAGATTACGAAACATAGCACAAGACAAAACGAAAACTGAATTACAATTAAAAGGCGCCGCAGCGCACAAGGGGGTATCGCGGCGCGATCCCTGAGGGGGGCCCGGAGGCCAAAAAAGGTGCCGAACCGCCGCACGGTTGGCTTAAAGGTGCGTGGGGTCCTGGCGCCCAGAAACCGCCACGGGAGCGAGTCTTCGTGCAACCGCTCTGGGCCGCAGCTCCGAACAAACTCGTTGAAGCACGCGCGAGCAGGGCGCGAGCAATGCCGCCTCCCCCACAGCAGCGCACACGCCAATAAGGGTTTTGACCTCCGCTCCCTCCCTGGCCGTCCCCGAAGGTCAGGACGAAAGGAAAGCCCTCCCCGACGCCGCGTAAAAGCCGCCGGAGAGGCCCCTACAAAGGGTTACGACTCGCTGGCCTCGGCGGAGGCCGCCCCAACATTCCGCCACCGGATGGGGAGACACAACAAAGCCAGGAGAAGGGAGGGGGGTCACCGTCAAGACGGGGTTCATCGGCGTGGTCATCATTACACGTCCTATCTTGTCATCGTCCACGACTGTTTAACGCCATGTTTTCATTTTTCTTGAAACTAGCTGGCGGTCGCGGTGCACCGGTTCACCACGAAGGCAACATTTTCATAGGCACGCTCAAAAAACTTTCGAAACTCTTCAAACAACTTATCATTTGAAATAATGGTAAAACTAATAAAATCACAGTCTCTAATGGGTTACCCCCCAAATATTAACATTGTTCGTAACTACAACCTTGGCCTGCAGAATCGCGGGCACAACTGTTCCGGCAAAAATACGCCGTACTTCTTTTTCCCTTAGTTTTAAAACAGCCTGTTTTTATTTTCCACTTATATAATTGCACACTATTCTTCGCGTTTTTGTGGCACTTTGTTTAAATTTGCGGTCACTAAAACGTTTCAATCCAAGCCAATGACGAAACTAAGGCGAGCGCGATGTATAATGGCGGTCCATAACAACACAGACGACCTTGATGTGAGCCGCATAGACGCTAGCGCCAGATTCCTCTCTAGTGTATACTGTAAGAAAGTCAATGGGTTAAACATATACTGCTTTGCAGTAATATTTCTGGTGTACGGATTACCGAACTCCCATGTTAACCTATAGCTCTGCGACACATACCTCGATATATGACGCCAAGGCTCCGTACCCATTACGGAATGGCTGTGCGGCCATATTATGTTCCTGCTATCTTCAACGAATTACCTGACGAATTGTTCTCTTCGACAACGCGGAAACACTTGCGTGCTGCTGTGCTGGCATTATAAATATGCTGAAGTATGTATGTGTATGCGGTAATTGGTAGCTATTTTCTTGTTTTCTTGTGACGAGGAAAATTCCCCCCATGTAGCTGAAACCCATGTCGATTTATTGTATCTTTGTTTGTCTGTTTGTCTTCGTCTCTTCTGTTTGTCGGTTGTTGTTTGCATTCCTTTTTTCTTTCCTCCCTTTAATTTTTCTTCTTTTTATCTCTTTTTTCTTCTTCTCTTTTCCTCGTTTTTTTCTTTCTTTTTTGTTTGTTTGTCTTTTTTTACCTTCCTATTCAGTTACCACTGTCAATGAGTGTTTTTTACAGAAGTGAAGGCCGTTGCTGCCGGGCGACGCCGCACAAGCCCACCTGTAGGCTTTGGCGGGCCCATTTTGCTTCTGTATGTACTCCTTGGTAATAAACAATGATTATTATTATTATTTAACATGCGCCGAAATTCCTACGAACAGACGTTTCAGTTTCCTGCTGTCATCAGGAAAACGGCCGCCGCAGCCGGGATTTGACCCCGTCTTTGGGATCATCAGCCTTGCCCACTGAACCACGGCGGCGTGTTGCCCACCGGAACTTGTGCAGGCAGCAACAGTAGTTCAGTGAACTAAAACAGAGGGCAATGGATTAACACCAGTCTCTTAAACATAACGAAAGGTATTGATTATAAGCACAAATGAACTCAAATATAAAACCCCGTATGTAGGGTTCATTCACATGCAACTACTTTTCAATATTACCGTGGTTCTGTCTCCGCTGCAAGCTCCGTTTGGCTAATGAAGGCGGGTGCCACAAGGCCAAGTTAAAAGTCATTCTAACATAGGTACTGATGTCCTCCCACAGAGAATGATGTCCTCCCACATAAGAATGTTCGGCGTGGCAATAGAGTCAAGCTCCAGAGCCGAACTCACGATCACCAAAAAAAGAGAAAATCGTAACCCAATTCCCCACATTATAAAACACCTAACCAAGGGAAAAGCAGTAAAGAAAGAAGAAGAAACGGTAAGACTCATTCAGCCGTTGATTATGAGTGGATATTGCAGTCTATCGTACCAAATATTTACTCGCACCGAAGAAAATCAGAGAAATGCCATCATCACAACAGCATATAAGGCAGCTCTCCACCTCGTTATTTCGACCGTGAGATTAACTACGACCGGTAGACCATCAGGGTAAAAGAATCGAGAGATGGAGACGGGCCTAGAAGAAGGGGAATGGCATTAACTCGATGGAAGGATGAAATAACAACATTCCGAGGCGAAGAATTGACTCGGGCAGCGCAGTACAAGAGCGGTGAAGGTCAATGGGAGAGGCCTCCCTCCTGCAGTGGACCTAAATACTATGTTGTCGATGAATAGGCCCTAACATCTTGTGTTCATAACGCTTTCGAAGAAATCAGAGAAACGAATATCCTAGCACCAAGAGAGCAGCTAGGAAAACAAAATCGGGGAGGGCCATCGTATGGAATACTGACACTCTGTCTGAAAAGAAACGACTGCACGCCATGATAGACATTCACCGATGCAGCGACTCCGCATAAAAACTCGCCTCTACAAAAACATTGATCCAAACCTACATATGAACAGGCGATATTGGTCAAGTTCATTTAAGGTAAGCTCCAAAATTATGAGACCACAGTATACACCGACTCCGGAATGTACGAAAGTACGACGCAGGAATTGTCCTAGTTGACCACGTAGGCAATCTTTGCGACTGCATGGCTCTTCTTCGTATAGGAACAAAGAAACGGAAGCTGGAAACAACCTCTTTGCAGTACGACTAGCGGAAGTAGCGAATAGAGGCGCGAAAATCATTACAGAGTCTCAAAGGATTAGACTTCTTTTTACAGGCACAGAACCTAAACGCTTCGGTAAGATACACCCTTGCACAATTTAGAAATTTCTAACTCCACCGGCACACCCGTGCACAAGGGTCAGGAAGAAAACGAGGCACCAATGAAGAGGCACGTGTAATCTCATATCGTGCTCCTTGCGACCACGACTACCACTCTCTCCTCCGAGAAAAACGCTAAGAAGGCCTCCTCATCCTGCGCCTCGGAACACAATTCTCCCCTTCCTACAAGGGGGTCTCAATGCAACGCAATCGCAAATTCTGTTCAGTATAAACTAGCACAGTTACCTACAAATCCATGTGGGCGAAAAGTTTCGGTGGAAACATCCCACATGAACTGTGCTAAAATTAACGAAACATCCGCCATCTTCCATGCAACCTATAGCCATGCACAGGGGTATGCTCAGTTGGGAGCAACTCAAACATTACATATTCCACTTTTATCGTGGTATGGGAGGCAGCTATGACTAGCTCGCTACCTCAAGATCAGCGCGAGCTGATGAGAAGGCAAAGGAAGAAGCTGCTGCATCCGGTGCCCGAGACTTCAAGTTCCACCCTTGAGCTCCCTACCATCTCTTTACCTTATTTTCCTAAACCCCAAATATTTCTTCTGTAACAAAGATTTTCTCTCCTCCCCCCCTTCTCTCTCTGCAAAAAGCAAAATGTTCAGTCTGGTTTACACATCATAGAATAAACACGTTAAAACACTGGTACTGGCACCTTCTCGCTCAAATTGACCAACACCCCGCAGCCGCAAACTTTTACGTTCACATCTAAAGCCACAGAAGCGGAGAGGGTTTTTGTCTCTTCTGGGACACGGTGATTAAAAACGACCGTTTCTAGTCTTTCTCTCTTCGCTGTCCTTCAGTGCTCGTGAAGCATCCATCGTAAATACAGCAACTGCTCGCGAAAACGCTCCCTGATAGTTGAATTAATGCTATCACGCGTTACATCTCAAAACCCAAACGTAGATGTCACCTGCAACTCTTTTTCCTGCAACACTAAACTTACAGCTTGTACAACAGCTCCGCTGTTTGAACAAAGACAACGGAAAAGTTTAACCAAAGAAAGAAAGACGCTAAATGCGGCTATTGTTAGCCCAACCTAGCACTTGAATATTGATAGCCAAGTATGACAACCAATCGTACGTTGCAGGAAACTAATAATTAAATTATGAAAGAAAGAAAAAAAAACAGCAAACAGAGTAAGAAAATCCCGCAGGTATACCTAATCCAGCCCCCTCACGGGATCACCTAAGGAACAATAAACTGAAAATGAACTAGCGAAATCACAAAGGTGTACCAAATCCAGTGCGTCATGCAATAACTGAAAAATAAACAACAACAGAAGAAACAAAAAAGGGAAAATAAGTTCACGCAACCTCAGAGGTCTGACCGATCCAGCGCGTTGACTTCTTTTATTTCAAGAAAGCAAAGATGTAGCAAACGACGGTATATTGGTTTATGCGGTCCTTCAGGGCCACCAAATAAATGTGAGGTTGGTGTGACGTTTAAGCTTGCAATGCTTACGCATTACTAAAAATCCTCAGAATTTCTGTAGCTCTCCTCGATTACATGGCCTGGCCAATATTCCTCCAATCGAGGAGTCATGCTGTGCTGGCCTCCTCAAAAGTTGTGCACGCAAGGAAATAGTCGTGCCATAAAAATTAACTGTCTTCTTGGCGTATGAAGAACATTTTATTGCATATATCAAAAGAAGTATGATACTTGTGGATTTGTTCATCGCTAGGTTTAAAGGGACACTGAAGTGATTTTGTCAAGCTCCCGTTTTTGCTTGCACTGGATAGACTGGCTCGAATAAACACACTTTTCATCGTTTATCCGGGCGATAAGCGGGATTTATTTTATAAAGCCTGAAAGAAGAAAACCTACCATGTGCGGTTTGCGGCGGCTGCACCAACTAACCGCAATGACGTCAGGTAAAGGTGCTACATGATTGGACGATGTCCAAGATTAGCATTCAAACAAGTTTCGATTTCGTTTCTGTGAGACAACAGGCTTGGCATCCGACGTTATCGTTACATTTAAAGGGACACTGAAGTTAATTTATCAAGCTCCCGGTTTGGCTTGCACTGCGTAGACTGGCTCAAATTAACACACATTTCATCGTTTATCCAGTTGATAAGTCGGTAATTATTTTATAAAGCACGAAAGAAGAAAAACTACCATGCGCGGCCGCACCAACTAAAAGCTGTGAGGACAGGAGGAGATGCATCTTGATTGGACGATGTCCAAGGTTAGCATTGAAACAAGTTTCGGTTTCGGTTCTGTAAAACAACAAGCTTGACATCCGACGGCATCGTTGGATGGGCATTCTCGATATCTAAGTAATCGTCGCACCGCGCTTCTGCCATCTTGTCGGCTGTAAAATGCCTAAGATGCCTAAGCACGGCTTGGAATCGTAGCAATCACTAGCCGAGGCCTACGCAGTGGATGAACGACCTCCGCGTCACCGCAGACGCTGAAATGCCATGCGCTTTCCCCCCATATTTGGAGCTTGCCTCACTCAGCCTGTATCGTAAAAAGCGTGTTCGTACCAGGCCAAGGGTCTGTGGATTCTGACTGATTCTGTGCCCACTGCACGCACGCAGTCGGTGCTTATGGCAACACCACGCCAACGAGAACTCGCTAGCGCGTCAGTGTCAGCCTGCGCGCGTTCTGCGAACTCGCTCGCGGAGCAGTGCACGTTACGGCCCAAAAAATGGTAAATTCAGTCGAATCGACCGAAAAAGCCAAATTCATCTTACAAAAAAAAGAACAATGTACCCTTGGGGATTCGAACTTGTGACTTGCAAAACAACGTATAGCGCTCCTGACCACTCGGCCACGGGCCAGCACTGCAAACGTTGGAAATATAAGGTATATAATGTATAACCAGTTTACACGCTTATTTAGTTTTAGAATTTCAAGCAGCTTAGCTGACTATTTGTTGTATAGCGCTGGTGCAGTAAGCGTCCCCGAAATTTCTACAATATCTCATGTCTAGCAATTGCATTTCTTTGACGGAAAAGCGTTCGCAGATGTGTGGTCGTGCTGCTGACCGCTGTGCTTGTTCTCCCAGCGCAAAAAATGTGCTTCGTGCTCCCTGTTTTTAGACTGTACGGTAAAAGTATCAGTTGATTTTATTTCCTTAGTACCAATATTGACTTCGCTGACTCTTCTCCCTCCTTCAAGTGGCCTTAGATTTTCCTACTAGCGTACTAGTCAGCGACTCTTGCGCTTGTGTGGAGCGACCTTGACTTGGAGCTAGATACAGCGTACAAACTAACAAAGTAAAGAAAGGCATATTCTTCCATTCATAAACGTGTCGTGGCTTCGTTTCAACCGATGTTTCAACTGAGCGAACGAATTGCGACGACCCGTCGCAAGCCGACTGAATCTGCCGGAAGGTCGGCGAGCTGTGCAGTAGCTCAGTCAATGGTCAAGCCAAGTCACCTCCCCCTGACGTCACACGAAAACGCCGCAGAATATGGGCGAAGATGCAGAGAGGAGGACAGCATTTTCGAATTCATTTTTCTACTAAATAAATTCGCGTTAACGCGCTCAGAATGGTCGAAACATGGCCTATGGACTCCGGACTACAATTTGCGCTAGTAATCCCGCAACGTTTACAAATCCCTTCAGTGTCCCTTTAGATGGACATTCTAGATATCTCAGTAATCGCCATGCCGCGCTTTATGCCATGTTGTCGGCTGTAAAATGTGTCAGATAAGCCTACCAGGACGGCTTGAAATCGAATCAATCACTAGCCCAGGCCTACGCAGTGGATGAACGACCTCCGCGTCACCACAGACGCTCAAATGCCATGCGATTTTCACCCAATCTTTAGTGTTTGCATCCCTCATGCCTGTATCGTAAAAAGCGTGTCTGCACCAGGCCAAGGGCCGGCTGATTCGGGACTGTGCCCACTGCCCGCAAGCAGTCGGTGCTTATGGCTACAGCACGCCAACAAGAACTCGCTAGCGCGTCAGTGTCAGTCTGCGCGCGTTCTACCAACTCGCCTATTAAGCAATGAACGTTAGGGCCCAATAATGGTGAAATCAGTATAGAAACCATCGGCCTAAAACGATGAAATCAACTTACAAAAAAAAGGATGTACCCTCGGGGATTTGAACTTGCGACTTGCAAAATAACAAACCTAGCGCTCCAGACCACTCGCCCACGAGCCAGAGCTGCCGACGTTGGAAATATAGGGTATAGGATGCATAACCAGTTTACATTTTTAGTTAGCATTTCAAGCAGCATAGATGGGTTTTTGTTGTATAGCTCTCGCGCAGTAAGCTCCCAAATTTCCACAATATCTCATATCTAGCAATGGCATTTCTTAGACGGAAAACGCAGTGCTGCTGACCGCTGTGCTTGTTCACCCAGCGCAAAAAAGTGCTTCCTGCACCGTATAGTTTTACGCTGTTCGGTAAATTTTTCCGTTGTTTTATTTCCTTAGTACCTATATTGACTTCGCTGACTTCTCCCGCCTTCAAGTGGCCTTAGATTTTCCTACCAGCGTACCAGTCAGCGAAGTGTCGCATATGCATGCGCTTGTGCAGCGCTTCCGTGAAGCGACTTGGACTTGGAGCTTGAAACAGTGTACAAACTAACAAACTAAAGAAAGGCACATTCTTTCATTCACAAACGTGTCGTGCATTAGTTTAAACTGAGGGAACGAATCGCGACGACCCGTCGGCGGCCGGTGGACTAAACGCTGGGCCGACTGACCCTACCGGAAGGTCGGCAAGCCGTGCAATAGCGCAGTCAAGCCAAGTCATTTCCTCCTGACGTCACACGAAAACGCCACAGAAAATGGGCGAGGACGCAGAGAGGAGGACAGCATTTTCGAATTTATTTTTCTGGTGAATAAAGTCACGTAAACGCAGCGAGAGTAGTCGAAACATGGCCCACAGACTCCAGGCTACAATTTGTGCTCGTAATCCCGAAATGTTTACAAATCACTTCAGTGTCCCGTTAGCATATATTTTGGGTGACTCTGTAGATCATGAAGTGTTTGAGGCGCCGCTCGTGGCGCTGAAGAAGCGACTGGTGGCTGTATTAAACTACAACCTCGTATACAAGAAACAGAAAGTATCCTAATGTGATTATGTAACCAAAAGATTTTAAGTTAGAAAGTAACAAGCTTAACTTCCCGCTCGGCGAGTTCACCAGATGCTCACTTTTGCCTGTGGCGGTAGCCGAGTCGATGCTGTCCATTGTTGCCCTCCCCAACCATTCTTGGCGTTCTTTCTCCTCATTTTTATTTTTTTTACAGCGAGAGGACCTGTCTCAGCATTGCCGGAACAACTTTTCCAAGGGCGGAAACTCTCTCCTTTTTGTTATTTCCTTTAAGTCCGACACACAGCTGCCCCGGCAAGGCTACGACGGCGGCACTGCCTGTCTTTCCGAGTTTCTGCATACCGGCAGTTAGGCTGGGCTTCACCTCTACTGTCTGAACGTGGCGACAGCAGGGAAACCTGTCATCGCCGCACGCCATTGTCGGGAGCAGCCGCGATGCGAGGAATGAAGGCGGAGCCAATGTTCTACATATCAACGCAGGCGCAGCACACGAGCAAACTGTAAGAAAAACGCGGCGAGCTTCGCCATGGCTTGGTAGACTTCAAAAGAGCGCCCGACGTTCCGGCTGCCACGCGTTCGGCGCAGCAGAAAGAACGCGAAGGGATCCGTTTGCTCGCGAGGCGTATTCCGCGCGCGTATTCAAGTGAGGACGCACCTTAAGGCGGAGCCTCATGCCCCGAAAAGCAGAGTTGTGCGAAGTGCCTGGCGTCACCACGCCTGTCTAAGAGTTTCCCGCCAAGATGTCCTGCCCGGGGAAGCTGCTCGCCCAGGCCGAGTTGAAAGTGATCAAACAAACATTCCGCGCCGTTATCCTGCCAAGGCGCACGGGGCTGGCACTGGAATAGAAAAAAATTGGCGCAGCTTGCACGAGTGGAGCAAGGCTGGAGAAGCAGCAGAACTCGGGGTCGACCTTGTTTCTCCCACACTAACAGTGGATCTCAGGAGAGAGGGAGCAGAAAGAGCAAGTCTATGCACGTTCCTCGTACGGCGAGCGGCAACCCAAGACCGTCACCCTCGACATTAACGGCCCCCAAGACATCGCCGGCGCCGGTCGAGTCAAGCCCGATTACGTCTCCTCCCTCTGACCTACCTGGGGCTTCCCTGGCACAGCGACCCCGCCCCGGAATTCCCAAGCTCAACCGACCAAAAACGTCACGTGGCCACACAACGGTCTCCGGCTCTACGGAGGGAGCCCTGTTGCGACCGGCGTGCCACGGGCCCGTCGCGCAGAAGACGATGACGACGAAGGCGGGAGCAGCGCCTAACGTGACGCAAGCTCATCCGCATGCCTGGACGACGCCGGGCGCTCCTCACGAAGTGCACGCTCACATGAGCTGGGTATTTTTTGTTTGTTTGTTTGCTGGAGCTACTATGCGAAGGTCGCGACGGGCGCCTCGCGCCGGGGGGATTTTTTTTCTTTGTATTTTTTTTGCTAACTCTAATGGACCAAGCTACAGCTTAAACACTCTGTTGTTAAATCAAACGCGGAACCGCCCACGCGAGAGAACAGCCGCCCAAACGCCGCCAGAAGGGGAGATGTTCTGGAGCAGCAAGTTGCCGCGTACCCATACGAAGCGGTGAACGGGCACTGCGAGAAACCTTCACTATCACCCCGTTCAAGACGGCGTGTAGCGTCTGGGACAGGCTCTGGTTCTCCTAGGGCGCCTGTCTTATCCATTATTCAATGTTTCTCCCTGGCACCAAACGAAGAACTTTTACACTCAGCTGGCATTGAGTGGCATTGCGAGAAAAAGAAGAAAATGTCCGCGTATCTGCTCGCTTCGTCGCAAACGTCTTCTGAAGCCCCTACCACGTAACTGCCTCTCCTGTCTTCCCCGCCCACCTCCCGCGCTGTTCCCCTCCAGTCTTTGTCCTCCCATGAGAAACGCAGTAGATGCTCGCCTAATTCAATTCAACTCTCCCGCTTTCGCCGTGCTGGCGCGCCATCTTTTCAGACATTCTGTTACTGATTCTGCTGATGACGGGAGCCATGCTTGGCGCTCGAGCCACGAGCGTCAGACTTGAGTGCGAGCTCTTTTTGTACTTGTTGGTTAAAATATAATTTTAACGCGTTTTTTCTGTTTGTCGCAAAAATTTCGTGCACGGAAATTTTTAACTAAAAAAACAGCGCTAGCATCAATTATGTACTTATGTTGTGCTTCAAATATGCCTAATGTGTCCTTTTTGCTTAACAGTGTTGAAAAGTATGAAGTATGAACAGATTTAGTAGCTTGGAATTGTTTTGCTATTAGTATAAATTCGTTAATTCGAATTGTAAGGGCCAGACATCTTAGTTCTGATTAATGAAAGTTCGAACTAATGAAAGTGGATGAAAACAATACACTGCAACACTTTGATGCTCGAGAACGTCCGTGATTGGAGTTAGCCCTTTGTCATTAAAGGTCACAACCAACACTTCTTGCTCTAGCGACAGAATGTAGCGCAAAGCATCCTCTTCTCCTTCGCAGCTAAAAAAAAAGACTAGCGCCATTCAATCCGGCCTAGACTTCCGAGCGGACGGCCGAACTGGCACTTCGTCCTCCTATCCCTCCGCCTCCTCACAGGCAGCGAGAGGTTTTGCGCTTCTGACCTGAGAGACGGTGTGCTCTTCCATCAGCACACAACTGACCACTGTACTCGGTGTCCAAATCGACGTAGTCCGCAAAGAATACGTCTACCAAAGCGTACGCCTTGGTGGCTATAGGTGGATTTTACGCGACTACTCCACGTTCCGGAGGCTACGCAGCCTCGTGTGTCATGGAACCACAAAAGAGGTGCTGGTGGAGCCTACTCGCGTTCAAATTAACGCTCTTTTTATTCACATACTTGTGCAGAGCCTTGCCGGACGAAATCCTACTGTTCGAATTATAAAAAAATTTTAATGAGTGAAGTTATAATTAACGAGCTTTCGCTGTATGAACGCCCTGTTTACTATCTTACCCTTCGATGTTTTGTCGGGTGGCTGAACACACAGACAGACATACGGACGGAAGGACAGACACACAGACACACAGACAGACATGCGGACGGAAGGACATACAGACAGACAGACAGACAGACGGACGGACAGACGGAAAATTATGGCGTTTATGTAGTTCAAGAAAGACTATCGTCGTTAAAAATAATCAGGCAAGGGTTAGGCAAACCGATAACTCCAGCTGTATAAACGCGTTTTGTGTGGTATTGAAAAGAATTTTTTTTCGTATTTATTAGCGAGCAAGTTACTGCCAAATGGAAGGTGGCATTTATCCAGAGCGAAATGTTTCCAGCAAACTACGGCGCTCATCACCACTTAATTACGATTTGCTAGTTTATCATGCATGAATCGCAAGACGCATGCACGACTGCAGCACGCGATTGGCATGCGACTGATCGTTACGACGGTCGTGCAGAACATGTTTTGGCGTCGTACGGTGGTCGGAGGAGGCTCACGACGTGCGACTGGCGAGCAGAATGAAATCGTACGATATTTGCGACCGTCGTGCGGCGCCGCTGCCAATGAGAGCCCGAAGGGGTCGTCATGATGACGTCACTGCGAAAGCTTCTTTCAAAGCGTGTCTTTGCCGAGGACTCGTGTGAAGGAAGAAAGGGCGCTAGCCACAAGTCCCTAAAGTGCATTGTTCTATCAGCTTTCTCTGTTTTTTAACGCGATTGCGTTACATGGCTCATTTTTCCATTTCCCCGTGGCTCTCGGCGGTCCGCTATCAGCCGTGCTCATCAGGCGTCCACGGAAGTACGTCACCGCTGCCACCCGGAAGCTACGACTGAGGCGGCAAGATTCGAGGGCTCCGCCGAATTGTTATGTGGCGCAACGGCAACCCAACTTTGGAAAGGAGGACAATGGTACAACGGTGGATACGAAAGAAAGAGCACGCGTTTTTTTTTTTTTTTTTCATGCGTGGTGAAGTTTGTTCTATGCCCAGTCGATAGTAGCATGCTCGGCAGACACGACCGCCAGCTGTGCCGGCCACTTACGTCTTCACACCAAAGCGTGCTTCCTCCAGAAAATAAAAAACACATAAATTTCCGGTAATTCATCCGCCGAAGCTTTACGTGGAATATGAGGCGCGTAATAGTCGAAACGTCCTGAATAATTTCGAACAGCTTAGGCTCTTTAACGTGCGCCGAAGTCTCGACACAATAATGTTCCTTTGAAAACTGGTGCCGCGGCCGGGAATCGAACCCGCTTCCTTGTGCTCAGAAGCGCAACGGCTTACCCACTCAGCCACTGCGACGTGTTTTCCACCGGAACTTATGCCGGCACTAACATTGGGTGACCTAACTAAAACAGGCGGAGAAGGATTAACTCCAGTCTCTCAGAAATCGAGGGAGGCAAATATTATAAGCAGTAAAGAGCCATAATAAAGCCAACTATGTAGATTCTAACCACATAAGTTTTCGAAACACTTGTTAATATCCCGACGGTTCTCCGTCCGCTGCAAGCTCGATTTGGCAAGCGATAAATGGCGCACGCGGCCGAGTTAAAAATCATCCTAAAATAAGTACGGATGTTCTCCAAGAGAACAGTCACGTAAAAATGCTCATCGTGGCGCAAAAGAAAAAATAACCAATTAACCGATCCTTAGCCAATCTTTATCCACAAGCAAAACGCCCAAGATAAAAAAAAAAAAGAGAAGAATAAACGATGAGACTCATGCAGCCACTGAGCATGAGCCGAATATTGCAGACTCTGCGGTACCACAAATTTACCAATACCAAAGAAAGTGATAGAAACACAATAATAAAGACAGGATATGAGGCAGTCCTCAACCTCGCAATTTCGACCGTAAGAGAAAATAACAACGGCTGGACCACCCGAGAAACAGAATGGACAGGCATAGACGGGTCTCCAAGAAGGCGAAGGCCATTTACTCGATGGAGGGATCAAATAAAAATATTCGGAGCAAAGAATGGACTCGGGAAGCGCAGGACAGGAGCGGGTGAAGGTCAATGGGAGAGGACCTCGCCTTGCTTACGTCTAAATAGGATGTTAGTGATTATGACGGTGAATTAATTCTCAACTTCTGTCTTCCTAACACATTTAGAGAAATCCGAGAAACCACTAACAGAGAGGCCATGCGAACCATCACGGCACTTCCACGTCTCACTCCGATTCCTATCTAACAGGAGCACGCTCAGCTCAATACTGTCACGGAGCTTGTAAATCAGCGTGAAGAAGCAAGAAAGCTCAAGCGTTTTTACTTACCTATGGTCGGAGCGCTCTATTCGTATTTCTGTAAGGAGCCTCCCGTGACTTCAACCATAGACGACCTTCCACCATGGCGCTATACAGCATTAACAACCAACAAGACAACGAAGCAGCTTTGTCGCCGTGAACAGCCATCGCCAACCTCAGATACCACAGTTCCTGAAGGTTACTGTGTATTGTACACAGACGCAGCCCTTCTCCCGCACGGAGGACGGACCGCTTTCGTCAGTTCCACGCACAGCACTGAAAGGTGTGGGAATCGCGGAGAACCACGGCCCGCGATCCCGAGCCGGCGCGCGCTTCGGGAGAGACGTTTGCGCGGAAACCGGTCCGGCGCTCCTGGTGCTCCGCTGGTTTGTCGGCGTCCCCCGAGAGATGGCACCACCGGTCCGTGCGGGTATTGGCCCCGAGGACATACCGTGGCGCCACCTACGAATGACGTCACTTGTTGGACGCCGGGTCGGGTTGTCGTCTGCTACAACCCATTTCCTCTGCGTATGCGGGCGCGTGTTTTTGTGTGTGTATGTGTCTGTGGCCACCGTACCCAGCCCCCTCCACGCTCCTTGTGGATTTGATGGAAATTACCCCAAAAAGTTGTCTGCAATCCGAATAATCCTGGTGAGCAATCAGCGACTCGCTTTTTCCCGGCGACACCGCCGCGCCCCACAGCTCGTACGCAGCCAGCTAACGCCAAGGACGATGCAACTGATGCAGAGAAAAGTACACTGTAAATTCATTATGAAATACTTGCAACGTGACATGTACGAGACTGTGTGTGCAAGGAAATACCTTGTAACAGCGACGGAAGCGCGTCGCTCACCTGTGATCTCACAGTGCCTACTGCTCGCCTTGCTGGTAAATGAATGACTACGTGAGAACGGTGATCGGATTGCTTCGCCGCGCATGCTTAAAAGTACTGCTATGATGCGCACTTTGGCTTAAGCGGTGCCTATTACCCCTACAATGTTTTTCATAGTTATTCCCGGATTTGATTAACGATCACTGCCGTAGCCTGTACTCTGCACGGCTGAAATGTTTACTTTTGGCGACAACTTGTCCGCAATGTATAAATGGTATACGAACGCGAGTTTTCAACGCCTGCGAGCGGGTTTGGACATGGCTATATTTAGTTTTCATTAGGACTTCGGCGTAGAAATGTATAATTGTCACGTGGACTCTTTTATGTTTACAGTGAGCCTGTCTTCCTCTAGCATCAATGAACCTAACGATTGCTCACAGAAGGCGAGGCTGTGTACGAGGCGAAACACGTCGTTAATGAATTAGGGTAATGGGGAGTTTTAAAATAGGAAAACCGAGCATTGGGGGCCCCCCAATGTTATGGGGGAACTCAAGCGCAACACGCGCGCGCGCGACGACAGGGTCTTCTCGAACCGCTCGCCGCCGGCTTCGGATACTGGGAACTTTAGGCTTAACGTTGCGGCAGATATTTCCTCGCCGCTATCGTTACAGTTGCGAATGAGAGTCCCTAATACAACTTTTCACATCACTGTCACCCTCTTTCTTGTATGTGTAACTTTGTATCCGCGTCCGTTTAAGCGATCGATGATCAAGAACCTGCCACGGCATCGGCCGATGCTTGCGCGCAGGCACATATCCTTCAGCCGCTCGCCGCACCGCGCGTGAACGGGCCGGTGGTGCCGGGACCGACCTTCGGGGACGGTCGGCGTAGATCGCGGCATATATTTGAGCATCGCTTTGAAAACCACAGCTGATGACACTACCTAGCACAATTTTTCACCACTCTAACATCTACATTCACCGCTGTCGAATTAGTTTTCCACAACTAGCGCGATTTTAATAAGCGGCGACAAGTTGTTGCTGCCGCGACCTGCGTCGGTTCGAGCTGCACCGTCGGCCTTGCTCTCAGGCACGGCGGTGTGTGCGGGGAGCGTTTCTGCGAGAAGTAAACGCTTCATGATTTCTTGCTTTACTCATTTGTTGCAAACAAGGCAAAGGTAGAAACTTAGCTTGGCAATCATCGTAGTCTACATTGTTGATCGGGGAAACGAGCCGCAGTTTATGCTTCGGTCGCACACGTACGCTACCACGCTCAAGTTGTTTGCGGAGAATGTACCACAGTTGATACGGTTATAAAATCCCCATGACGTCAAACTGCGCTTGACGCACTGAGAATTAACTTTAAACGACGGAAATTAAAGGGGTCCTCAAATACCTTCCGCCGATGCATGGATGTACATGCAACCAAATAAAGCAATGTATTAGCAATCTCCTCCCGCAAGAATTTTGTTAAAGCGATGAGTATTAGCTGAGAAATCGTAAATCAAAAACCGCGCATTAGCGTCGCGCCGCGTTTCCTCCTCCTTTCAGCTTACTCTCCGCTGTTGACGGCAGGCCAGCCTTCCCTCCCGTGATGCTGCGCTCCTCGGCGGTGACGTACTTCCGCTATTGCGCTGCTCATACTGCCGTCTGCTACGGGCAAGTTTTGTTGACACCTTGAATCCCGCACTCCGCTCAAGGCTGGAAAAGCGAACGAAAAACCTGGCCGCATGCGTGCGGCGGCCTGGCCTTGCCCTTTCGCGGTGTACGTTGGTGCAGTTGCTATCGGCGGCACGTGACTTTTTATCGGCGGCGAACTCGCAGCCGCACGGGGAGGATCGTGCGCTCGTTCTCTTTGATGCACCGCGCACTGTTTATCCAAAAGTGCCGTATCAGATGTGGCCCCGCTGATGCGGGTCTTATTTTGCGGCGGTGGTAGTTCCTGCCGGCGGCATGTGAAAAAGACATTTTAAACCGATACAGAACCCGTGCACAAAACGCTTCAATCATGTGACCAGTTCAGCTTGGGGCGACGCGTGGTGGAAAGCGGCAACATTGGCAAAACATGCTCCGCCGCGGCTCTGAGCTTTCTAGCGCTGGAACGAGCGCCATTTCTTTGACGATCTCAAACATCGATTGCCTTGGCAACAAGGCACAAACCACTCTAGAGGTCAGTTACGGTTCCGTGATCCCGGTTCAGATTGGGGCCCCACCTCGCGAAATGTGGGCACTGCAGGCGTACCACTCACTCCCATTGGAATGTTCGAGATGCGTTTGGCATTACAGGAGGCGATGGTGTGTGTGTTGTGGACGCCTTTGTTTCGCGATGAAATGCGACGTTGTGCTTCTGCGGGTGGATAGTGCTTCCCATGGTCTGTATTATCTTTCTCGAGCGACGTACAACTCAACCTCGCATGGGGTATGTGCAGTGTGCGTGGCAAAAAGCCTTCTCGGCTTGTGCGCCAGAGTTAAGTGACTTGCTGTTCGTCCCCGCAAAGCGCGCGCGCGAGGTGAGTGTCGAATTTACGGCGGGCAGGAGGAGGCAACCCATCGTCTGTCAATCGCGGTTCAGACTTGCAACGTATGTTGTGACGTTGTGTTCGTTTGAAACGCATCTCTGGATTGTTTTGAAGTTTAATAAAATGTGTGCGTCAAACCCGGGCATTCAGGTCAGGGTGTTCTCAGCGATTGCACGAAAGAAGTGCCACGGGGCTTCAACGCTTTCTTTATAGAACGTACTCAGGTAAGAGAATATCCATGTCGTGTTATGGCCGTGTTCCAATCAATACAAACGGTTAAGAGTTTGTTTACACTTGTTTCATCTCGGACCAGCTCTCGGACCAGTTGGCGTTGGTGAACCTGGCCCGGGACATTCTCGACGCTTAATGTTGCGTTTGAATAAAGTTTTTTCCTCCTCCTCCTTTGTCGTAAAATGTCCAAGCACACCGGCACTACGCTGACAGATCAGCCGGCGAGCCGACGCTGAGCAGACGACTCATCTCTTTGCCGAAAGTGCGTGAGAAAGTCGCCCAATGGCAGGATGTCTAGCTCATGACGAACATCTGGGAATCGATGACGTAGACATGTGAAGATGGCGGCGTCCAAAAACACGAAGGGAAGGGTGAGAAAAAAACGACAAACTTTGCAACAAAAGTGTGAGCTTCCCGCTGCGGGTAAAAGAGTAATACTTGGCACAGATGACGTTGACGACCCAATCTAACGATTGCGCTAGTTCATTTAGTGTGCTCAAAACGCCTTTCAGGGCCCCTTTAACACGAAAATACTTTTAGAACGCGCGTCCTAAGCTAAGTGTCACGCGCTGCAAGTCAACTGTGCAGCAAGGTAGGAACGGTGATCCTACAAGTGACGCCAAAACGATCGCAGCGCCAGCCTCTCCAGTGGTGGGCGCGCGAGAGACGGGGGAGTCTCGGCGGAGACCCGGTCGGGGCTGGTCGGCGGAACATGGCGGCGGTGGCGGATACATGTATCTCAGGTCGGAGCTTTGTTTGTCGCACGCCGGGAGTGCCTGCCTCCCGTTCGCGGTCACGACCCGGACGGCGTGATTCGTGAATGCCATCGAGCCTTGTGCTCGCATGCTTTGGGATTCCGCAATAAACGGCTGTCGGCGGAGACCCGGTCGGGGCTGGTCGGCGGAACATGGCGGCGGTGGCGGATACATGCATCTCAGGTGGGATCTTTGTTTGTCGCGCGCCGTGAGGGCCTGCCTCCCGTTCGGGGTCACGACCCGGACGGCGTGATTCGTGAACGCCGTCGAACCTTGTGCTTGCATGCTTTGGGATTCCCCAAATAAACGGCTGTGCTTCGGCACTACTGCCTACAGTGTTCTCGTATCGGCGAACCTCGCTGGGCTGCCGTAGGCATGGGAGCCCGCGTCATTGACACGCCGGGAGCTAGCGTGGGGGCCTACCCCAGACTGCTGGCAAGGCCCCCGAGGAACCCGAGGAACATATACCACAAAGGCTCGCGCTGTTATTCCACCGACACGCCAGCCTGCTGCTACTGGAACTCCAGGCTGTATATGACGCAATCAAAGCTGCAATTGCTCTCCCTAACATCAAAGAGGCGCATATATACACAGACTCGCTCAGTGCTGTGAAGCACCTAAAGCAAGTGAAAAAGGCTCCCTTGATTTGCCAGCACATTCACAGCCTCCACATGACACCACAGCTGATGGTACGCGTACATTGGGTACAGGGGCACGGTAACAATTTTTTCAACCAATTAGCGGACAATCTTTCGCACTCTCCGGCCCCACCTGAACCTGAATCCGCCCCTAGCCCTCTTCCTAGTGATCCACGCTCCCGCCTTTTAGCCATGAAATCTCTTCTGAGAAGGGACACACGTGCCCTAATTCCCCCGTGTGTCTGCTCCCTCCCCCCTAATATTTCCCGGGTGGAGGAAGTTTCTCTGAGGAGGCTTCGGGCTGGTGTGGCTCTCACACCTTGAGTCACCTGGACTTGGAGACCCGCACCAGAAGACCCAGGAACATGTTCCAAGTGTCCGGCTTCGGCGGCTGCAGCTGATGTCAATCATCTCTTGTGGACGTGCACAGGAACCAGAACAGCTTGGGACAGTGCGCTAAGAGTGGTTGGTCTTCGGTGGGATAAACCGGGGGACTTCAACCGGTGGGTGCACGAAGACCGCTACAGCAGGTCGCTGCTGAAATTTTTACACGAGACCGGACTCCATGCCTACCTTTAGACTTGTACAGGGTCATCAATTTCCTGACTACCTGTGCTTTTGTACCCGTTCTCTTTATTCTACCTAATGTCTCTCTTTTCTTTATATGCCGCTTGGTGAAAATTCGAATAAAAAAAAGCACTATTCATTTTTACTTCAAGTTGAATGGTTTCTTTTCCTGCTCGGATTTCTCTTGCAAATATCTAAATTGGTGGGAGGGAGACGAGCGAAAGCAGTGGGCGGAGCGACGCCGTCGGCGCACCGCACGCACGCATCGAACCATGGGTCTCAGATTCACGCGTACGACTACTCGTAGCAGCCATATTTCCGACCAGTCGCTCATCGCATACGACGGCTTAGTCGTGCATGTGTCTCACGCTTAATACCCTCTGGGTGTTAAGCGCGAGAACTGGGCCGGAATTTTTAGTTGTGTCCGTTACAAAACCGTCTGTTCAGCGTCCATTTCAAGTCATGACGTAGTTCACTTGGGAGCCATCATCTGGTCTATGCGCCGAAACCCCAGTTCCCTTGTTTGTTTAACGTCCCAACTGTCTCATTCCTTCAGCCAAACGCTTTCTAAAGGAGCACAACTCGGAATCCCGCCTGATAAAAACGTACACTGGTCATTCCGTCTTTCCACGTGGGCAACACGGAAATGGGTCGCAAGAAATATGTGTTGACGGTCACATTTTAGATAAGTCAGGCTTTGTTGGGCTACTTAAACCCGAAAATCTGGTCTGTCTGCCTGTCCCTCGATTCAGCGTTCTGGCCAAAAATTAAGGAATAGTTGAGCGATAGATTTATATACGCAAAACTTTCCTATAACCCCCAAATCTGGAAACAGTGTTTATACATGTCAACATTGTGAGCCAGAATGAAAACTTTAGACATGTTTGAGGTGGAACATCCATACACTACTGGAACTCGCAGTGTTTTTCTATATCAAAATAAATATTTGCTTTATATTTAGGATATAAAATAAAAATACACGTTGAAAACAATAATTTCACGCAAAAATACAAAGAGAGCAGGCGACGAGCCTGGACCACTGGGAAACGGTCCAAGTTCAACATAAAGGTTCCAGTATATGGTGCGCGGGCAGTGGGACGCCTAAAATTTAATTGACTTCAGCAACTCGCCCGTGCTTATCGTGGGAGGCACGAAACGAAAGGGAAGGGCGCGACAGAGGGGCCCGCAAGCGAAGAGTGCCATTGACGTGAAAATGCGGCAGAAGAGTCTTTCGACGACATTTGGAGTAAAGTGAGCAGATACGCGGCCATTTTTGGTCCGATACTTATGCAGTTTTTTTTTTTCTTTTTGACGCTGCATGGGGCACGAAACAATTACTTAGCTGTGTAAACTTAAAATGCGGTGTTGCCGGCCGGCAAATAACCCACACGGTCCGAACTACTCTAAGCACCCGCATATAATTCCAACGCGAGTAAATATCATAGGGTATCCGGGGATGGCAAAACAAATAATGACCATGGAACTGTATTGATCGTTAACCCCGTAACCTTTGCACGGAGGGCCAATGAACGAGAAACAAAAGTGCCGCGAAGAGCTGTGTGTCACGGAAATGCAGTAGAAACGGGACGCAGAACGTAGGCGACTATTGCACAAAATTACCTTAGCTGCTCCCCCCACCGGTCCATTTCAGCGACAGGGCAGCCGCGCTTGTTATGGGAAAAATTGCCTGTCCTCCGCTTGGCGCAACTGAGATTTAGAGGCCACCGGTGTGCAGTTTTTGCTCTTAGATACGCGCGCGTCTACGCCGTTCCCAGGCTGCGAGAGGTTGGCGAGCTGCTGCTGTGCACACGAAAGCTTGGGTTCGTTTCCCACGAGAACGGCTTTCTCCTGCATTTTATTGGGGCTTTTCGGCTTTTTATTGGTCGTATTGTGAAATTTGTGGAAGTTGGCAGCCACGAAGAAAGGAATCAAAGGTTAAGACGTTATCTAGTGCCAAGGGTTGTATGCAGCCAGTGTAAAATAAGTGGAATATTATTCCGATGCGCACATAACACGAGGCAGGAATTTCACGCGCTAAATTTTAAGTAACAGGTCTAGTTTGGCTATGGTTTTGGAGGAAAATGAATGTAAACCTTAGGAAGGTATTTCTAAGCGCTTTCGTGATAAAACTTTCCGCTGTTATGAACAAAGTCAACTCTTCTAAATATATGTTTGCAAGACGTATCTTTTTTTAAACTAAAAACTCCACTTTAAATCTACGCGTGTGCGCGCTTCAGCCACGCTATTACTGTGTGGTTCCGCATTAGTGGCAGACTTTGTTTGTGTAGGCGCAGGACTCAGGGTCGACCAAAACATTTGTATACTCTGTATTGAGCTGTGCTGATGTGCAAAAGTGAACACTTCGCTTTTCATTTGGTCTTCGCTGAGTAAATCTTACTCTCAGCCTTAAAGCGTTAGTGACGTCAACATACTTTTTTCTTTCTCTTATCCCTCCCTAAGGCTACTCTTTCCCCAACAGCTATCAACCTTTCTTATCAATAAAAGGTTGTACTACTACTACTACTCTTTGTCTAAAGTCTGGCCAGCTGTCGTCACATATATTCAGCTTTTACTGAGTTGCTGCTCATTTTAGCTGCGATGTTTCAATGATGTTAACAAAGGTTTTCCTTTCATTTGTGTAATGTGTAGTCTAGTTAAGGCATGCTCTAAGCTATTATTTAGTACGTTACTGTTTTTCTTGCCTATTAGAGATGAACATTAAAATGAACATGAAGGAGACGAGACACGTCTTTTCGAGCAATCCAAGGGCCGATAGGCACAATAAAGGCATCGATTGATGCACGCGGCCCTCCTATCTGCCGGAGGTCACGAAAAAAGTTCGTCCGCTCCAGGTTGGGCTTCGAGACGTTCACTGTGCAGGGATAAATGTCACCAGGCCCGCTACACGAAGGGCGCAGAGGGATCGGCTTGTAATGCCAAGCCGGTGAACGCTCCAGAGGCTGCTCTTACGCAACCGCCGCCGCTCACCTGAGCAGAACTGACTGAAAACGGGGTCTTGTGCGCAGCACTGAAATCGGGGCTTCCTGTCGTGAGATGGAATCAGCGGCATGGGGAAATCAGACGCACTACTGTGGCTCTACACGATATACTGGAACTGTAACACACACAAGGCGAGTGCGCCCTTCTTTCGTAAGTTCTCAGCTGTTCGTGTTCTGTAAACACATAGCGCGGTTAAACAAGGCTGAGCATGTTCTAGAACGGTTTCAATTGTGGAAAAGGTTAGATAACTGTTGCAGGACACCTTTGATGTGGCTAATGATTTCGCATTTTCCAAACGATTGGAGAACAAGCATTCAGTTACAAATTGCTTACCCTAGAGGGTGACAGTACGAGAGCGCCGTCACGCCCCCCTCACTGGGCAACGCAAATACATACTAAACATACTTTACAAGGGTGTGCGGCACGTGCATCCTTCGATTCTGGGAGCAAGTCGGCCCTGCTGCTCGCATTTAATCGAAGCGGTGCCGCAGATATGCGATGACGGAAATGCTACGCCGAGCACCGTCTCGAGGGACGCCGGGGTCTACGGCACGATTGTTGAACACAACTTTCTGTGGGTCCTCTCAAAGCTTTTAAGTCACCTGCCCTACGTGACTGAATGTGTGGTGTTCCCGACATGAGCGTATAAAACGTGGCTTCTGTTTCCATAAGGGACTGTGGCTCTAATTTCATTTCTTTCTTCGGGTGACAGACGGGTAGACAGACGGTTATATAAGTAGACTGGCATTTCTGTGTTTAGCTAGCCCGAGGACCCGCCGCGGTGGCTGAGTGGCTAAGGCGTTGTGCTATTGAGCAAAAGGACGCGGGTTCGATTCCCGGCCGCGGTGGCCACTTTTCTGATGGAGGCGAAAAACAAAAACCCCCGTGTGTACGAGATTTCGGCGCACGTTAAAGATCCCCAAAAGGTCAAAATTAACCCAGAGGCCTCCACTGCGGCGCGTCTCATCGCCTCCGTTGCGTCGGCGCGTTAAACCCCACAATCAATCAGTCAGCTAGCCCAAGGGAGACTGTCTTTTAAAACAAAAACAACCTGAGCGGGGAGCCGGGGGAAAAAAACAGCCCTCGTTGCCGCACTGGCGCCGTCTTACCGCCTGCGCGCACAACTTGAACAAGCTTCCCATCCCCGCCGGGACGCACGACTGTTGTTCACTGTTGTGTGGGCGCATCGACGAGCAGCTGTTGCATGTCTGGAACACGACGGCGTTGTGTTTTGGGCGGTTCCGACGCCACTCGCTCGGGGAGAACGCAACAGCGCTACACAACGGCGGAGTGTATTCTCGTGATGTAATGGAAAAGAAAATCGACACAGTAAGGCTCTCTCCTTTCCACCGGGAACGCCTCGCATAAACTCTTAGCCGCACCCCCTACCCCCCCCCCCCCTTTACCCAAGCACAAAAATTGCACCTGATTTTTTATTCGCCTGCTATCAGCTACTGCTTTGGCTTTTCGTTACCATGTAATGGGCGGCATTGTCTGCTGTTTCTTTTTAAAAGCATAGTTTTATTTCGGCAGCTTCTTGTAAATGCCTCACCACTGTTGCAACTACGCTTGAAGTGTGCAGGCGTCAGGAGTATGGAGTTTAGAAGAGGTGTGAACAGCTACACCTCAATATTGCTGTCCTTGAGTTCATTCTTTAGCCCGCCGCGGTGGCTCAGTGGCTAAGGCGTTGCGCTGCTGAGCTCGAGGTCGCGGGCTCGATTCCCGGCCGCGGCGACCGCTTTTCTGATGGAGACGAAAAGTAAAAAAGCCCGTGTGTACGAGATTTCGGCGCACGTTAAAGATCCCCAGGTGGTCGAAATTAATCCGGAGCCCTCCACTACGGCGCGCCTCATCGCCTGCGTTGCGTCGGCGCGTTAAACCCTACAATCAATCAATCAAGTTCATTCTTTATTCGATCTGCATTACTTCGCTGACAAAAGGTAAAGTGCTGAAAATTCCTAGAAGTAGTGGCTTGGCGCATGCGCAGTACTCGAAAGCCTGTCACATCGTAGCTTGGTAACAGGGACGGGGGTTTCGCCTACACCTACCAAATGGCGTGTAAAGCTTTCTCTGCACACTTGGCCAGTCAAACTTAGAGGGGGCCAGCAACACTTTCGATAAGCGCTTTCACTATTTCCTTCGCATCTGCAACCACTGCTAAAGCTATAGTCATCACCAGCACGGAGCAGCACTGCGTGATTTGCTCGTCGCACCAGATGCGTCTTCCATTTCTGCTCTTTTTTGCGGCTTCATTTTTAAGTTGCTATCGAAAAGCATCATTTTTGCAACTGAAGGAAAACCGGCCAACGGCCGCTACATGGCCTTAATGACGTAATTCGAGCGGTCGAAGAACGTCCACACCGGGAGAAAGTGAAAAAACTTTTGGGCGAGTTTCCAAGCTATCTGATGGGCATGGAGCAGTAATTTTCGGCTGAGCTACTTTGCGACCCCCTAATCTAAGGACCGGGTGTGTTGGGTGACTACTTTTTGCAAGCACGCATGATCTAAAAATAATTTGGAGAAAGCGTTTCAGGGTCCCATTAAAGCGCGTGAGCGTGGCTCATACGTGTATATGCATGTGGTTATGGACCCGGAACACATGGCCCCCTAGATATAGCCGGTATTCAATAGCGTGGAATGCATGCAGCAGGCAACCGTGCGAGTGCACCGCCATATCTGTGGCGAAGCGTCTGTTGCCAAGGCGACGTTGTGCGCACGGACCCCAGATCAGGCACCCCTCTTCACCTCCATGCTTCATGGCGGCCAGGCAGGCCTCTGGCCGCGAGTGACCTTGGGTTCCCGTGCAAGGCGTGTGCGAGCGATTCGATAGCCGGTTGTGCCGCGATAGCGTTTGTTACGCGAAAAGTCATGCTTCCGCTAATGAGTGTGACAACCTTATCTGCAATTCAACCCCAGCCTCCGCGCACACCTACGAGCGAGTGCGAATCGGTCGTGGCACAAAGATTGCAACGTGAGCGCAGTGGTCCGTTTGACAGCAGGAACTCAATCATTACCAAACTGTTGCCCTCTGAACGCAAAGTAATACCTCGACGCCAAGTACTATTGAGTGCAGCACAGTACGATCTACCTATCGCCGGACGCGTATGAAGTAGCCGCCGCAGATCGGCTGATTGCCATATCAAACTCTATATAATGAACGAGATATGCTCCATGCAGTATGATCTTTTTGAGGTCATTGCATTGTTAAGCCTGCGGAAGGTCCGAATGGTTGAACACAATGCGAAGGAAGCTCCGACCACTAAGCAAAATATCCCCTAACGGTGCGCGGTTGTGCATAGTGTCTACGAGGCTCAGTCGCAGCCGTCGGACTGGTGGCATCTTCTTGAATGTGTGTCGGTCAACGTACATTTATTGTACATGAGATGCTACTGGAAACCTTTTGAGGCTAGTCTTCTATACACTAAAGAAAAAAAGCTCGTGGCTAAGTGGTTCTGGTTCCAGCTTTGGTTGCTGATTCCTGGGCGCGATCCTAAGAACTCCAAAGCTGTCAAAAGAATTTTTTTAGATATGAGTTGTGGAACACATTCGCAGTGTTGCTGATACGAACACCAACGCACGCCAAGCTACTGATGATCGACACACGGTGGTGACAACACACTAAGCTACAGACAATGAACACGCGGAAACAGATTCAAGTTCACCCCGCCGAGCCCCCAAAACGCATCCCTCATGGATAGCTGGAAAATCTCTCCTGGCGCCAACATTTGCAGTTTGAGGTTAAGGTCTTTTCGAGGGGCTCGTATTGAAGCCATGGTTTATATCTACGGGGGGTACTTACCCGTAATGCATTTACACAGTCCGTGCGCTGTTAAGGCACCCTCATCAGCAAGCCACCGCTTTATAGAGGATGAGCGGAACAACCGACCGAATTATGATGGTAAACAGTCATACTTGGCGTCGCAAGCACTCAGAATTTTCGTCGAAGGGGTAGGTGGAGGAGGAGGAGGAGTAGACATTTATTTGAGTGAGAGGGTACGGGGACGGGGATGTGGACAGCCTCCTATGTCTAGGAGGCCGCGAGCCTGCGCCGTATCCAGGGCTTCTTGAACTCCCGGCGCCGAGCTGGTTAGCACAGACTCCCACTGCTCAAGAAATGGGTTGTTGATGGGGTTGAGGTTATGTGGCAAGGAGAATGCGGGAATATACGTCGTAAGGGGTGAGTTTCAGTGCGGGCAGTCCGGTGAGAAGATGGGTGGGATATCTCCGAGAGGATTATGTGATTGTAAAAGGTTTCTGTTTCGAGTGTTCGGTGGGGTATATATGCTTGGTGGTTTGATAAAGAGGGGTGTGGAGGAGGACATGTTCTTATGTGTGTGTAGTGTGAGAGCATTGAGTTGCGCACGGTGAAGATTTGGGATTGCTCGAAGCTTTTCGGGCAAAGGGAAGAGGGCGATATTGAAAATGAAGGAGATATTACGCATCCTTTGGGTGTACCTCTGGGTGGTGGGGGATTTAGGCTGTCGAAGTCTGATCTTTGCTGTCCGGATACTAAGGAAGGATTTGACATAGTTGTAGGTATTGGTTCTGCAGTTGATTGTACATAGGTTTTCCAATATGGCCTGATGGGTGACGTAATCGAATGCCCCTTTTACGTCGAGTGCAAGATGACTTTGGGGTTTGGTCGACTGAGATAGTTGATGACGGGCTCTTTGATTTGAAGGAGTACATCTTGGGTGGAAAGTTTTTTGCGACCGCCAAACATTGTTAGGGGGTAGAGGTGTTGTTATTCCAGGTAGTTTGTGAGTTTTTGATGCAGTAGACGTTCAGTTTCCCAACACACAATGTCAAGGAAATGGCATGAAGTGATGTGGGTGAGATTGGCTTGTTTAGTTTGGGTATTAGCGTGATATCTGAGTGTCTCCGTTGGGATGGTAGTGCGCCCTCCTTCCAATGGTGGTTGAATCGCCGGAGTATGGATTCTTGTGTCCCATGATCGAGGTTGCGCTGGACGCGATTAGTGATGCGGTCTCTTCCCGGTGTTGTATTGCGGGTAAGGTTTGCGAGAATTTCCGGGAGTTCTTTCATTGTAAATTGAGCATCGACCTCTCGGTTGGGTCCTCCTTTGTATTCTTCGTTTGGATGGTCTGCGTAGGTTGCTGGGAGCCTGAATAAATGTTGCGAATTCATTGGATTAGTTCTCTTGGAGATAGATCGCTGTTCCTAAAGAGTTGTTGTATCTTATTATTTGTAGCCGTCTTAGTTTGAGAGCAGTCGATCAAGAGGTGCCTTAGAAGTCGCCATGTATTTTAGGATTAAGGGTTTCTTTGAATTGATCGCGAAATGAGTAAAAATTTTCTTTTGTAATTAATTCGCGTACTGCTGGGGTTGTTGAGTAAGTACACCTATGCGTTTCTTGTGGGTCCTGTTGAACGTTTTCCGTTTCCAGCGCTTAACCAACCTTTTTCGCGCTTCCCAAATAGGAAGGTGACGGTCAGTGGCTGACGTGTCTTCAGAAAGGATGATCTCCTGCGTGTGTTACGGTACACGTTTTTCCGGGGCTTCTTCCTATTCAATGCGGTCTTGTATGGGTGGGAGGGGTGTGGTTTCTTCCCTGAATGCTGTCCAGTTTGTCACTCTTGCCGTTCCCTTCTTCGTTGCTTTTTTAGTCGAGTTGAGCTGCAATGAAATAATGGGGTGGTCACTGACCGTGGTTTCTGGTAAGCAGGACCACTGTACATTGTTGCAGGACAATATGAAGGTTAGTTCTGGCATGGTGTCCTTACTCACACTGTTGCCAATTCTTCTCGGAGTGGTTAGGTTATTCTGAAGTACAAAATTATGGTTTTCCGTGGCGTGAAGTAAGGCCCCGCCTTTCTTCAATGCTTGAACATAGCCCCAGGCCGGATGTGGTGCATTGAAATCGCCGACAAATATTAGTGGGTTCTTTTTTGCTACTTTCTTGCTTCGTTAAGTAGTGCTTCTATATCTTTCAGATTTCCGCTGGGAGGATTATAAATGTCCAGCCCGTAGTGCTGGGGTGTGATGGTTGATTCGAGATGATTTTCACAAATGTGTTCCCTATCCATTGCGGAAGTTGATGCGACTGGGCGGTGTTACGACTGAGCCCATCGCTGGGCTTCGTCTCATCACTCCTCGGCTGTGCGGCGAAGCCACTACGTGCGCCTTTCGAGCAAGCCCCATCGTGTCAGTGACTCATGTTTTCACGTCTCGACAAAGCCCGGGTCAGACGCTTCGCTTTCGGCGCGTTTCAAACTTCGACGGTTGCCGGCCCGGCGAGGCATGTCTCAGCGCGCTTCAGGGACACAGAGGCCCCGCGATCGCACCAGAGTCCTCCTCCCTCCCTTCTCTCGGACTCAACGTGCGCCGATGCTACCGACTGCTCACGAACTCTGGAAATAGCGTTGTGTGTGTGTGTTTGTGACGTTCGTAGCGTGTGCACAAATCTAGAGGGAACGCTGTTTTGACCGTTGCGCTTTTGCGTATAAATACGAGCCGCCCAAACGCTCTAGACCATTCCTGTTTGAGCAGTGAATCATTGCCGTCACTCTGCTCGAGTCCTGTAGTGTTACCTCGTCCGTCGGGGCATTGTTCCTTGGCTTCGGCTCACCTCTCGCTATGAAGTAAACAGTTAGGTTAGCCTACGGCTTCTGGACTTCTTCACGGCTGCAACAGCGGCTGGCCGCTCTTCACACCACGCTACCACACGTATGTCGGAGGCGACGGAGCTCGGCTCGGGTCGGCCCACCCGGTCGCAACAACCCAGGCGGCACAGAAAAAGTGTGCCCCAAGACCGGCCCGTCTATGGCCGCTTTCTGGCATGTCCGGCCAGCATCCAGGTTCTGGCAGCCACTGATCATGCGTTGAACGGCCAACATTCGGCAACCAGCGCTTCGGTATTTTTCCGTCCGCCCGTGTACGGACGCACAACGGCAGCTAACCGGCTGCCAGATATTGAATTCTCTTACGGCTGCCGATGTTGAGAAAGAGAACGGCCGAAGTACGGCCTTAGGGCATCCGTTTTTTCTTCGGGAAGCGGTAATCGGCCGAAGCACGGCAAACGACCGGCCACAGAATATGCGTATTCTTGCGGCAGTTGGTGTTCGAAAGGAGTCCGGCCGGAGCGCGGCTGCCGTGCATTCGTTGTTTCAACCGTGAACCGCTCGTCCGGCGCTAGAATATTCGTTTTCTTCGGGCAACCAGTGTTATGAAGGATACCGGTCGACGTACGGCCCCAGAATATACGTTTTTCATTCGGTTAGCTATCCTCGGCCGAATTACGGCAAGCCAATGGCCACAGAATATTTGGCAACCGGTGTTCAAGAGGAGACCGGCCTACGTAAGGTATCTGGTTGTACGTCATTTTTTCGGCAAACGGCATACAGCCGAACAACGGCACGCGCCTGGGCGCCGAGAATTCATGCACAGACGTGTTTGGAAGGAGACCGACCGGTTTTTTCCTGGGGGGAGAAAAAGCCGTTAAGGAGCCGAACGACGGGGACGCGTTTTTCATCCTCTCCGTGTTTCTACGTTTTAAATGAACGAACTTCGTTTGTCAAACAGTAATGAGTGTTCTCGGTGAACGGGCAAGGTGCAAGGACTCACTGGACATTAGCAGGGAACCTTTTCCATCGAAATGCCATTTATTGCCACAAGAAGACTGCCACACCGACGGGTGAGCTAAGCCTCGCCAGTCATCGCCGCTACCACGCCTCTGCCGCCGGCTTCGTCGACGCATCAGCTCGAGGCTATTCGCCCCCTCAAGAAATGGAGAGCATTGCAGACATCGACCCGGCAGAGATGTCCGATCCGAGATGGAGATGGTTCACCAGAATAACTGACCTTCAAGGGCGTCGAGCAAGCGGCCACCACGCAGGAGCTAAACCGCCACCATGTCAAAGACTCCCCACCAAAAAAAGGCAAGTGCGAGCAAAAGCGCAACTTATTCTGCTTATAATTAAACTGCTACCAGCAATGTTGCACTATGTTGTTGGTGATAAACGTAGAAGAGACTCGCTCGTGCATTGGTAGGATCAACTTCATGCCCTGCTCTATGTTACTTCATGGGATTTTACGACTGCCTATTTAGAAAAAAAAATTATTTTAAATTTGCGATAACAACAGAGACTTGTCACTGACGAAGCCTACCTGTTAATTTAGTTCCGATGTTTGAAGGTGAGCTTAGCTACTCTTGGGATATGACTCATTTGGTTAAACATAATGGGCAGCATCTTAGCAAACACGGATTTTGTCAGGATGTTCTTGTTCAACGCAGACTGTTGAGTTCACGCACGATTTGGCTCTTGCAATAGATAAGCTTAAAGTGGTTGACTGTATATTCTTCGACTGCAAAAAAGCAAATGATGGTGTTCCATATCACCTTCTGCGTAGTACATTTCATCCTATGAACTGACTGCATCGGTTTTTGCATTGTTATTACTATTGGCCCTATATCTTTGTTCAAAAGTACTGTGCAGTTTACCGCACTATAGCGAATGAACGTTATTCCGAATACCTGCAGCTTTATTCGAATTTATTAACATCCTGATGTGCTGATTCAGAAAAGTCGCTGAATGTTAAAAAGCGTGTTAACGGCACCTTTACAAGAAAACCTTCATTCCAATTGAATACGTATACCGTAAATTACGCTGCTGTGACAACGGCCGAGGAATATAAATACCTAGGAGTTTATTTAGGGAGTGGTTAGAAGTTAAATAGGCAGGTTCACACCATAAAAGTTACGGCTGCATATGTTTTTGGCTTTCTGAGAAGAAATTTCAGTGAACCTCCATCTAACTGAAAAGAACAACCGTATTTCACTCATGTGCGCTCAATGTTGGAGTACGCATGTGTTTTCGTGGATCCCTACAGCAAAGAGCTGGTTGATACGCTCGAAAACATACAGAATATGTCAGTGCGATTCGTATTAGGTAATTGGCAGGCTCAACTTAGCATGAGAGAAAGTAAAAGTAAACTGAAATGGCAGGACGTGAAAGATCACAGACGAAACCACAGGTTGAACTTTTTTCGTAATATCTATCATTTCAAAACTGGAGTAGAAGGGGAGAAGTATGTCCAAGCGCCATTCTACATATCGCAAAGTGGGACCGCCAGCTTAAAGCAAATTATTA
This sequence comes from Haemaphysalis longicornis, assembly GCF_048455015.1. NCBI lineage: Eukaryota > Metazoa > Arthropoda > Arachnida > Ixodida > Ixodidae > Haemaphysalis > Haemaphysalis longicornis. Next base: position 482,253,310 of record NW_027526203.1, read on the forward strand.
ACTTTCCTTTAAAGGTGACGCCTTGCGCGATTCATTTTATTTTACATCAATACTGCAGTGTAATTATCTTCGACGTATGATTGCATTAACTGTTTATATTGACTATTTTCAGCACGCTTTGTAGAATTATTTTGTTATTTTGTCTCATATTTAATGCTTAGTGTTATGTATCTCCCTTCTGTAATGCATGCAAAGGCAAGCAGGCATCAAATAAATAAATAAATAAATAAATACAACAATGAATAAATAAATGAATAAAAATAAATAAATAAATAAATAAATAAATAAATAAATAAATAATAAATAAATAAACAAATAAACTTCCAGAGGCGCAAGTTTGCCTCCTACGGGTTGAGAACCCTACGCATTCAAGCTTGACCAATAAAATATTTATTCCCTATTCGTTGTAGTATGCAAGGTTTCCTGTATGCATGCTACCATTGCTATGTTATTGGTGTGAAACAAATTATGTAACTCTAATTTTACGCCTTTCCTTGCGTGAACACAAAGGGATACAACTGCAGCCACCTGAAGCAGGCCGTCATTCGCAACGCGTCTAGAATTTTTTGAACGTAGTATGACATTAGAAGAAAATAAGTCCTTTTGGACTATTAAGTGGTGTGGACGTATACTCATGAAAACAACATTAAAATAGATTGAAAATGAAAGTACCTGTTCGCTCCTTCTTAGGATCAGCCCTGCGCAAGATCATCAGAAAAGTTGATCGAGTAGAAAATGTCTTTACAAGAAAAATGGGCAAAAACTGGACATACTTTTTATGAAGGAGTTATATTAAATGCTCCTGAGTGTTTTGTTGAGAACCAAAACGCTTCGTAAAGGCATTCACGCCGGTTTTATATACAGCAAAATTGGTCAAGCAACTGTTATAAAAATAGTTTATGTAGTCATAGCATGAAAGTGTTCCCGAATATTGCCCTAAAAGAAATTGGCTAAAAGCGGCGCAATTTATCTCTCTGAAATTCAACCCACTAAAGTATACGCCCTCCGCCACCCCCCCCCCCCCTCTTTCCCCGTTTATTACAGGTAAGCCGCCCCACAGAGGATGTCAGGACCTGGACAATACATGTATTCAAGCTCTACAAAGAACTGTATATTTTCTGTGTTCGGCAGTAAAAGAGGCACAGCAATTAAAGGAACGACAATTTGTGAGCACTGTTTAATAAATGAATTTTGCTGTCAACTGAGGCTGGTAATTAAGCAAGGCTGCGCTGAAAGCTTGACGGCTGGTGGTTGCGCGCGAGCTCACTTTGATGTGGCTGCATTGGACCCAAAATGCTGGGTTTGTGCTGCTTCTGCACTGCGCGGATCTGCATCTGCTTCCGCGACATGCAGTGACCGGCCTCAGTGCAGTTAACGTACTGTGGCTGAACTCCAATGCCCGTGCGATTTAAACAGGGGAAAGCTCAGGGCAATCATGAGTGCTCAAATCGCAGTTCTAAGCGCGAGAAGTGGCCTGTAGACGCCTGACTCTCAATTTCATTGTTTTTCGTGAAGCAGGTTTCGCCCTTTACGATTACATTTATTTTTGTGTGGGACATTTCCAATCACGCGAAATGTCACCTTTCCAGTTTGTGCACGTGTCTAAAGTACTGCCGGGCTAAAATATAACTAGTGTAGTGAGTTATTAGCGTATTTTATCGCAAAAGCCTGGTAGAGCTTCAGTGTGCATTTGTCTTCGCACTTTCCAGCGATGCGGTTGTGTCTTCCTGTGTTGTTTTGTTGCTAGCCTGACCAAGCCAGAGACGTTCTTGGGGAGCCACTACTCGTCCACTGACCGGCCCGGTGAAGCTCCACCACGGTGTCATACAGCCCAGGCCTGGAGTCGATCATCTGGCGAGCACTTCTCTCCGAAAGCATCCCTCCGGACAACGGTTGAAGACCCTTATCCATCGGGATCTCGGACCCCCGGCGGAGCTGTTACGACTCAGCCCGTCGCTGGGCTTCGTCTCATCACTCCTCGGCTGTGCGGCGAAGCCGCTACGTGCGCCTTTCGAGCAAGCCCCGTCATGTCGGTGACTCATGTTTTCACGTCTCGACAAAGCCCGGGTCAGACGCTTCGCTTTCGGCGCGTTTCAAACTTCGACGGTTGCCGGCCCGGCGAGGCATGTCTTAGCGCGCTTCAAGGACACAGAGGCCCCGCGATCGCAGCGGAGTCCTCCTCTCACCCCTCTCTCGGTCTCAACGTGCGCTGATGCTACCGACTGCTCACGAACTCTGGAAAGAGCGTTGTGTGTGTCTGTGACGTTCGTAGCGTGTGCACAAATCTAGAGGGAACGCTGTTTTGACCGTTGCGCTTCTGGGTATAAATACGAGCCGCCCAAGCGCTGTAGACCATTCCTGTTTGAGCAGTGAATCATTGCTGTCACTCTGTTCGAGTCCTGTACTGTTACCTCGTCCGTCGGTGCATTGTTTCTTGGCTTCGGCTCACCTCTCGCTATGTAGTAAACAGTTACGTTAGCCTACGGCTTCTGGACTTCTTCACGGCTACAACAGCGGCTGGCCGCTCTTCACACCATGCTACCACACGTATGTCGGAGGCGACGGAGCTCGGCTCGGGTCGGGCCACCTAGCGTCACTAAATAAGCTACGCTTAAGAGTACGGCCACTTCGTGCACCCGGACGCGTCTGGGGGCCATTTTGTTTCTGGCTTGCAGTGTTGCCATCTCTGCCAACGAAACTGCCGCCGGTTGCGACGGGCGGAGTGCGACCGGCCGCTCTAGCGTCCGCGCAGCCGACAGAGAGAGAGAGAGAGAGGAGAGGCGCCCAAAAACAAAATGGCTGCGACCATATGAAAACAATTATCACGTGGTGCCGACCGACCAATGAAAATCCTAGCGGCACATAACAATGAGAGAAAAGAGTGCCGATACTCTAAAAGCCCTTATTTAGTGACGCTAGGGCCATCCGGTCGCAACAGCGGGGTGGTCGTTGTTGATAAATATTGCTTTGCGGTTTTACGGGGCATGTGTGAAGGCCTGGTAGTGGCTGAGTCTTGGAGTTGCGGCATTTGTTTTTTTGTAATGCGATTATATCAGGGGGTTTAGATGAGATGAATATTGTTAGTTGACTCCTTTTGCTGTTTTGCAATTGCATCGGTAGACAGTAAAGGGCTCTGATTTAGGGTTCCTCAGTTTGACCTCATTACAATTCATCACCAGTTAGCAGTGTGCTGGGCGGGATGCTAGGGGGTCGGGGCTTTTGTTTCCTGCGAGTTTTCCTTTTCACACTTTCACTGGCTTCCCAGCGTTTCTCAAGGGCCGCCATGGGCTTTCGAATATTTTTTGTGCAACATAGCTGTCATGGCTATGAGCAAAAAAAGTGGCAAGAAGGGCTCTTGAAAAAAGGACATCGTTAGAGCCGGTGCTGGGATCTTCTTTAGATGGCTCCACGCAACTCTCAACCAAAAAATGTTTCGCTATAAAACGAAAGTGCTAGCTGTTGCGGCATAAAAAGACACGACTTACACGTTGGTCGACCTTTTAAAGTGCTAAGAAACACGTGAAGTAATCTTCCACGCGAAGCATAGCTATTTATTGAAGCAGAGAGGTTGGCCGGCGCTTACAGTCGCCTAAATACTTCTCTTCTGAGGACTGGGGCGAAGCATAGAAAAATAAGATGCTCCCGCATAGCTGCCACACTTTCATTCCCACTGGAGAGCCGCGTAGACGGGTGCTCCCACCCACCGTAGTTTCTCTCACCCTACCGAAGGGGTACCCAAGTCGCTGCTGCTTACTATGACAGGGAGCTGTGCAATGGGCTGGGGACTGCACAACACTGACTCGCTTGAAGCGCCAAGCCTAGCGTACGCTGTAGATCCTACTCAGTGCACGACTCGCCGCCAGCTGCAAGAAAGCACATTCGTTGGCGGTTGGAATCTGCAGCGACATGTATACAGAAAGCTTCACGCAGCCACATCGATGCTCTTCCATGATCACTCAACTGATGCGATTTTTTATCGATTTCTCGAAATTTATAATCAGGTATCTTCTGGGTAGGCTAAATGTCGAGAAGAAAAATGGAATTCATTTTGAAATCATAAAATTGCTTTAAAAGGAAAACCCTAATAATCTGTTTCAAGCACGCACATTCTGAGGTTCAGAAAATAGGTGGCCCGAGAAAAGTTGAAGTTGCGGGAGCTAGGTAGCGTGAGCTGGGAACACGTACCAGGAAAGAGGAACAGCTGGGCTGGAGGAGAGTCGGGGAGGGCTCTGAGAGAGGGTGATGCAACGCGTGCCGGGAAATGACGATGACTAGCGAGCGAAGCAAGCTTCAGGGAGTGCTGTCGAGGGGGCTGGTCAAGTTGTGACGGGTGCGGCCGCAAAGCTCAACAGAGTGTTGAACAGCACATCAACAGAAGGTCTAACTAGGCTTTCACCTTCACATTCTTAGAAAGTTCTAATCATGACCAAATTTTTTTATATGATGACGGAAACCGTATATGTCTCATTAAAGGGACACTGAAGTGAATTTGTCAAGCTCCCGTTTTTGCTTGCACTGCGTAGGCTGGCTCAAATTAGCACACTATTCATCGTTTATCCGGTTGACAAATCGGTAATTATTTTACAAAGCGCGAAAGAAGAAAAACTACCATGCGCGGTTTGCGGCGGCCGCACCAACTAAGGCTGTGACGTTGGGAGGAGGGGCGCCGTGATTGGACGATGCCCAAGGTTAGCAATCAAACAAGTTTCGGTTTCGGTTTCGGTTCTGTAAAACATAACCAATGGCGTTGTTGGATGGGCATTCTCAATATCTCAGTAATCATCGTACCGCGCTTCTGCCATGTTGTCGGCTGTAAAATGCACAAGATAGCCTCCCAGGACGGCTTGTAGTCGTAGCATTCACTAGCCGAGACCTACGCAGTGCATGAACGCACCCCGCGTACCCGCAGACGCCCAAATGTCATGCGCTTTTCCCCCATATTTGGAGCTTGCCTCCCTCATGCCTGTATCGTAAAAAGCGTGTGCGCACCAGGCCAAGGGTCTGTTCATTCTGGCCTGTGCCCACTGCCTGCAAGCCGTCGGTGCTTATGGCAACAGCACGCCAACGAGAACTCGCTAGCGCGCCAGTGCCAGCCTGCGCGCGTTTTGTAAACTAGTTCGTGTAGCCATGAACGTTGCGGCCCAAAAAAAGGTGAACTCAATATAGAAAACATCGGCGGAAAACAAAAAAGTTAACTCACAAAAAAAAAATGCACGTACCCGCGGGGATTCGAACTCGTGACTTGCAAAACACTTGCGGTGACATACCCAGCGCCCCAGACCACTGAGCCACGGAACGGGATGCGAAAGCCCGGCTAATATAGGGTATATATTGTACAACCGGTTTACACTTTTATTTAGTTTTGGCATTTCAAGCAGCTTAGGTGACTATTTGTTGTACTACGCTCGTGCAGTAAGCGTCGCCCGAGTTTCCACAGTAGCTCACGTCTAGCAATTGCATTTCGTAGACGGAAAAGCGTTCGCAGATGCGTAGTCGTGCTGCTGACCGCTGTGCTTGTTCGCCCAGCGCAAAAAAGTGCTTCCCGCGCCCTAGTTTTACGCGGTACGGTAAAAATATCATTTGATTTTATTTCCTTAGTACCTATATTGACTTCGCTGCTTCGCTGACTCTTCTCCCGCCTTCAAGAGGCCTTATATTTTCCTACTGGCGTACCAGTCAGCGAAGCGTCGCATGTGCGCTTGTGTGGAGCGACCTTGACTTGGAGCTAGATACAGTGTACAAACAAACCAAGTAAAGAAAGGCACATTCTTCCATTCACAAACGTGTCCTGGCTTCATTTCAACTAAGCGAACGAATTGCGACCAAGCTATTTTTTTTAACCTCCTTGATTGCGACGACCCGCCGGCGGCCGGCGGACGAAACGCTGGGCCGACTGACTCTGTCTGAAGGCCGGGGAGCCGTGCGATAGCGCAGCCAATTGCCAGCTCATCCCCTCCTGACGTCACACGAAAACGCCACAGAAAATGGGCGAGCGTAAAGAGAGGAGGACAGCATTTTCGAATTAGTTTTTCTACTAAATAAAATCGCGTAAACGCGCCTAGAGTGGTCGAAACATGGCCTGGGGACTCCGGACTACAATTTGCGCTAGTAATCCCGCAATGTTTACACATCACTTCAGTGTCCCTTTAAATGCGAAAAGTGACCGTCGTTGTGATCGGCGTCAACTCGACTGGTACCAAAGGTCACGTGACCTCATCGGCGAGAACTGTGCAGTGGAGGATCGCAGTGGTGAGGCTCTGAAGGCGCCGGTGCCGGGCTGTCGCATTAGCAGACATAAGCGGCCTAGTGTCTCTGCCAAGTTTTCATGTTCGAATGGTGTTGCTCGAAATATTGGTACGCCGATACAGGCATGCCTCGAGTATTAATATTATGCCCCGTTCAGTACAACATTTATCTCGCTGATGCTGTTCAACCTAATGAATCTGTCCAATTATATGTCGATAATTGTGTTACTTTTAGTGCAGCAGCTGAATCTCCGAAAGGTTTGGGATGAGCGGGAAAACGGGCATGCGCACGAAGGCCCTGCGCTCTAAAACGTGGAGACTCGGCTGTCTGCCTAAGCACACCTCTGGTTCTTATCAGCTCCAAGTGGCACTTCCTAACCTTTTACTTGTCTTAAAGGTCACGCAAGAGTTGTGTGATGGGACGCCTGCCCCATTCGGCTTGGCTGCCATGTGCCCACTGCGATCTCCGTTATGTGTTCAGCTGACCAGACCTGATCGCCCAAAAGAGTCATCCGTTCCCGTACACATCCCTCCCTCGTTCCCCTGACTGCCTATAGGTCTTTCGTCTACCTGTAAAGGCTGGTCATCGTCCCCATCTTTCTTCAGAAAATCGTTGGTTCTCTTAGGCCCTTTTTATGTTCGGACACGCCGCTTCTTCTCGCTACAAAGTTGCCCCTGATGCCTATTTTGTTGGGAGCCAGCTTTCATGAACATCATTCTATCACCGAATATGGTCTATATCAGGTTCCAGCAAAAAACCTGCCCGTGAAGTCGCGCGCACGTCGCGAAGCCTCTCCATCGCAGATTCATCTCCCTCGTTTTCCCCTCCGCATGACGTCGCGCGTGCGCGTGAGCCATGCCGATGCGCGGAAGGAATGAGCCTGAACGGGCGCACACATGTTCCGGGGACAAGGTCATCGTAGCCAGACCCGCAGCTTCATTCGCCCGCTAATGCCTTATTAATTGCCCCGCGTCGCGAGAAGCACTTTTCACGATAAACGCCAACTTGCGCCCTCAAAGTGGGGATACCTGTAATAAAAAAACTGCTGATCTCGAAATTAGCTGAAAGCGTCTAGACTTAGAGAAAGAAGTGAAAGAAGCATTTTTCTTCTTCGCGTGCTGAGGTCTCGAAGAATGAAGCCATTATTTTCTACTAATTAGAGCAGAGTGTTCAAGATTTATGACGTCCAAAACAGCAAACACTTAAATACAAAGCAGCAGTGAAAGAACTGAAGACTAACTGCATTCCACGTGATATATAAGGGGCGCTTTGCAACCTCTTATGCATAAAGAATGACGCCAAAATAACCTGCCTCCTTAGGACACGATATCGACAACATAGAAAAAGAAGATGAAGCAGCTGTCGCCATGAAAAGAATAGCAATGATATTTTTTTTCTGTGGAAATTCTTACCAGTTTCTGGAACGCAAGAAGAGTAGTGGTAAGCTCCGTCACCAGCCAACTATTCTCAGTGTTCTGATTCTGCAACATAATTGCTTTGAAAATAATAATAATAATAATATAATAACAATAAAGACCTCCTAAAACCGCAATGTTTTTCAACCACGTAGTACAAAAAGTATATTATAAAAACAGAGGAGGTGCGAGAAAACCCCCAGAAAAGTCATGTGTACCGCTGTTTCTTTGAAAGCAAATAATTTGAATTGCGGCTAAGAAAAAATGCGACAGAAAATTGGATCGGATGGTTAGGAAATGAAGTAAGGCATGTGTTGCACCCACACTAAAACGGCTTTTCGGCCCTCCATGGGCCACAGGAGAGATCACCTCCCTTCTTTCCGGTTTTAGAAGCTCGCGGGGAAGAATCAGCAGAGCTTTCATTTTTCATTTTTTCCCTTTACAGAGGTGAGGCCGCAATTCAAGTACGTTCGTTCGCTTGAGTAATGTCCATCTGACGTTCGCTAACCAAGGAACATTCACATGCGGACATTGCTACTGTAGCATGGCCTAACAGTTCTCCCTGGGGCCATCGTTTTTTCAGTGTAGCGATAGAGGTCAATTTTTTGTATCGTTCGGAGGGAAAAAAGGCAGAGCTGTGTTCATCCTGGCCCTTCCGACAGCTTTTCGGACTCGGGCGTTGCCAGAGCTTTCGATGTGCCACTGCGCCCCCCAATCACTGCAGTGGCAAATGCCGATGTCATTGCAGGCTCCAACGCTGCACTGGCAGCACGCTATGGCCACTTTCGTGTGGGTTTCCGAAGAGAAAATTGCAACAGCTGATCAGGGGATATGAAGCATATAATTGATAATTAGCCGAAAGACACTATGCCTCCGAGACCTTTAGTGCCGTGACGATGTTTACCTACCCACTAAAAAACCACATCGGCACTTGGGAAATATCGTGTGCCAGCGCGGTTTATTTTCTCTTTTTTTTTTTCCCCACCAGAACGCATGTTTTTTTTGTGTGTGTGTGTGTGGGAAATCAGGAATGTTCGTAGTTGAGCAGTTTATGACCTCAGTCAGTTTTCGGACTTTTTTTTTTTATTAAGCTTTCTCTTTCCTGTCGTTTTCTCCATTTCGGATTCAACTATTTTCTCTTTCATACTTGGGTTCTCCGTCCCGCTTCGTGCCTGCTTACGGGCTACATCAAGGGATTTTACTTCGACTGTGGTAGTCGGCGCTTGTTGATAGCCGGCTGAAAATAGTGAAAATAGCTTATATAAGCCGTAAAACTTCTCAGCTTCAAGGAAGAGGCGCGCGTCGTTTCCGAAACTCAGTCACTATTTTTTTCGCGTCACGTCGCGCGAATGCAAGGCGTTGGCTTGTATTGCGCTGATTTGCGAAAACATGTTCTGCATATAAGATGCATACATCGAACATGCATACGAGTATAACGGGCGGCGTCTGCTCGCGGCTTCACTTTCCCACCAAAGCTCTTTTGCGATTAGTTTAGTCGATTATCAGTTACCAGAAACCAAACGGCTTCCTGGGATGTTCACTTCCCTCCATTTCATCCATCAATGTAGCCCATCTAGGAATAAAAAAACGCCAAATATTTGTAGGAAAAACGTCATGCAGGAATTTCGGTGATTTTGCGACAGCATAAGAGAAGCCGCATGCTGCTGCATGATTCTCTAGATGTGCGCGCCGGCGGGCTAAATTAAGAAGAGACGACGAGCTCGGCGATTCAGCAAAGCTCGTTCAGCTGTTTCAACTTTAGCAGCTAGCACTATTATTTTTAAAGGGACCCTGCAACCCTTTCGATAAACGCTTTCACTCTTTTCTTCGCGTCTGGAAGCACTGCGAAAGCCACAGTTATCGCCAGCACGGAGCGGCACTGCGTGATTTGCTCGGCGCACCTGATATGCCTTCCCTTTCTGGTTTGTTTTTGTGGCTTTATCTTTAAAGTTCCTATCGAAAAGCTTCATTGCAGCAACTGAAGGGAAACCGGCCAACAGCCGCTACATAGCCTTAGTGACGTAATTCAGGCCGTCGAATAACGTCAAGACCAGGAAAGAGAGAAAAATCTTTCGAGCGTGTTTCGAAGTTATCTGATAAGCATAGAACAGCAATTTTTGTCTGAGGTACTTTGCGAACCCCTAATCCAAGTACTCGGTGTGTTGGGTGTCTACGGTCTGCAAGCATTGAAGCTTTCAAGGAAAGTTGGAAAAAGTGTTGCAGGGTGCCTTTAAAAAGGATGTTTTTTTCTTGGGCTACCTAAGCGGGAAAATTGTGGTCTGTCTGTCTGTCTGTCTGTCTGTCTGTCTGTCTGTCTGTCTGTCTGTCTGTCTGTCTGTCTGTCTGTCTGTCTGTCTGTCTGTCTGTCTGTCTCACCGCCCGGCAAAGAAAGATGAGAGAATCCTTGAACGCGAAGTATACCTATATGGGCAAGACCTACAAAAACTACAAAAAATTCTTCCGGCACTTAACTCTGCTTACGTGGTTTGAAGGCGAAATCCAACGACTGTCAAACACTTCTCCACTGGTACATCGTGTTTTCGCCTTCGCCTTCGCACCTTCGTCTTTTAACGCCAATTACCCGACAGGCAGCCAGACCGCAATTCACGCGTCCGCTTGCGCGCACTGGGAGAGCTCCTCTCCGCGTGACCTGTTCAGCACACGTGCCGTCGCGATCGCCTGTCGCGGTGCACGCTTCAGGGTACTTGTTCTATTCGTGCATGAGTCCCGGTTAGCGCTGTGGTTAGAGCCCTTGACTGCTCCTCTGTCGACTCGGATTCAAATCTCACACGCTCCCAAATGTGTTTTTATTTATATTTTCTCTCTTTACTGCGGTGCTCACTTTCGCCCCATTCGTGTTGTCGCCGACGACGACTATGGTGCTTTTTGGAGTTGATGAGACATCTAGGTCTTTCGCCATAATAACTTCTTACCCGATGGTACCACATTTCTGTTATGTAAGTATGCACGTTGACGTAGTTTTTACACTGGCAAATAAAAAAAAAAAGGAAAGCGCGTTGAAAGCGATGTTGAAAAGATGCGAAATAACAACACACACTAAAACACTAGATGTCGCCTAGAGCTGTTTCAAGCCCCCCCCCCCCCCCCCTCCCGACAAAAGGTCCCGACAAATGGCGCGTGACCCATGCTAACGCGGGACAAGAGAATGGAATAGAGCAAACCTTGATCGGCCCAAAAAGCCACTACAGAATAGCCATACCTATAAAATGCCGCCAAAGATATGACGCGCAAAAACTCACAAAAAATATCCATGACAAAAACACCTGCATAGGCTCACTGAAGTAAGACAAGTTGGATATGTTTGGAACTTGTTTGAAATGTGCACGCGGAAAAAACGATGTCAGATTTCATGAAAGCGCAGCCAAGGAAACCAGATACGCGGATTTTTTGCGCCACTGGCACTACGCAAATGCGAGTTAGTCGTAAAGGAAATATATTTATGCTAAGCGCGCACAAGACAGACATTTTTCCCAAGGAGATTGTTGCTGGTAAGGCACATTAACCGCACATGTACGGAGACAAATTCCGAAGATATAGTAATTTCACGTTCCCAGCAGCACTTTGACCGAGCCTGTTCTATTCGCTTTAAAAATGCATCAGCTGTTGCTGAAACCATGGGTACAGAAGGGTGTGTTCCTCTATCTTCGATTTCCGTTCGCCGCAACGTTTCTCCACGCCACTCCAGTCGATCGTATTCCACCAGCAGCGATGCAGCAGGCGAAACGCGACAAGAACAAATCTACTTTTGGCCTTTCCCTCTTTTAGTGAGGTCAGATCGGGTCGAAGAGCCGTCACGCTATGGAAATTATGTGATCGGCTGCTTGTAGGATACGCCTTGCGACCTTTTTGTTCAGCCTACTTATAAATACATGTTATTAAAGAGACGTTACGGTGATAGTAACTGTGTTTATTTCACGTTAACCGTGTCTATTTTAAAGCTCTCTTAGCTGACAGCCCGAATATGATAGGTAATAGAGATTTTTTCACTGTATACGATCGCAGACTTTGTGACATTGCAGTCGACGGCGATCGATCAGCAAGTTAGGCTTCCTAAACTGGTACAGTCAGGAAAGATTTTTGTTGGGTATTGCAGTTTTCCCCTACTGTCGAATTATTTTTTAGAAGTTGGCAGAAGGTTCATTCAATTTTTTCTAGCTGATTTGTTCCTGCATATTTTTCAGTACGACAGCAGAATACCCAAACGGCAATAAATATTAAGAAATACATTAAAAGGAAAGTTGAACATCTGGAGAGTACTGAAAGTTTACGTTTCTAAAAGTCACCGGATGCATCAAGCATAAATTTTGAAAGCCTGGCGCTTCCTAAATGGTTGGCAGCGGAGTGTCGGCTTTGTATTCAAACAATTTTGGCGGTCTTTCTGGGGACCAGTGCAAGTGTTTCGGTTGTGCCCAGCTTCTTGAAGGCACTAAGATTTTAGCGCTTCTGGGTGATGAAAAATAACTTAGCATTATATAAGCTATGGAATTCTTTAATACAAGAGAGATCAGGTGCAGTATCACTTCTGGTATAATCGTTACAGCCGCAGTTACGTTTTAGCTTTAATCTAGACTGCGTTTTTTTCTTCCCGGTGTAGAAAATATTTCTTAACATCTGTTCTAGCGTCCTTGTTTTTTTTTTTTTTCTTGTTGAGGAGTGTGAGATTTTGTGGACTTCAGTTTGACTCTCTCTCTCTGTACCCGCAGCTACATATAACACAGCCGTATCTGATAAAAAAAGTGCTGTGGCGACTTTCCCCAATAACAGGTTGAGGGTTCTAGCCCGCCGCACGTTCTCACACTTGTTCCCAGAGCTGGTAAAATGAACTCACTAGCTTTTCTTCCCTTAATACCAGGGGGTCGAACCTAAACCTGACCCAAACTGAGAATCAGAACTGGGACGCTATTTCAGAAGGCCCGAATTTCGCCTACTCCGGAGTTCCCAGCTGCTTCGGTGAAGAAAGTAGCGATTGCGGAGCATCCCGTACACCTCAAGCGAAACCGGCGCCATCGCGCGAAGCACGCTAGCGATATTCAGCGTACCCTATTGGGGCCGCTGACGTTGAGAAAGTATAGCTTGTGATAACATCCACATGTAGCGCTATCTGAAATCAGGGTGCACTATTCCCCCCTAGCATAAAGTAGATAATCGCACTACTTTCAAAACAGCAGCCTGGCTGTAGGCCACGCCAGGTGCGGGGCGATACGTTTTCCTCGGTTTTCTGTTCTTCCACTGATTTATGTTTGCTACGTGGCATGAGGGTCTCAGTGAAGCTCTGGTCAAGCACACACGAAGTTAGAAAACGAGTTCACTGTAGCGAAGGGAAGGCGCCCGGTTCCCGACTGTCAAACATGGCTTTGCTTACACTTTGCGTGTGAGCACGGCCGGCGTTTATCAGCAATCGTCCCAATTCAACGAGTCAGGAGCGTGTTTTAGCATTGACGAGTGCGTTTTAGAAGTTGAAATCGTGTCATCTATTATCAACTGTAATTGCACGGTGTACGCAGAGGGCTGCCGTAGAGAATCTAGAGTGCACTCTAAAGTGCACTCCATTTCGGACCGGATAGCCCCGCGACTTTGTCAGCATTGGCTCACAATGGCCTGGGAAATTCGTTTTTGTTTGGTCATAAGTCCTTGCTACTGCAAACGTGCATCGAATGGAAGCGACTTCGTGGCCACGATGATAACCCTTCGACAAAGTCGACGCCATGGTTCGGCGCCCACGACGGCGCTCACAAAGTCGGCGTCCACAAATGGGCTGAGTGTGTTTTATTGACAATACAAATCGGAACAAACTGGTGAATGGTTTTTCACGACCGTGTTGAACTCGTGACTCTCGTGGTGGCGGCTACTGCGCCGTGGTTTATTTATGGTTCATGATCCCCGTAGTAGGCATATTTCTGGCCAGAGAGATATTTTTCTTTACTGTGTGCAGTGTAAAGTACTGTCCAGTGGCTGTGCAGTCATCTGGAGACAGACCCCGGTTTGCGGTAACTTCCAGGCGCCTTTCACTCCATACCGTCGAGAAGCGAGTGCTGTGTGCGCTGCGGTTTTACGCGACGGGCAGCATCCAATGAAGCGTTGGTAGCGACCGCACCATCGACAGCCACCAGTCAATAGAGAGTTTTAGAATAGGGGAAGCCGGCGTTGGGGGCCCCCAAGAAGTTAGGGGAACCCAAATGCAAGGCGCTCGCGCTCGAAGAGTTTTAGAAGAGGGGTGCCCCCCGCAGCCCGCAACCGGCTTGCGTTGCTCGGGTCGGCTCGGGTGATGGGAACTTTAGGCTTAGCATCGTGGCGGATATTTGATCGCCGCTATCTGTGCAACTGCGAATGACAATCCGTAATATAACTCTTCACCACACTATCATCCCCTTTCCCGCATGTGGAACTTTCTTTCAGCTATAACTGCCGTTCGAGCGATCGGTGACCACGACATCTGCGTAGCCTGTTTCGATGCTTCCGCGCAGGTAGCGCCATCTCTCGGTCGCTCGGCGCACCGCGCGCCGCGGCGATCGGTCAGCATAGTCTTATAATTTTAGCATCACGGCCGGTCAGCATAGACCGGCCGGTCAGCCGGTCAGCATAGTCTTAGCATCGCGGCAGATATCTGATCGCCGCTTTTAAAATAAGCCCTGACAACAAGCCCTAGCACAATTTTTCATAACACTAACACCTACTTTCTCGCATGTGGAGCTTCTTTTTAGCGATCAGATTGATTCGGATCAGATTGATTCGGAGCAGCGACAAGCGGTTGCTACCGTGGTCTGCGCCGGTTCGAGCCGCTGAGCATGCCGAGCTGGCAGGCGCGGCCGGCGTGTGCGCGGACTGTTTCTGAAGGCAGAAAACACTTCACGATTACCTGCTTTATCCATTTCTATCGAACGACGCGCGGAATCAACAAATTCAGCTCAGCGATCGTCGTAGTTGATCGGGTGAGTCGAGGAACGAGCCGCAGGTTTCGCTTCAGCCACGGTCACGCGCAGTCTTGCTGGCTGCGAGAGCGACGCAAGAACGCAAACTCCACCTTTGGGGCGCCCGCTATTTCAGCGAAATAGCGTGCGCCCTAAACGCAAACCCAAAACCCCAAGGACGGCTTGGGTTCTGCGCATGCGCAGTACGATGCCCCAAATTAAAAAAATTAAATTAAAAATAAAAAAAATAAAAAAATATGCAAATTAAAAAAAATATATGCATCTTATATATCTCCCCCGTAAGCCGAAGAATAAAAAATTCCGCAAAAAAAACGTTCAAAATATGCATGAAAAAAAAAGCGTAAATTGCGAACCATGTAATGTCCTGCATTTCAACAATGCAGAATTAGTGGAAGTAACACGTTTAATCGTTATAATAGCGTTAATGGGGATAATTGGTCCGAGATAATTATGAATCCCAAAGAATAAGAAAAATAGAAAAAAATATAATTTTCACCAAAGTGACATGACAAAATTTAAAAAAAAGCATCTACACATCTCCGCCAAAACCAAAGAATACAGAAAAAAAGTCCGCAAAACAACGTTCGAAATACGAATAAAAAACAGCGAGAATGGCGAACCGTGTAACGCCCTGCATTTCCACAGAAATGCAGATTTGGCGTAGCTAGATATAATTGGTCGGACAGAATTTTCAAAACCCCCCAAAATAAGAAAAAAGAAAAAAGAAAATTTTCCCGAAAATGGCCTGACAAAATACAAAATATGCATCTTATACATGTCCCATCAAAACCGAGGACTAAACAAAAAAGTTACAGGTGACATGGCGTTACTTCGACTCCCAGGAAGTCCTTTCGAAAGCAGTTGCGGTATTTACGAGCTATGCTTCACGAGCAGGAAAAATAAGCGAAGAGAGAAAGACTACAGGCGGGGGTTTTTAATCGCTCTGGCCTAGAAGACAGGAAGGCCCTCTGCGCTTCTGTGGCTTTAAATGTGAGCGTAAAAGGTTGCGGCTGAAGGCTGTTATTCAGTTGAGGGAGAAGGTGTCAGTGCTAGTGCTTCAAAGGGTTCTCTACAATGTCTTAGTCGGAATGAGCATTTTTGTTTTTTCCAAAGAGAGAGAGAGAGAGAAAGGGGGAGAGAGTGCAGGTCCTTGTTACGGAAGAAATAGTCGGAGTTTAGGGAAAGGGGTTTAAGAGATGGTAGGGAGCTCAAGGGTGGAACGTCTAGCGTGCCGGATGCAGCAGCTCCATCTCACGCCCTCTCGTCAGCTCACGCTGTCCTTGAGTTAACAAGCTGGTCAAATCTGTCTCCCATGGCTCGATAGAAATGGAATATGTAATGTATCAATTGTTCTCCCTTGAGCTGCTGTAGAAGCGGAGCTATCACAGGCATCTTCAGTGAGCCTTTTTCTTATCAAATATTTTTTTGTGTCTGCTATCAGCCCCATCGCTGAGATAAGTATGGTGCGATTAATGCTCAATGCCAGGTTAAAAGAAGTTGGTTGAGAGGTATAGATGAGTTATTACCATCGGCAGGGGTGCACGCGCGTTCAGCTTCTTTTGTTTACCGACGATGCAGCTACACGGCGCTCCTATGCGGTTCGGCCACAGCTCCCGTGTTCAGATTACTTCAGACGGCACCTGTACGTGCTAAAGAGGCAGACGAAGTGCTTCGTATGCGAGGAGGCAATAATTGAGGCAGAAGAGAAAAATTTGTCAGAGGTACTTAGAGAAGTGCTTACGTTTGGGGATATAAAAAGACTACAGCGGCGTGGGGTGAATGTTCTCGAATAATGTTTCCACAAATATTAAAAGCTATTTCTGCAGGTATTACTAGTAAAGTCACCCTCTCAGTCAGCACCAAGCGAGGAGAAGCGGCCACAGCAGCAGGACGTATGATGCTGCACGCGCAAAGCGGCCTGGATCGCTGGTAACTGCTGCGCCGCTGGGGGAGGCAGCGGTTAATATTAAAAGCCGTCCGGACGAATCAGACTCCCAGCGCTCCCCAACTGCACAGCTGGCGAAGAAAATTGCGCGTCCTCTTTCTCCTCCGCTCTATTGTTTTCCCCGTTATGTGCGTGCGCCGCGCTTTTCTGCGGTATTTTTGTGAGCATCTTTTGGTTACGCCTTTGCTGGGAACGGCACATGTAAGGCGCGAGCCTTACAAAACGCTGCTGTAGGCCTCTTGCCCTTCGAAGTAAGCAAACCACTTCTATTAAGCATGCGGCTTCCCAACGGGAATAAGAGTAAGCTACTCCGGGCAGCACGTTTCTGTGTGCAGGAAATTCAGCCGTGCTGCGCTACCCTTTGCGTTCGACGAGCTGAATGCCTCATATGGGCGAGACGTGCACACGGAAGCATAAACGAATCCGCTGAGACATCTCGGCAAACCTCTGTCGGTACTCCATGTAATAGAGCTTAAACACCAATACAAAAAACCGCAAGCCCCTGTTCGCGGTTTCAAGTGCATACCCAGAGACCAAAGTTCGAATACTACTTCCGCCGAGATATGCGGGCGCACGGCGCACAGCGGCCGTGAAACTAATGATGGTAGCTTGCTCTGTTGCTTCTGAAATCTTGTAATGGACTCCCTGACTACATTTGCTTGAATGCGTTTAATTGCTGCCTTGATGTTCTTTGGCGGAGATCTTGCGATGGAAACACTGCACAGAACTGGAATAGACGGAAAATATACATGTATAACCAATAATAAATTCCAGACCTTTTTGGAAAGTGCATATATTCGTATTTCGCTTGGTTTATACGCCGACGCTACTCCTCGTCTTTGCATGCAACACCAGATGCACACAATACCAGAGTGTTGAAGTATAGCGTGGAACGAAGGCATCACCAATAACTTTTATAAGATTGCATAACCTTGGTGTGCCGGGCAAAGCTCCTCTTTACCGATTAGAAGACCTGGTACGTAAAGACTCCTTTCCACCGAGACACTGCTGCGTTGGCGGTATCAGTGGATGGGCACGTGCACAAGCGCATAGAGCGCGTACGGCAAATATATCACGCCCTTCACGCTGAGCAGCGTGCGGCTACTCTCACGTTTCCGCCCGCTTTGACTAACTGCACCTAAACGCCAACTAGTAACTCCAGTTTTCGAAGAGCGTACATTGTTTGCAGCGATAAAAATTGTGGCAAACGTTTGGTAACCTCGAGTGAACGCCACTTAAGTGGAGTCACACCGCGTGCACGATACGGCGGAGGTAGCGGGGCCACTTATGCATGTAATATTTCACCGACATTGTTGGCGCCCGTGAAAGCCAGAGCGCGCGCGTACCCTTAACAGCCTAAGCAGACGGCGAAACGTACCTGAATCGTGATACGCATGTTTGGCCGAGAAACGAAATGGCATCTTAATCGCTTCTTATGCGCTGTTATTCAAAACGTTCCTAACCAGCCTAATTTTCTTGCTCGAACATACGCATGGAAAACAGCGTTTAAAGTAAATGTAAATACGATTCGCCACGTATACTTAACAAATCTCTCACCTTTAGTTTAAGACGGTAAAAGGTGCCCAGAAGAAATGAGCAGTGTTTTCCTATTGTCTAAGAGAGTTTCGACTTCTCACTATAGCTGCACACTGCTGGCTACAAGTACATGAATTTATGTTAATGTGAAAACATTAAGAGCCCTACTGTACAAAACACTGGCGTTATCGCTGTCCTGTAGACAAAATCGCCGCAACTGTAAGTAGTGAAAAAGGCATACCAAAATGTCGGCATGTGCGCCTAAGTACAAATGTGTATTAATTGCGATAAAATAAATTATGTAGTTTCAAGAGAAAACGCAGTACGCCTGTGTTCGGATCGGAATCAAGCCGTTAGCCGTAAGCAGACTTAAGTACGCCGGCAATTTGTTCTTGCCTTGAATGCACCAAAGGTTTGGTTCGCGTTATATAATCTTGACATAGTCGAAACGCACGAGCAGTGCTAGTTGCTGGGAAAGTTAACTTTCCGAGTAAAGTCAAACAAGTGCGTGCCTTTTCAGTGCATTTTGCAGTTACACGGTCCTGGTGCTGGTCGTTCGACCGTGACCACCGGGAATGCGGATTTTCTCCTGGAAGCACACGCATAAGCCCTTTTTGTATGAAAGGTAAACAAATGATGAAAAATTGTCTAAACAGAAAACCAAGTGTACTGATTTGGGGCGCCAGTTTAACCTCAGCATCGAAGTCTAGCCAAGGCGTCAATGTGATAGCGACACTTGTGATGTCCGTTGTGATGACACGTTGTGATGAATGGGCACGAGAGAATGCGGCATCAGAAGCACACACTGCCGGACAAGCGCTGTCCTCTGTGCATTTTGTGTCGCGTTCTCTCACGCGCTAATTAAGTTTCACAATTTCAAAGTGTACATCTATCAGTCTCAGACTGGCTGGCTGATCCTGAGGGGAAATTCTCCGATCTGACTCGTTCGGATCTCACTGAACCAGGTTCCAGCCAGGTTCGAGGTTTCAGCCCCAAACACAATAAGTTTCCCGAATATCGGCGACCCTGTCTCCCGCACCAGGATACGATCGCAGTGTTGCGTCACCTCCGAGGATGCACTCGTTGGCTCCCCTGCTTTCTTGTGTGTGGGAATGCGAGTGCATAGCTTGCAATCCTCGTGAGAGGGGGTGACGAATATTTGTTGATGCATGCGGACCCCTGCGCTCCCGTCCTGCGCTCCCAGACAGACAAGGGAACATCGCCGAAATGTGGAAGTGGTGGTCTTAGTAATAAATAACTAAAACAATGGGTGCGATAGCTCCAGGAAAACACCTCAAGTAACAATATCTTGACAGAAGGACGAAGCTTCAGCGATAAACTTGACAACACGGGAAGGGTGCATCTCTTCTATTTTGCATAGAAATTGCACATATATTATTTTTATAATCATGAATTTATTCGGGGCTACTTAAAAGTGTCTCGGCTGTGGCCTGGGGTTGGCGACCACTTTTCCTCACACCCATCGGAAAAAGTCGGGGCCAAATGATTGCTGTCAATATGAGCACAACCTCCTCAAGTAGTGTTGTAGACTGTGCGAGATTTGTCAAGATAGATCAGGTTAGTTAGCCTAATACAAAAAGTCAGCTTTCTCTTGTGCTTTAAAGGGCATTCCTTGGTTTCTTCTGTTTCTCTTTAAACCGTTCAACACACGCCAGTAATTTAAGCATTTCTGTCTTTTTTTCTTTAACAAACAGCCCTGCTTAGAAAGGTACGCAAGAGAATACAGCTGTAGCTACGGGTTGCCGTAATCAAGTTTTTCTTGAGCTCGTTTGCAATGCGGGAGGGCGGAGATTTCAACCTAAGCCACAGAATCCTAGGGATGCCTTCCACGGGGCGGCGAAGCCCATAACATCAGCCTCTGCTCGATAAATGAACATTTATTCTCTTTGTCGCCCTTAAAATCGGACCAACCCGTGCTAAAAAAAAAATCTGCGACTCCGGAAATGCAACCTCTCTTTCCGAAGTAACCAGACCATTGTACGATTTTTTTTTCATATCAATGCACTAAGTAACAATGTTAGCCAAAAAATCGTTCTTTACTCATGAATACTATCAATTCAATTGTCTGAGTAACTTTTTTCTGCCTTAAGGATAGCTTAATTTCTGGGCCGATAACTTCGTGACAAGGCCCCCTTTCAGAATAAATATTGTTATTTTTTAAGCATATTGTTTAAGCATAAGTGTCGAAAGGGAAATGTTACACTTGAGTAAGTTTTGTGAATACGGTCTCCCGAAGCCTCCTGAGGCGGTTTCTCGGAAGGCCAATTCCACATTCGCACCCTCGTTTTTTGGGTGTGAAATTGTGAGTCCACGTTTCTCTCGGTATAAGCTTGATAATTTGGGATTATTTGGGCACAGGCGTTTTCTCCGTCACTTCAAAGTGCATCACCGTAGTATTTTTTTTTTTTGATGAATGGAAGACAGAGCCGGGTGGACAAAACAGGGAGGGATGGGGGGGGGGGGGGGGGGGGGCTGACATTCAGTGCAGGTCGGCGCACCTCTTTTCGCCGGCGCCCTGGTTGACCACCCTGGTCGCTCACCTTTAAGACCGGCACTGAGGCAACGGTTCTGTGTATAAATCCCACCCTCTTGGTTCTTGGTATCTTCGTATCTGTCGACCTTGCGGGCTTGAACTAAGAGCGCCGCTCTGCCCGTCGACTCCATGCTGGTCCTCTTTTTTCGCTGTTCGTCTCTCGCCATGCAGTGAAACCAGCTCCATTTTGCTCTCTGCTTTTTGTCGTCAGCACCAAGACAGCACTTCTGCTGGCCGCTCGTCCACCACGCTATTACTACATGACGGAGGTGACGGCGCTCGGTACGGAGACGACTTCGCCAATGTAACAAGCTCCACGCGGGACCTCGCACTTACCTGAGTGAAACTACTTCCAGTTTTACGCGCCAACTCATAAGTCCTAACCTCGAATACTGCATCACTGGTGTATGACCAATTAGATAAAAGATGCTATTAGTATTAAACATATAATGAATGCCTAATTTTATGACTCAGCCCGTCGCTGGGCTTCGTCTCATCACTCCTCGGCTGTGCGGCGAAGCCACTACGTGCGCCTTTCGAGCAAGCCCCACCGTGTCGGTGACTCATATTTTCACGTCGAGACGCGCCCCAAGGACACAGAGGCCCCGCGATCGCAGCGGAGTCCTCCTCTCTCCCCTCTCTCGGACTCAACGTGCGCCGATGCTACCGACTGCTCACGAACTCTGGAAAGAGCGTTGTGTGTGTCTGCGACGTTCGTGGCGTGTGCACATTCTAGATGGAACGCTGTTTTGACCGTTACCGCTTTTGGGTATAAATAAAGCCGCCCAAGCGCTGTAGATCCATTCCTGTTTGAGCACTGAATCATTGCTGTCACTCTGCTCGAGTCCTGTACTGTTACCTCGTCCGTCGGTGCATTGTTCTTTCGCTTCGACTCACCTCTCGCTACGTTAGCCTACGGCTTCTGGACTTCTTCACGGCTGCAAGAGCGGCTGGCCGCTCTTCACACCATGCTACCACACGTATGTCGGAGGCGACGGAGCTCGGATCGGGTAGGCCCACCTGGTCGCAACACTAAACAGGTACAGTACGCTCACGAATAATGCTTGTTGAGTTCCTAAAACCAAGAATTTTTTCTCAATGGGCGTTCTGGGAACACAATGAACCAATGGGCGTTCTGGGAACACAGAGTTTCCTTTCTGGCTCGCAACTGGCGCCGATGCGCTGAACAATAAGGCAGGCAAACAAAAACGGCGAGTACACATGCATGTTCGACCTCTCGTGTAATGAACCTTTTTACTCTAGGCCCTTACCGTAACTCGCCATCCTGGCCGTCACTAGAGGCTGCTTTCCTGCCATAGCTTCGGTTCCTGTAATTCTGATAAGCAGGCTTTTTCTCCTATTTTTTCATATTAAAGGTTCATGTCATACCGGTATACAGAAGTTTTTTCAGTTTTGAAAATTTGTGGTGCTGCCTTTTTTCTTGCGCTTGAAGCAGCTGAATATTTAGCAAAAAGAGCTTTTTCAATATAAGAAGCCCCATGTCAGAGTCAGATCGGTCCTGAACGAAGATGAAAGGATGTAATTAGGTTGTGTAATACCTCAATTTGCGTTACTGGTGAAGTCGTGTGCCTTCTTCACCAGGGGAACATGGACGCGAAATTTTTAAATAATATTCGGGTAAAAGCCAAAATCGTGCGCTTCAAACTGTCCAAAATCAAGCTACCATTCGGAGCAAACCGTTCCAACTGTCAGGCCTTGAAGATCGAAGCTGCTATCCAATGGAAATCAATTGATCATTAGAACGTTAGCAACAGATTGATCATTAGGACGTTAGCAATCTGTGAAGTGTTCACAGAGACCTCTGACGAGATGATGTGTAGTTTGACATTTTGCTTACGGAAATAACTATTTCACACAGAAGGCGTCAATCCAGCGGCTACGTATTTTAAAAAGAAATGGCTGAGTTGCAACGAGAACCAAATAAACCAATTTTGGTAGTTAAAATTAGCGTTAATAAAACAATCCCGAACAGTAACGGCCTCCTGAGGCGCCAGCGAGTTGTAAGTGCTGACATGCTTTGAACTCAACAGCCTCTCACAAATTTAAAGATGATTGTTTTTTTTTCTACTTAAACCAGAAAATTTTGATCTGTCTTTCTGTATGTCTATCTGCCTGCCTGTCCCCCGACTCAGCTGCCCGGCCAAAGGATAAAAGAACATTGCAAAGAGAAGTTTATATTGGTAAGACCTACTCAAACGACTAAATCTGCTACTATACTTCATACCTGGCGACATTAGCAAAAAGAAAACATTAGGCATATTTGTGGAAAAACATACCTCCTTCCCCGCAGAGGGCTTCGTTCCTCCTTTATCATAAAGCACATTCATTCATTCGTTCCATACATAGCTGGTACTAGGCCGTGTTCCTTTACCTGAAAATACATGTGCGCTTTCAAAAGTTGCTTATATGTGCATATTGTTCCCGCTAAACGTTTAATGTACGTCAGGTCTTTGCAGTCAATCACAGAGATCATGGCCTTTGGAAGTTACGCAGACAGTTTTTTTCCAGAGAAGTAAAATGAGTGTACATTGTCGTCTTTCCCCCCTTTCGCATACTTTCTCAGCTCCAGTCATTACTGGAAACCCAAAACACGGGAAAGCATTATAACCGATACCGTTAAACGTCTTGAAACATCAAATACCAGCGCACGTACCTGCGCGCGCTCACATCCACGCACGCACAGAGCGCGATAAAAGAACTGGAGAACAGTTATTTTTTAGGCGACAAGAAAGCGTTACCTACGCTTTAAAAATTGTCATTTTGTACACATTTGAACTCGTATTGCGGTTTCCATTTGCCAAAACACGAACTGGATTCCTGATTTACGAAAGATCTATTTTTGTAATTAGTTTCAATTAGCAACCTCCCTTTAGATGACCAGTGATTAAAAACTTAGGGTTTCAGAAGAAGACCTCGGGCAAATCCAAGGCGCGGCCGACCTCGGGGAGCTCGGCTGCTCTGCTGCTGTCAGGAACTACCGATTTCTTTGCTCATGTAATTCTTTATTAACAAAATAACACCTTTTTCGTTGAAATTGCGAGCCGGTTTCGCCAGACGCTCTTTCTCGTCTCGACATGCGGGATATAAGTTTTCTTCAGAACTCCAGGTTACTATCAAAAAGTTTTTGGAACTGTCCACGCTCACAGGCACAAGCTGAGAGCCATTTGCCTTGTGTCGAAATTAGCTCAAAATTATTTATTTGTTCAGCGGGCCCCCTACTCTGGCAAGCGATTTTTTTTGTTGCCTTCAAAAAACAAGTAGAGACGACACATGTGCAAAATAATGTCAGCATATACTTTCTGTACCTCTGTGTTACGTTGATTCGTTTGCTTAAGTGATATCTGGAGGAGTTGTGTGTGTTCTGCGTGTTTAATTTCAGTGTACGGAGCTCTTTTACCGTACAGCACCCTGAAATTTTGCCCTGAACAACACCCCTTCCTCTCCAAACACCTTCAAAATGTACCGCCGTGGGACCAAACATTTACGCCCTTATTGGTCAATAACTGTGCGAAAAAGCTGTGCTAAGCGTCGATTGCTCTGCTCCAGAGGCCTTTGCCTAAACAGAAGCAGAAAATGTGCTCCTCTTTGGAAATGTGACCTGGAGCTCACCGTATCAGTTTCGGCCACTCGGAAATTACGTGCCGGTGGCAAAATCAATACTTCCGCTAACGGGAAATTCATATACGACGACCTAGCCGCAGCTGCGCTCCTGGAGCCCTCCGTGAGGTATGCGGGTAAGAAAGAATTACGCCGTCTGCCTTCTTGCGTGCATCGCTACCACTTTCGGGCCTCAATACAGATAAACCATAGAAAAAACTGTGACCCCTCCTTTTGGGCGCCCAATTTATTCTGGCATAAGCGAGAGCTCGGCAATGTCTGCACCCCTCGGCTGTAGGAAGTCGATCAGGGCTTAGTGCTGCAATATTGTCAAAAGGTAAGAATGAATGCTCGTTTCTGAAAAACCGGCAACAGCTGTAATCAGAAATCTTCTTTTAAAAAAGGTAATAGCACTACAATCAAAGTTTAAAATATATCAAAAAATGAGTTAGCATTGAAAGTTGGAATCTCTCCTCCGACTCGCTCCCCTCTTGGATAGTGTGTGGGAAGAAGGAGGGTTCAAAGACATCACTGCGGACAAAAACTAGGGTTGAAGTGTGACCATGCGGTAAGCAGAAACGGAAGAACGTTTTGAGGTTGACAAATTGGAAAACGTTAGTGAAAACCGAAACTCCAGCAAAGCGAGCATGTTAGAAAGTTAAAATGCTTTTATTTGTGACAGTGGAAGCGTGGCTATGAAATCACTCCAAAGCCATTCGGATAGCTTTTGTTTGCATCACAGAAACTTGCTCATATATTAACCTATAAATGGACCCCTGCAGGCGCTTATGTACTGAACTTTGCGTAATAATGAAACCAAAGCAATCATCTTAACATGTGAAGTGGTCATTTTTAAATCATGCCAGAAGAATGCAAGGTTTTTAGAGGCTGATAGACTAGTTGCTTTAATGGGACTAGACAGGCGCAGTCAGGCGGTTATCGTTCCTTGTAAATAAGATCCAGCGACATATCTTTCTTTATTGCAGCGTTTGAAGCTCCCGTAATATTAATGTTGCGATATTCCATTGCTGTGTAGCTACAAACCCGGCATTTCCGGCGCAATGAAGAACGTTAATTAAACCCGGTAATAAGCTGCGCCCTGCCCTTCAACTCCCCTAAAATACACCAAAGCACCTTTACTTAGGAAAACAGAGCGTAAGATTTGCTTAAAAAATAATTTAAATAAAATATTGTCCACGTATCTTTTCACATCGCTGCAAATGCCTTCGAAAGACGACAGTCTTCTGCGGCTCCTGCCAAGAGGAGTGCTCAAGTCAATTTAACTTTCCCGCGTTGCACTGCTCACGCGCCGTCTACTGGAACCTTTCGTTACTGTTGGACTTTTTCGATCTTTTGGGTCAAAACGTTGTTTTAATGGCGTACTTTTAGATGCGACGCATCTCTTTAACTCGCCTTGTCCCTCCATGCATGCATCCGGCGTCCATCCGCACGCCTCTCCCCCATTCTCCTCGCCCCGCCAGCTGCGCGCTAACGCCGCTCTCACCACAGCCCCATCTTGCGTTAGCGCTCGCTCCCCTCGCCATGCCAGCTGTGCGTCAGCGCGCGTTAGCGCTCGGTTAACACATGCGCATGCGCTACTCTCTCTCATTCCCCTCACCGTTAACGCGCGGTAGATATAAACGCGATAACTGCGCCGCTCCGCTCAGTCGCTTCACCGCCGCCGCTCCGATGACATCCGATGACCACCGATGATTTGAATGGAGACTAACAGGTCTGCTACCGCGATGGTCGGCGCAACCGTAACAAGCACCGCCCAGATGCGGCGCATCACCCCATGGTTTCCTCCCGCGGAAAGATGTGGTCAATTTTTATTTGCATCGCTAGAATGAAGCAGCCACATATTTATAATTAAAATAACATGGCAAATACCACTACTGCCTTGATGTTTTGCCTGAAATATGCGTAATGTTTTTCATTTGTTGAAAATGCTAACAAGTATGAAGTATGACCCGAGATCTAATGGTCTGGAAAAGTGTTGCGTATATAAATTTCTCGTTCAAGAACTCTGGTAAACTTTGGCCGGGGGACTGAATCGAGGGACAGACAGACGGACGGACAGACAGACAGACGGACGGACGGACCGAGAGTTTTGGGTTTAAGTAAGACTATCGTAATTAAGGAAAACCAAAGAATTGTTAGAAACGCTGGGTCTCGAAACCAGGCCGCTGGCGTCCGAACCTTCGACAAAAGCTCGTGGGCAGACGGCCGAACGGACAGCTCGTTTAGCTGTTGCTCAAGGCAGTAGCGGGAGCGTTCAAAACAAACGGGTACATGGCGCAGTGCCTTACCCACTTGGGAACGGGATGTAAGCGGTCAACAATTGGGAAGTGGGGAAGTAGGCCAATGACGAGACCCGATATACGGTATATGAGTCAAAAATGAAGTCTTTGCTGCGACATGACAGACTACATGCATGCGTCTTGTATTTCACAATATCGCAGCATTAGACAGTTTTTGAGTCAAGTCAGTGGTCTCCTTCAAAGCAGGGATTGTTAAGCAGACTGTTGGCCATTTCGTAACTCCGACCCCTTCCCACTGCGCTAATTGCCAAGAAAACGGCACTTTTCTTTTGCTTTTATGAAGCCTGTACTGAGCTAGTTAAGTGGGTAAAAAAGCGCTGCCGCAGCTGGCGTCGAACCTTGGTCCTCTTAGTTGTGGAGCGAATGCCATACGGACAATGCTACGCCGTCTGGTTGTTCGGTGGAAGAAAAGGTTTAGGCGGCATGTCTACGCAGCCGCGTTGAAATGGCGTCGTGTACCTAGTTGCGATGTCAGCACTCAACGCAGAAACTCTTGAGGTTGGGAGTCCACAATACCTTAGCTGAACTATTCGAAGCCCACCATTTGAGCCAACTCTTACGTCTTAGCTCTACGTATACCAGTAGAGCCATTCTTTCTCAACTCCACCTGCACTCTCCTCTGCAGCACTCGCAGGCCGATGCGACTCAGCTTTCCCATAAGATTCGCAAGTTCATTGATGTGGCCCCACTGCCACGAAACATGCATCCGACACATCACGAGGCTCGTAGATAAGCTCGAGCGAAAGCGATTGTTAATCAATACGGCCGAAACTCTGCCACAGTCTGTACAGACGCCGCTTCCTATCCAGCGTGAAGAGCTATGACCGCTGTCGTTTCTACTACCGAAAACCTCGTTACATGCGCATCAATTCCCACCATCCACTCTCTGCAGGCGGAGGAAGCGGCCATCTCCGTAGCCATTGCACTATCACAGACAGCCAACAAGCATGTAGAACCTTCTCCAGCGGTTGCATATCACGACCTGCCAGAACAATTCTTCTTCAGCATCCGCCTCCGCATCCCGTGAGGATTTTTTGGGCTCCAGCCAACTCCGCCATGTCTGGAAACGAAGCAGCCCATCAGCATGCCCGAGGGTTGACCCACCGGGCAAGCCAGGAGTTCGGCGAGCAGTGGCAGGTCTGCCCCCTCTTGTCATTCCACGAAATCACCCAAGCATTACCGCCTGGAACGAACACTATATCCCCCTGCACACAAAAGCCTCACTAAAGAACAAGAGTGCCACTTACGAGGCATCCAAACAAACACTTTTCCCCACCCCACTAGAGCTCACATTCAGGCCCCCGCCCTGTACTCCTCGCAAAGCCGCTTCTGCGAGGCTTCGGGCACCCTCTACGATATATCATGTGGGGCTGTGATAAGAAGCCCCACCTACCCCATCTGCCCTTCCCCTCCCTTGAGCACTGGAAGAGAGCACTGTCCAGCTCGGACCCTGAAGACCAGCTCTGGCTGGTGCAGAGAGCCCAAGAAGCCGGACAGACTCAAGGGGTCCTGGAATGAGGACATTTCCCCAAGGCTGACTGTTTTTGAGACACGTTTATTTCTCCTCCTCCTCCTCCCAGCACCCCCCCCCCCAACAAAGCTAAGACTGGGGCTAGATCAGTGATTCAGTGCGGTCCCTCAAAACATACTATCCACCCACTTCAAGCACTACTCTACATCCACCGATTTTAGCTCTCCCATATCAGCTAAACTGCGCATTCCTTGGTTCTCGCTTGTGACACGGGGTGTCTTTGAGTCCACACTGTTAGCTTATGCGCACCGATTGGATTACTTCAGCTGTAGGCCCGCGTATTTTTATGTATTCACATCTCGGCGTCGGAACAGCTTGTAGGCCTCCGTAAAGTAAAGCTAATTCCTTGACCAATTCAGCGTTTTTGTACGTTTAAAAACCGTCACCTCCGTGGGAAATCAGGTTGGCTTCAATTTGTTTTAGGGGCGAAGCTCCTCTTGCTCGGGCTCTGTCCCGGCTGTACACGGCACATTGTACACGGCACATTGATGATGAGTGTGTAGGGATTGGCCAACCAAAGATTGGCCGAAGAGGTCATCACGTTCAACGCGTTCGTTGCTACCCAACAAGGAGGAGAGGAAGAAGAAGGGGTTGTCGTTCGTCGCCTGCGAGCTCAAGACACAAGACGGTCTGCAGAATGCGGCGGCCAAGGTGGCTAAAATGTCACACACCGAATTCGCCAACTTACCCATGGAGATTCTCATCGTCCCAAACAAGCCCTACATAATCACCACAAACATCGACGTCGTCGATGGGCTTGTCAACGGAGCGGTGGTGAGCTTGACGTGTCGAGTCTTTATTTGATGTGTGGGCGAATGTTTCACGGTTTCACCGATAAGCATTTTAGCTTCGCCCCTCTCATCATCATTCACTTCGTGGAGATAGCGGGATTTTTTTAAGGTAAATCGTTGTATGTTTAAGCGAATCTTCACTATCAACGGAATACACATCATGAGTCTGTGCAATTGATTAAAAAGAGATATAAACACCGTACATTTGTTATAGCCATGATCATTTCCACGAGTGTCAATGAAATTCCAATAATCTCCATTTACGGAATTATTAGGATTAAATGTGTTACTGGGGGACAGTTATAACTGGGGGACAGTTATGCATTTTTGTGGAAATGCAGGACGTTGCATGGTGTGCTCATTTTCGCGATCTTTTATTCGCATTTGGACCTTTTTTGCGGGCTTTTTTGTTTAGTCTTCGGTTTTTAGAGGAGATGTATAAGATGCATATTTTTCATTTTGTTTGATCATATTTGTTAAATCATAAATATTTATTTTTCTTATTTTGCGGTTTTTTTTTCAAAATTATGTCTATTCTGTCTCCGCTTAGCCTATTATACCTATTACATGTGTTGTTACTTCCCCCAATTATTGATTTTTGTTCGAATGCAGGTCGTTACACAGACCTGGCTGGGGGGATATTCGGCAAAGAATGCTACGCATGAAAAATAAGGCTCGTTGGACCTCTTGACATGTTGGACCTGTCGAAGCGTTGTATCGCTTGACCATTAGACCTTTTGACTCGTTTGACCTCTTGACAAAAAGCTTTCTGCCTCTAGGTATCGCCAACCATTACTTATTAGAGTGGGTGAAATGTTGGCCGCAAAACTTAAACATGGGGAAAAAACAAAGAGCATGAGCGAAACGCTGACGAACCACGTAAAGAGAGTGGCAATACGGTACTTGCACAGGATCTCTCATAACCTTAAAAAGATTTGAAGGCGCGCCAATGTCGACGTTTTGTTTACCGCGCCAAACAACCTATCGCCCCTTCGCGAACAGACCAACCCAGCTGCCCCAAACCCAAAGGATGTGCTATTAATCACGAGAATCGGTTTTAGGGGTGAAGTACCTTAGGGGCTCGCTCTATCGGCGTCTCATGTCGTCGTCATCGTCGTTCGTCGTCGTATTCTCATATGGTCAGGGTACTAAAACGCCGGGATGCTCGTTTTCAAACGCCTCGCGCTAGAACGTCCTCGTCATCATCATCATCATCATCATCATCATCCGGTATACGCCAACTACAGGGAAAATGCCTCTTCCATAGATCGTCAATTATCACGGCCCTGTACAAACTGCGACCAATCTATCCTCGCAAACTCCTTGATCTCATCTCCCATCTAACTTTTCGTGGCCCCCTGCCACGGCCACGCTTGCCTTCTCTAGGGATCCAGTGTGTTGCCCTTAATGACCAACGGTTATCTTGCCTTCGCATTACATGCCCTTCCCACGCTCATTTCCTCTTTTTAATTCCCAGCAATATGTCTTTAACACCGTTTGTTCCCTGACCCACTCCCCTCTCTTCTTGTCCCGTAATGTTACACCTGTAATCTTCCGCTCCATTGCTTGCTGAGTGGTCCTTAATTTAAGTTGAACCCTTTTAGTGAGCCTTCAGGTTTCTGCCCCGTAGGTGAGTACCGGTAAGATGCAGCTGTAATACACTTGCCTCTTCAGGAACAATAGTAGGCTGCCATTCATTATCTGAGAATGCCTGTCGAATGCACTCCCGACATTCTTATCCTTCAGATTATCTCTGCCTCATGGTTGGGACCCTGGGTCACGTCGATGGGAATCAGCTTGAATTAAACGAACACAAAAGGAAGAGGGAGATACACGACACACTGCTGCAGTGTGTCTTGTGTCGTGTGGCAGCAGTGCGTCGTGTATCTCCCTCTTTCTTTTGTGTTCGTTTTATTCAAGCTGATTCCCATCGAAGGTGTGACCCACTCCACTCTCTTCTTGTCCCGTAATGTTATACCTGTAATCTTCCGTTCCATTGCTCGCTGAGTCGTCCTCAATATAAGTTGAACCCTTTTAGTGAGCCTTCAAGTTTCTGCCCCATAGGTGAGTACCAGTAAGATGCAGCTGTAATACACTTTTCTCTTTCAGGGACAATGGTAGGCTGCCATTCATTATCTGAGAATGCCTGTCGAATGCACTATCCCCACATTCTTATCCTTCAAATTATCTCTGCCTCATAGTTGGGACCCTGGGTCACTTCGATGGGAAGTAACTTGAATAAAACGAACACAAAAGGAATAGGGAAATACACGACACACTGCTGCAGTGTGTCGTGTGTCGTGTGACAACAGTGTGACAGCAGTGTGTCGTGTGACAGCAGTGTGTCGTGTATCTCACTCTTCCTTTCGTTTTCGTTTTATTCAAGCTGATTCCCATTGAAGATGTACCAACTAGCACAGACCAGAGCCATTCTGGGTCACTACTTGGCCTTAGTAGATATAATCGCTTACCACTTCCGCTGCCTCGCCACCTTTCTCAAACTGCTGTGCTCCCCCGAGGCTACTCATCATCATCACCATCATCATCATCATCATCGTCATCATCATCATCATCATCATCATCAGCCTAGCTACGCCCACTGCAGGGCAAAGGCCTCTCCCAGTATTCTCCAATTACCTCGGTCCTGTGCCAACCGTGACCAATTTATCCCCGCAAACTTCTTGATCTCATCTGCCCATCTAACTTTCTACCGCCCCCTGCAGCGCTTGCCTTCTCTAGGGATCCACTCTGTTACCCTTAATGACCAGCGGTTATCTTGCCTTCGCATTACATGCCCTGCCCACGTCCATTTCTTCTTCTTAATTTCTACTAATATGTCTTTAACACCAGTTTGCTCCCTGACCCACTCCGCTCTCTTCTTGTCCCTTAATGTTACACCTAGCATTTTCCGCTCCATTGCCCGCTGAGTCGTTCTCAATTTAAGTTGAACCCTCTTAGTGAGCCTCCAAGTTTCTGCCCCGTAGGTGAGTACCGGTAAGATGCAGCTGTCATACACTTTCTTCTTCAGCGACAATGGTAAGCTGCTATTCATTATCTGGGAATGTCTGCCATATGCACCCCACCCCATTCTGATTCTTCTAATTATCTCTGCCTCATGGTTGGGATCTGGGGTCACAACTTGGCCTAAGTAGATATATTCGCTTACCACTTCCACTGCCTCGCCACCTGTCTCAAACTGCTGTGCTGTCCCGAGGTTATTGATCATTACTTTAGTTTTCTGCATATTAATTTTCAGGCCCACGGTTCTACTCTGTTCGCCCAGTGCGGAAAGCATGCTTTGTAATTCGTGCCCCGAGTTACTTAGCAAGGCAACGTCATCAGCAAATCTGAGGTTACTGAGGTATTCTCCATTAACCCTTACTCCCACCTGTTCCCAATCCAACGTTCTGAATACTTCTTGTAAGCATGCTGTGAATAACATTGGAGAGATTGCGTCTCCTTGTCTGACACCCTTCCTTATAGGTATTTTACTGCTCTCCCTATGGAGGATGATGGTAGCTGTAGACCCACTGTAGATATCCTCTAGTATTCTTACGTATTGCTCATCTACCCTCTGGTTCCGTAATGCCTGAATGACTGCTAGGGTTTCGACCGAGTCAAATGCTTTCTCATAATCTATGAAGGCTAAATATAGGGGTTCATTATACTCAGCGCACTTCTCTATCACCTGATTGATCGTGTGAATATGGTCCATTGTTGAATAACCTTTACGGAACCCTGCTTGTTCTTTAGGTTGACTGAAATTTAAGGTTGCAGAGATTCGGTTAGCGATTACCTTGGGAAATACCTTGTAGACGACTGACAGTAAGCTGATCGGCCTGTAATTTTTCAAGTCCATCATGTCAAGTAATTTCAAGTAATTCCAAGTAATGCTGACTAAGGCTACTCAGCATTACTTTAATTTTCTGCATGTTAATTTTCAGGCCTACGATTCTACTCTGTTTGTCCAGTGCGGTAATCATGCTTTGCAATTCGTCCCCGAGTTACTTAGCAAGGCAACGTCATCAGCAAATCTGAGGTTACTCAGGGTTTCTCCATTAACCTTTACGCCCACCTGTTCCCAGTCCAATGTTATGAATACCTCTTGAACACATGCTGTGAATAACATTGGAGAGATTGTATCTCCTTGTCAAACGCCCTTCCATATAGGTATTTTACTGCTCTCCTTATGGAGGATTATGCTAGCTGTGGACCCATTGTAGATATCGTCTTGTACTATTGCATAATGTAATGCTCTTCTACACCATGATGAAGATGATGAAGAAGGAGAAGCTGATGATGGCGATGATTATGATTACGATGATGATGATGATTGTGAGGCTTAACGCGCCGACGCTACGCAGGCGATAAGGCACGCCATAGTGGAGGCCTCCAGATTAATTTTGACCACCTGGGGACCTTTAAAGTGCGCCTAAATCTCGAACACAAGGGCGCTTTCGCTTTTGACATCCACCAGAAAAGCGGCCGCCGCGGCAGGGAACCGAACCGACCGAGTCCAATGCTTTCTCATAATCTGTGAGGCTATATATACGGGTGTAGTACACTCCGAGCCTTTCTCTATCGCCTGATTGATCATGGAAATATGGTCTATTGTTGAATAGCCTTTACGAAACCCTGCTTGTTCATTAGGTTGACAGGAATCTAAGGTGGCAGAACTTCTGTTAGCGATTTCCTTGGTAAGTACGTTGTAGACGACCGACAGTAAGCTGATCGGCCTGTAATTTTTGAAGTCCTTCATGTCACCCTTCTAGACGCACTAGAACGTAACGCGTTCTAAAAGACCACACCGGGACACTCGTTTTCCAACGCCTCACGCTCGAACGTGTCATCTGCGTGGGCAAAAACACATACTAAAGAACACACCGGGACACTCCTTTTTTCGTTCGCGCTTGCTTGCTTCTATTTCGCCCCGTACTCGCTTTAACTTTAAAATTGGCAGTTCCCCGTTTCGAATTTCACTTCTCCTCCGTATTCGTAATTGGGATGGCGCGTATATCAGCGCGCGCAGTGTGGAAAGAGAGATACCGTAAAAACCCGCGTATAATACGAGGTTTTTTTCCAAATGTTACTATGTAAAATTTGTGCCTCGTATTATATGTGGATCCCAAAGTTTTCAGACGAAAATTTGCACTTTCGGTTTCGGTTTCAGCGGAGGGTGGGCCTTCTTGCGGTGACGTTAGTTGGCTGCTGCTTCTCTTAGCCGGCCCCATTTTGATTGTTTTGACCACGCGAAGTATCGGCACGTTCACCGCAAGTCTATCACGATGTCGGGTGCACGAAGGCAGCATTCAGCGGCAATTAAACGAAAAGTTATTTTATGTGCCCAGACCATCAGTAATTGCGCCGTAGGACGGCAGTTCGGCGTCACCGAAGGCTGTCTTCGCGGGTGGAGAAAGCAACTGGTGCTTGACTGGATAAAGTCTGTGTGGTGTCGGTGTCCTGGAGCACTGTTTGGGGTTCCCGTTAGTGCTCGTATTGGACGCCTTTCGCTGCCACCTGGCCGATTCCGTGAAGAAGTTGTTGCGCGATCCCCGCATCGAAGTCATTGCATTCCAGGAGGAATGACATCCCAGCTCCAACCGCTAGACGTTTGCATCAACAAGCCTTTCAAAGACTGCATCAGGTCCTGCTACCAAGAGTGGACCAGGTCAGGATACCCGTAAGTGACAGCTACCGGATGGCTGACGCGGGTTTCTCCAGCGGTGCTTTGTGGCTGGATCGCGGATGCGTGGGCCAGCATCCCAGAGGAGCTCCTCAGTCGCTCTTTGAAGAAATGCGGCATCTCGAACGCCCTTGATGGCACTGAGGACCAGTTTCTGTGGGAAGACATTTCCAACAAGGCGACTTCAGGAGACACCGGCAGCGAACCTGACGATGACTGAACGGACGTCGGGAGACAGTGCCAGCGAAAACTATGACTGAAGGGTAACTGCAGTGCAAATAAATGTTTTCTGTGCTCTTTACCTCGTAATATATGCGGATGAAAACTTTTTTTCTGATTTTGCTCTCCCCGAAATACACCTCGTATTATACGCGGGTCCGTATTATACGCGGGTTTTTACGGTACTTACAACCTTTGCAAACACTGCATGCTTCGCCCCTCCCCAGGTTTCATGTTAGTGGAGATGGCCCGGGTTTTTTGTTTGTTTGTTTGTTTACCATGCGCAGGAGGTGTGGTGTACTCCGTGCCGACTCTGTGGGGCAAGGAATACGTAGGCCAAACCAGCCGATGCATAAATCGCAGATTAAGAGAGCGTAACTATAACATCCGGCAGAAGGAGGACCACATTGGGCAGCATTGCCGGGATTGTGGCTGTGAGCCTTTGTTCTGACACTGCAAGATATTGCTCAAAAGCAAGAATGAGACGACTAGAGAAATTTTGGAAGCGCTGGAAATTTCCAAAGCCGGAGACAGATCCATCAGTCAAGCATCAATTGCTTTATCGCCATAACAGATTGCGTATTTGGAAGCCGGTGGCTCGAGAAAGGGACGATAACAACATATAGTGGTATATAAAGTTTCTTTTCCCTTGTTTTTCTTTCTGTCGCTTGGTTTGCTTGTATTTTATGTACCTCGATGTTATAAGCAAGTGCTTTCTTCAATAATCTAGTCGTTGAAAGTTGGCGCTTTGTCCTTCCGCATTTGTACTGTGTCTTGTCTTTCGTTGCGCTGTACATCCCCTAACGTTAACCAACGTTAACAACGTTCCCCGCAAAGAAGGAAAGGAATCTAACTGCGTGATGGCTTGGCAACACGCTCTGTCACTGCTTCTCGATCGTTATTTTTACGTTTGAAGAGTAAAAGACGGCTTTGTGTTAATTTCTGACTTCTTGAAGTTCCTGAGTTAAACATGTTCAGGTAGAAAATTCCTATTTTAAGATTTCGGTCATTTAGCCAGTCAGGTCAGGAAGTTCACGTTCGCGTAACTCACATTAAAGGCTATGTGAGAGAGACATCGACAAGCTTGAGCAATACCGCATTACAGAATGACAGGTTACACTCGGGTGAAGCAGCCTGATCAGTTTACAAATACCCTGTTTGCTCGTTACTTCTGCCTGCGCCCCTCGCCCGCGTTGTTGACTGGGAGTTCAGCCATATTGATCAGTCGTATCAGATATCAGGCACTCCCCGTTCAGCTGCGGGCAGATTTTATCATGGCACTGATGTTGTAGGTGTATCTGATCCTTTGCGAGCCCGCTCTACGCCGACATGTTGGCCAGACGATAGACAGCTATTATTGGCTGCTTAACATCATAACATGACGTCACCTTACGACTTGAGGAAGAAAGCCGCGGTGAAACCGTACCTACATTTTTTATGTATTTGCCGATATCGTCCAAGGAAACGGCAATGCACAGTTCGTTTATCAAGAGTCCACAGTTCTTAATACCCGCACAACAGAATTTTTTCAGTCTTTTCACGACCCCTTTAATAGTTTTAACGGATGTTTGCATTCATGTGGGTGTTTATATGTGTATATATGTAGGTTTTCATTATATTTGTATCTCTGACTTGTATTTTATTGCATTATTTGCACATTATTTCTGTGTGATTTGTGCACAAATTTAGGCGTGCATGATTATGTACGTGCATTTATGCCTATATGTTAATAAGAAGATTTTGCACCCCCCCCCCCCTTGTATCGGCCTCACCGGCCTACAGCATGAGTAAAAAAAATTATATTACATAACTTTGAAACAACTTACATAACTTTGAGCGAATAGTACTGGGATTGTTTCTGCATTTCTTGAAGGACTTTGATCTTATAAATCACAAAATTTTACTAGAAAAGCTAAACTATTATGGCATTAGAGGGGTAGCTCAGTAGCTCATGCTTTAATTTTCTCTTATTCGAAACATAGGCGCCAATTTGTAGCCATCGGAAATGTTTCTTTACAGATAAACCCAGTTACACCAGTTGTTCCCAAGGGGAGAATTTGAGGACCTTTTCTCTTGATACTTTATGTTAATGAGGTATTAAACATTGACAAAGCTGCAAGATATGCAATATATGCAGGTGATACCTGTGTGCTCTTTGAAGGTAGCTCTGGTACTGCTCTCGCAACTAGCGCAAATGAAACGCTCACCAAAATTAATAACTGGGCTGTTGATAATTGTCTAAGCCAGTAAAACAAAGCTACTCTCTCCCCCCCCCCCCCCCCCCCCCGCAACAAAAGAATTCTCCTATTAAATGAATGACACAGAAATAGAAATTGTAAAATCTTTTGAAACACTTTGGGTATACTTTAATAAAAATATTTTGTGGGATAGCCACGTTACATATAAAATCGGGGAATTGTTTAGAACAATCGGCATTATAAGCCGCCACTGTTTTTACTTTCCAACATCAATCAACATGCTTCTGTATATCTCATCATTTGTATCTTTGATTAACTACGGAATTCTTGTTTGAAGTACTACCACGAATGGAAACTTGCAGAAGGTCCCAGTTCTTTAAAAATTAATTTTTTCTTTGATGTTGTGAACTTCCTTACCTCTTATATACTGCATGCTTTTGATCAATTTGACATTGCTCTCACATTACCCCATTAATTTCGTGTGTACAATAAGCTATGCTGTTATAAATTAAATTTAATTAGTAATTACGATACCCTAACCGCCCTTCCCGGGATAAACACTAGAATAAAAGAAAACACTGGAGTTTGCAAGACCCGTATACCAGAACCTCGGGACGTAAATAAATGGCGCACAAATTAAGGGACACAAATGATCCAGTGTCCCTTACAATGTCCCTTACAGTACAAATGATACGTACGATGTCAAATACTGTTTTCATTAAAAGAAAAGTCACCGTTTCAACGGTTTTATTCAGAGAGTATATCGGGACATGATTTGTAAACCCAATGCACCGT
This sequence comes from Haemaphysalis longicornis, assembly GCF_048455015.1. Taxonomy (NCBI): domain Eukaryota; kingdom Metazoa; phylum Arthropoda; class Arachnida; order Ixodida; family Ixodidae; genus Haemaphysalis; species Haemaphysalis longicornis. The sequence goes on from NW_027526203.1 coordinate 482,291,112, forward strand.
AATGAGATTTGTTTTCAGGCAATACCTGACATTTCTAACTGCTCTGATTTGTATTGAGAGCTGTACCACATTTTTTTTTAAGCGCACTTGTTTTCTACTAGTCTACTAGTTTGACACTTCATTTGTAACTGTGCTACACTTGTTTTGTAGTCCCTCTCGTCATGCTTTACTGGCGGCTCGGTGTGTAATGTTGCCAGGGCCTTTCAAGCTGTTTTAACAACTTTCTCACTCGTCGCCCTGCAACATGGTTGCAAGTAAACTCAACTCAATTCAATTCAATAATAGATCAGCGCTGCTTGACTTCCAAACATACGAAGTAGGCCATAATTACGGAAGCTAATACCTGAAGTGCTTCTAGTGAAGGGTTGTTATTACGGGTTTTACGCTCATAAACTACTCGTGGGTCTGCTGCATCCCTGTGCCAACTCATTACTGAGTATTATGGTCACGGGGCAAAGTAAATCAATGCTAAGACCCGCACACGATATCGTTCGAGATTATCGAATAAATCTGAGCGTTTTGCACTGCGTGATAACACAGTGAAGATATTTGTTTGATTGAAAGCAATGATTTCAGCCATCGTTATTCGTCAAATTTCTTCCCTTGGGGAGCAGCAATCGGTGATTCACCTGCGTTGTGGCTAATCACATCCACGGTTTTTTTTTATTTCAGAGGGAAAAAAAAACAGCAGTGGCTTAGCTCGACTATGCCAGGATATATGTAGCATGACCTAAGGTTCAGCTGGTTATTCTTAGCTTTTCCTGGTTGTCTAGGATTAGCTTGATTATCATGCTTACTGCTGCTTCAGTGACACACACACACGGTATACGCATATGTGACACATGTATATTTATGAAGCGGCTCTGGCGCAGTGTCATCAATCGCCCCAGAGCTAAGCTGGTTCGACACGCGCACGCAGGTGCTGCTGCGACGCACGAGTCATCAGTTCCACACCCGGCCACCCCTCGCATGATGATCAAATGGACCGGGCCGCCACGTGCGGAACGGAGGTTGGCAAAGACGCTGGGCGCGTGGGCTGTGTGAGAGACGCCGGGCAGTGAGCAACGTTATGCGCGCCCTGTGACATCGCTGCTCCTCGCGCATGCGCAGCACCGCTCTCCAGGAGCCACGCGAAACTGCTCAACCTCGGCCAGTGCATCTCATGCTACAAGAGTTTATACTTGTAATTGAAGAGAGAGAGAGAGAGAGAGAGAGAGAGAGAACGCCTTTAATGAAAGCTGAAGAGGTCAGCCCAGCCCCCTCCTTTAATCATGCTGTTAATACCGTGACATATGTAAAAAAACTTACATGTAAATAAGGCTCGAAATTCCTGATGTATGGCAATGTTTCTAATAGTTATGTTACCACAGCCATATATCCACCAAAAGTACGACCGTATATATGGGATTTCCTATCACGAACGGAGAGTGTTACGATTCGGCACGAATTGCTTCGCCGCTACTGTGTGCGCGCGTGGTAGGCCAGTGTGTATTGCGGTGAAGTCACCGCATCAGACGAGCGCCCCTTCATCGCCTTCGCCCTCGAGACGATAATTCCCCGCCCCCCTTCCCCGCGGCGGTTGCGAGTACCGGTCGGAAGCGTACCGACGACGGTTAACGTCCTCCTTTCCTGGCTTCTCTCTGGCACGGCGTGCATTAGCTCTGCCGAACGTATCACGAGTTCTGTGAAGAATGTTCTTGTGTACGTGTGTTTGTGCATTTTAGGGCCTTCCGGAAATGCATTTTGGGTGATTTAAGATAAGATAGAACAAAGTGTGGTTTGTCGACCTCTTCAATTTGCTTGAAAATTTTTTAATCATTCGCTTATTATTCCATTGTCAACATTCAGTAATATTTCTCCCGGGAAAAAGTTTGTCCAACTGTATAAATTTTGTAACGCGACAAGGTGAACCTCCGCCCCATACATGCCCGTGCGCGTCGGCCAAATTTAGCGACGTCAAGCTATGAAAATTTCTATGGGCGACAATTCGTAGATTTCATGCACAATTTATTTCTATTGTACATTTATCTAAAACAGTTTTGGTGCTGTCAAGATTATTGTTGTTTCACAATAAAATGACAAATTCGTCTCAGAGCGCAATTTTGCTGGACAGTTCAGCCTAGTTATCACAAAAAGTACTTAAGTCACAACATTCCCATTTTACTCACGTGTGTTCTTTATAATTTTAAACAAACACACCGAATAGTATAAGTGTGCACTGTTCGGTTAAGATGCAACGAGCCCGTAAATTAGATGAAAAAACTGAAAACCACAAAGTTCAGACTCTAATATAAAAAAACCACATTGATTTTTCTCAAATTCTCCCCACATGTATGCCTTTACATGTACTTGCGTTATCATCCAGAACATGTTGCATCATTTCGTTCCTGGAGAGCATGTACAACGCGAGAGAGGAGCCCTATACGCTCGGCTCTCCACGGCGTACTGTAGTGATAGCGACTTGCCTCAGATTTGTATAACATCTTTGATATAAAATACAAATGATCCCTCCACGGATACAATGTGGGAATGTAAAGAAAAAATTGCTTTACTAATCTTCATGTTGGCACCATAACAACCAATCTCCGCCCAATTTAAAGTGTGAAATGGGGGAAGAAACGACAAAACTTTTAGGTTCAGCCCCATGTTCATAAAACCGCTCTGTCAATGTTTGTGACTCATCTCCCAACATCTTGAGCGCTAAATTTACTTTGGCTAGAGGTAGAACCACCTTGCATCATATCAATACTTGAGTGTGTGCAGCGCCCCATTCCTATAAAGGCAGCGCCGCTGGAACATACTATGGAAATGCGCACAGTTGTTAACAAAAGGGAACGATGTTCTTAAGGTTCAATTTTTAGCCTTTCCTCTCGATTTCTTGAAGCGCTGAAGTTCTATCGTGTGATATGGTATTTTGCCTTACCGAGCTAATCCATATGGCCAACGCACTGGATTCGTACACATTGCAATTGTAAATGTGCTGTATTCTCTCTGTAAAATCAAATATTTCACAATAGGAGAAGTTGCAAACATTCTTGCTTTTTACTTAACTCGGAATACCGCCTGCTTGCCTGCACGTAGCGACCCCTCTTTCGCTTACTCGGACGCACGCACACTCGTGAGGCGCTCAGAGTGCTTGGGGACTGCAAATCGGGCGGCGCGGGAATACTTCACCAATAAGCTAAAGTTCTCAAAGCCAAGTCAGACAAAATATCATCTGGGTTGTATGTGATGTTGAGGAAACGTGTGAATGAACACTTCAGGACAAAGTCAATACGGGAAGAATTCAGCATGTACAAGCATAGCTATCCTTACTACAACACTGCGATAACCAAGTTTAATGTCTTGCGCTTTGCAACCTGGAGGAGTCAAATTTAATCGACAGTAAGAAATGTGCGCCTGCGTGTACTGTGCAAACTAGCACGTTTATGTTGCATACACGGAAAATACCAGGAACCGGACTATAGATGCCAGTGAACTGAAGTGCGCATTCATTTTCAGCACGCCATCAACTTAATGCTATGGTGGAGGGGGGCTATCATTTAGAAGTACACAAAAAGGCATATCTCTCATGCTCGAAAGACTGAATATTCCGGTAGAAGGTAGGGTTTCGGGTGGGGCGGGAGGGATTATGGTTGTCACGCGGAAGCTAGGCGACTTTGCATAGAAGGCACTTGACCCTAAGAGGAATCTCGATTGCATTAGCAAAGAATGCATGCGACGTAGTTGTAGGAATCTTTGAACTCCAGGCTCCATTTTAAAACATAAAGAAGACCTCAAGAATTGGAATTCATACTTATACAAACATAGCAACTCTTGATCTAATGAAATGGGTGCGCCTTCAGTGGGTGCGGCGAAAGCGCTGTGGACAGATTGCAAACAATGCTGCGTCTCTTCGTCGTACAGGTTAATCGTAACTGTACAGTATGTAGGGATGATAGATTTCTAGTAATTGCGCCGCACCCACAAGCTTTCCTGAAATTCTTTTATGATTGTTTTTGTCTGTGTAAACTTTACCTGTGTGGTGACATTGAACTCAACCCCAGGCCTTCATTGAATGAAATGTTTCAGTCTGTTTTGAATGTTCACAAAGAAATTAAATTGGATATTGCACCCATTAGGACCCATGTTGAGCGGACAGAAAGGGAGGTATTAGCACTAGCTGCCCCTCTGACTAGCATTGAAGCCGACATAAAGGGAATAAAGGCTAGATTGGAAGATGTTAAAGTGCTTGGTTGGGCTGTAACCAACGTACAAAAGGTTGTTAACCGGCAATTTGTGAAGCTTGTTACCTTGAATGACAGAGGTAGGCATGCAAACATGATCGTTTTTGGAGTTAAAGATATCTCTGATGAATCATAAAATATTTACAACATAAGGTAATAAATGAGCTCTTCCGAGATAAATTGGGCGTATATCGTTCGTTGGTAACTGAAATATGTAGAATTGTAAATTGTTCTCCGTACCGGCCTATTTTTCTTTCGTTTCAAAATCGCGCTGAAAAAAAAGTTAGTGCCCTTCCACTCTGTGAAGAAGGATGACCTGTACAGCTGGACGCAGTCCACGGAGTGCACGAAACAAAGCACGTTTGTTGTAATTTTCGATGGAGCACACTTCCTAGCCACTTCCTATCGAGCACACCTCCCATTAGCTGAATGAACCTCTGAAGGATCCAAGCTTTGTTCTTCCAGGCAAACATGGAGCTGCCTGCGTCCCCCCGCGTCGTAAGCATCTTGCTGTTTGTGGAACACACAAACCCAATCCGCTCTACCACAAAGGACCCCTAACAGGTCCCATTTGGTCGTTGAAAGTCCGCCTTTATACCTCACACCAGCACAACGGACATGCCATCCATTAGTAGGGGCATGAAACCTATATATTCGCGAGCACGCCCGCTCACCCTTCCCGCCCACTACAAACGTCCGCACGCTCAACCCGGCAACCGTTCATCTGCGTGCGCTTAGAAGTGGCAGACGTGGCCGAAACTACATCCTAAAAGGCCTCTGAAGAAGTGATATTGGCTCGCGCTGGCGCTGCAAGCTGTCAAGTTGGTGTTCATTCGGGATGGATTCACCGCTACTCGACAAGCTGAAGTTAAGGCGGTAACGGTGGCGCCAGCAGCTTTCCTTTGTTTTTGCCCCCGTTCGTGCTTGTGTTCGGGCCAACGCTTCAATTCTTTCTCTTCCTCAGAACGAACGGTATCCATCCGTGCCATAACGATTTAACACCTGGACGCCCTTGAGCTCCATTCTCCCATACAAACATGTGGCGGCCCGGTTCCCTTCCCTCTCGTAGGCCTCTTACTGTCGGTGTAAGATGTCTGTGTAACACATCAACCCACATCCAAACCACCCGAATAAGGAGACTAATCGCACTGGGCCATGTAATTTCGACAACCAAATCTCCCACCAGCACAACCAACTTTTCATCAGTAGCGGCATGAAACCTAGCTGCGTGTCACGACCCCCCCCCCCCCCCCGTTTCCACCCTCAAACCGCGCACGCATAAAAAGGCAACCGATGATGGCGCCGGCGAGAATATCGCTTGGAAGGCCCTCCAACCTGAAAAAGAAATATGGGCTCATGCCGACGGTCCAACTGGGCAAGGTTCTCTTCAACCGGGAGGGATTCGCAGCTACGGGGCGAGGTGGAATTTCAGTTGAAATGCGACGGCGGGTTTCGGTCGTTTTAGGGGGCAGTCCTTTGGCAACCATTACCTGGGCTTCGCGGGAGCGGTGTCTATTTATGTACGTGTAACCGAGTGAGCGAGTGCAGCAGCGACGGAAGAAATAAAACGGAGAGTAGCGTCTAGCGAAGGGTGAGGTGGAGTACGACACGTGCGGCTGCCGCGTCGTCTCTCTCACTGCCTTTCCCTCACACATGTCTGATGCCTCGCCACCATGGAGCGCCCTCCACCTGACACTTTCCCCAGACGCTGTTTCATTCTCCGCTAATCCAAACCACACGAAATTTGCGCGGGAGGTTGAAACACGATTTCCAACAATATTATCGCTGCCCCCTTGTGCGAGGCTAATTCGAACCACGTGACATTTGCGCGGGAAATTCAAACACGATTCGCAACATGCTCGCCGGTGGCGGCGGCGCGCTTTGTGGTACCAGCAGAGTAGCGCATGTTGACGTGTGTGCGCTGATCACACGAACACTTCCTGAGACGCACCAAAAATGCGTCGTGACCGACAAGGCTGCAGATCGCACTGCGCACAAATTTCATATTAGAGAGTATAGCAATCGTCAGTGCATTTTTTAACGCCCATCCGTGCTTCAGTTTATTTTTCGCAATCATCTGATAGCCGCATATCGCCGTTAGCTGCCGCCTGCGCAACTTTCCAAGGGGGAATCGGTGGAGGCGAGAAGGAAAGTAGTTGTGAAAGAGGTGCCAACGGTGGGGAGGAGGAGCCCAGGAACGGCGCCGAGTAGATCGATGACACCGGAATGAAAACTGGGGGGGGGGGGGGGTTAGACATATACTGATTTGCAGTAAATTCTGTAGGACTTCCCTTCTCTGTTGTGCGATGGATACAAGTTCATCTTATGAATAGAAAACACTACGTTTATGTTAGGAATTGTTTATCAAATGTATGTGGTGTCTCTTCCGAAGTTCCGCAAGGAAGCGTACTTGGACCACTGTTTTTGTTTTAATTTACGTAAATTATTTGGCTTCTGTTATTCCGGAAGACGTTTTATTGCGGTTGTTCGCGGATTATTGTGTTGTTTTTCAACAGGTTTTATCCCCAGAGGGTCGTAGTTCACTACAAGGTCCTGTTTCTGATATTGACAGGTGGTGTGAAAATGGGGCATAAAATTTAACAGGAAAAAAACTGTACTGATGCGCATAACCAGAAAAAAGGTACCAAACACATATTTTTTTATAAAATTCAAGATTGTATTATTTCTGAGGTAAAAGATTACAAATACCTTGGCGTCACATTAACAAGCTATTTAAAATAGTCAGCCCATATCTCGAAAACCTCTGCGTCCGTAATGCGTAAGCTATATTTTCTCAGAAGAAAATTCAGAAGCGCCCCGGCCAGTGCTAAGATTTAACCTTATAATACTTATAATACTTTTATAAGGAGTAAATTAGGGTATGCAGCGGTAATATGGGACCCACATACGATAAATGATAAAACTCAAGTAGAACGAGTCAACTGCAAAGCCGTGAGATTTATCTTTGCTAAGTACATAAAGGAGAACTCCCCTACTCAGTTAATGCATGATAACCACATTCAGACCTTGGAAACTCGTCTAAGTATTAGTCTTATTGCATTCTTACACAACTGCCTCTCAGGAAAAATTAAATTAAAGCTACCCGGTTATGTAAAACCTTTCGCAACGAGGAGGACTCGTCACAATCACCAACATTCATCGGCTCCAATCTTCGCAAAAACAAATAGCTAGAAGTGCAGTTTCTTCCCTCAAACAATTGAAGATTCGAACTCACTTCCTGCACAATTATTTCTTTGTTCTAGTTTCGTCACTGAGTTAGAAAAACACTTCTCTTATTAATTTTGGGGACAGACCTTTATTCATTCTTCTCAACGTGTGACCTTCTCTGTGTGAATAGTGTCGTGCATTCTACGTTGCACCCACTCCTGCTTGGGCCAAAATATTGCCCTGCAGTATTGTCAAATAAAAATAAATAAATAATAAGTCATGTGCGCACATTTTTCATACGTGGAGGGAAATGAAGTTTTCTGCTACCGCGGTAGAAAAAAAGGTATAGTGATTACCAGTGCATGCGTTCCCCGGCGTTCAGTAGCGACACAAATGGAGTAAAATTTAAGAGATCAGCAGAAGGTACATGTGAACTACAAGCACAACGGTCTGTGTGAACCCTTTATGGAAACTCTAAATACCTATATGGCCATCAACTGTAGACAGGTGTTACACAGCAGTATACAATTTTGATGCGGTGGCGATTGTTTATGGCGTAAAACGTGTAGTTTAAAACCACATTTTTCTACTGTATTCTGTCTAATTTCATCTCTGGTGTTTTTACTTTTCTACAAAAGAATCAGATATATATGAGGACGTAGCTATAATACTATTTACTGTCTCAGCACCCCGCGAGGAGCATGGCTGAGAGGTCTCCATCCTCGCACAGTGCCCACTCCGGTATCGATACAATGCAATGCTCTAATTTATTTTTCTACTCATTTATCCCAAAAACCATTACTGCATGGAACCACCTCCCCGGCTCAATTGCTAGCATAACCGATTTGCCTGCATTTAAAAATGCTATAGAAAAACACTTTAGCTAATCCGCGTTTTTGTTTTTTTTATTTTTCCTGTTTTTGATACCCTTTCCTGTGTTTGCATTATGTATTAACTCCACTCCCTTCTGTAACGCCTTCGGGCCTTGAAGGTACAATAAAAAATGAAATAAATTAAATTATTTCTACTTCTAATGAAAGTACATTTAGTGGTCAGCATGTTGGGATATGAATTTCACAAAAAGTGAAAGAGCGCTATTTTAAATATGGGGCTGAACTCCAGCGTTCACCGCTTCCTTCGAGCGCACGTTGATCAATCTAAGCATACCTACTTATGGGCGTTGGCCAACATTGGCCACAAAAAACACTCCACCGTTCGCCGTATCGTGGCAACACTTGCTCGGAAGGAGAAAAAACACGTCATAGCGTACGCTCCTCATTCGTTCCTCATCGCGTCGTCGTGCGCATGCGCTCTGTGCCGTGCAAGAGCAGCGACTTGAATGTCGAGGCCGCTGTAGGTGAATATTGACTGTCCGGCCTCTGATGGCTCGCACGGCCCAGGCCGAGGACGCGCATCGGGAGGCTCGGTGTACAAAGCATCCGCTAGGGACTACAAGTCGCGCTTGCAGAGTGGCGTACGAACATATTGAAGAAAACGACGAGCTCATCTGGCCTTGCTGAAATTAAGCTCATTGAAATTCCAAGCCGCCGACGTCAACCACGACACCACAACGATGCTAAACGTAATTTTATGTCCGTCAATGATCACCCACAACAGCTTCGCCACTCAAGTCTTGTGCGTGAGTGCAAGCTTTCCTATATTCTTTTCATCCTTACACCATTTTTAGTCAAGACACTTTTTAAAGGTGTTGGCCATAGGACAAGATCTTCACACCCTTTTCAGCCAAAAAGGCTGTAAAAAAGTTTAGTGTGTACAAGCTGAGGTTGCGATGTCCCACTAGTAACTAAACAGGAAGTAGAAAAGGCTCCCATGGGCGTTAAAAGAGGAAAAGCTGCAGATAACGGCATAACCGTGGATCTTTTGAAGGAGTGAGGAGATACGGTACTGGAAAAGCTTGCTGCACTATTTTCAGAATGCTGAAGTACTATAAATTTACCCATAGCCTGGAAAAATGACAACATAATTCTGCATCTGAAGATGGTACGTAGGAATGACCTAAAAAATTACCGACATATCAGCCCACCCTCAGTTGTATAGAAGCTGTTTACCAAAGTAATCGTTAATGCCATAAGTGTGTGTTTAGATTCCAACAACCCAGAGAGCATGCTAGGTTGAGGAAAGGATACTCAACAATGAACCACATCCATGTCGTCAATCATGTAATGGAAAAACCTGAAGAGTATAATAATCCCACATGGCTACGAAAAACCATATGATTCAGTACACACCGCAGCTGTGCTGGAAGGATAAAAAGACCAGGAAATAGAGAAGACCTACATAAGGCTCGTACACGACATGTACAATGGATGGACGGGCAGCATAATCCTTCACAAGCATAGCGAGAAATTCCATATACGAAATGAAGTAAGACAGGAAGACACCATCTCGCCAAAACTGTTCACAGAATCTCTGGAGGGGATATTCAAGAAGTTTGTCTGGGAATGTACATCCACAGGATTGCGGATAAACGGAGAATACTTGAGCCCTTTGAGGTTCGCGGACGACACATACTTGCTGAGTGAGACTGCAGAACACCTGCAAAAGTAATGATGAATTAACATGCCGAAAGCGTTCTCTTCAGCATATGTAACAAAACGCTAGAACAAGTACAAAGATAAGAAAGACCTAAATTACAGACGCCTCGGACAGGTTGTCAGGGCTGGCCCCCACCACGAGAGAGAAATCCGGCATTGAATAGGTTTGGGCTAGGGTGCACTCGGCAAGCACCCCAAATAATGAAAAGTATGCCGCCTCTATAAGCCAAAGGAACAATATACGACCACTGCATACTGCCGGTGATGATATATGGAGCGCAAAGTTGGAACCTTACTAAATAACTGGAAGCAAACTAGGTCCGCTGTATGGCATGTGGAAGGAAGAATGATAGGAGTAACACTTATGGACAAGAAACGGGCTTCCTGGACCAGGAACAAACTCAAGTGGACGATAGAATTGTTGAAATGAAGAAAGAGAAATTGCTTGGGCTGGCTATGTACTGAGAAGAGCTGGCAACCGGTGGACCACCAGGGTTACGGAGTGGCATTTGAGAGGCGGGACTAGAAGAAGGGACGTTGGAAGAACAAAACCGGGAAATTCGGTGGCGAAGAATGGACTCGAGAAACGCAGGACAGGAGCGTGTGGAGTTCAGTGGGAGATGCCTTCGTCCTTCAGTGGGACTCAGTTGGCAGTTGATGATGATGATGATGAAAAAATATCCGGCAGCATTAGTTTAGTACCGAAAAATGAAGGACCCGACATACTTCGTTCAGCGTGAACCTATGTTTCCCACCTATACAGCGGAAATAAAGGGGGAAAGTAAATTATTTATTTGGCTGGCACTCAGCAAAAAACGACCTCTACAGAATGCTTTATTCTTCGCACATGCCCTTACTTTCCTTGCCCTTTGACAATAGCATATTTTCAACCTGTCCTCGCCGTCGCGTTGTGCAGACTGCGTGTTGCAATAGAAAAGACAACTATCAAGATGCTGGGTCATTGTCTGAAAGCATCGCGACGTGAGAGGAACGTGAGACGGCTATATCGGGCCCATCGTTCTCTGCTCGAGATTGCGCTTGTGTGAGAAAGGATGAAGGGTAAAGAGAAATCCGCGCACAAAGGCCAGCCGAACCTTTCAGCAGGAAAGAGGCCTCTTGTACCCGGGAGAAACGCGCTTAGCGCCTCCGTCTGCCGCGCCCTGACTGGTCCCAATTTTATTGCTTCGATTGCCGGTGTGCGGGGGGTGCCCTCGAGTTCTTGGCTCCTTCGCTGCAACTCTACCAGGTCATTCTGTTTCTGCTCGCAACCTGCATTGGGACGGCCCCGTGGACAACAAGATTAGTAAACGCTGCCTTCTCCTGCCTTTGGGCCGGCTCGCCACCAAGAAGTATACGGGTGCGTACGCTTGAGTGCGGCCAGCATGAGCGTGATTGTCTGTGTGTCACAATGTCGGGAAAAGAAAAGGAATCTGCTTTTATTAGTTATGCTTGCTGTAACATCCAAAATACAGAAGTCAAAACTGTAAACAACTACACGCGAATGCGAGACCCTCCATACATGGAACGCTGCCTGCTGACAGCCACCGGCGTTACCATATCAAGTTACGGCGCTGGGGCAGCCAGGCATGTGAAAGATATCGCTTATTTTGCTTTTTTGCATGCAGCTTGCGTCTTGATTGTGTGTCTGGGTGTGAAAATAAACGAAGCTAGCGCGTAAATAAAATTCCGGGTTATAACCCTTTTGAAAGTGACGCACAAGCGTGGGGTCACACGCCAGTTCTCGCCACTACTCATGCTTGCACATGCGCCCTAAATCTTCAGGGCGGTGATAACGAACGTATGTCCCAACGTACCGTGCGAAAGACGAAACCAAGCTTCACCGGATATCAGCCGAAGATAATTTGTAAAATAGGCATTGGCCGCCGTCGCTGTGAGGGACTTATTGTCGCCCCTTGCCCCCCCAAAACACGGATGCATTCCCAATAGCTCTCACGCATGGGCATGGCGCCTAGCTGCCGTAGCGCCATGCCCTTATCTCGCTGGCCACGCCGGTGGCTATCAGCCAGCTGCGCGGCATGTATCGACGACCACGCGTTCGCGCGTTGTTTTTAACAGTTTTGACCTCTATACATTCTGAATCTCAAATATCTTGGCCCAACATGGAACCGGGATTTTACAAGACGGCAGTAAAATGTACCTTTCAAGTAACCGTGCGACAGTTTGGGCGAGCCCCGCGAATAGGAATAGCGTCAAGCAAAGAATATTGAAGCGCTTGGCGTACTTCGATCTTGTGCTTCAAAACGATGATGATTTGTATACATTTAAAAATGTCCGAAAACCACTACTCTGGTGGCCTTTGATATGCAGAGAATCCTGTATTAGGACTCACGACGACCGCTACAAGTGGTGGCCAGACAGCCACAGCGGAAATGACGTCCGCCTTGATCTGACACACACTGCATAACACCACGAACGTATCTTGCATTGCCTCAAGCATCCGCCCTGGCAGTACGTGGTTGTTTATGCCCATGGCGACGCCAACCTCACGCCTCCTGTGTAATGTATCATTACGCATTCCCCGGCAGTTTCGAGACTGCACACGAGTCAATAAGCTTGTATGGATGACTCTCGGCAGTTGCATGAGGCCGATTCCTCTCGAAGAGCTCGTCTTTTGTGGCTGGTGGACCGCTTGCAAGGTCTCATCTCGTCTGACGCGACAAAGCCTCGAGATCGCTTTTATACTGGGTTTACGACCCAGTCTATGGCGTTGGCGCAACTGTAACGTGACCCTTCGAAATTGGTTTTGAGTAATTGCTTCACAGGCTCTGTTCGAACGTGGATGAGTGTGTACTGCCTAACAATAGCTGCGCGGTTATAGCTCCTTGCGCCGCGGTCAGTCGGGTGCGAGCACATGCGTTCTCAGCCCGCTTGAAAGAAGGTGCGAACGGGAAGGCGGGTGTACTGCGGCTTCTCCGTGCAAGCGAGGCTCCGTTTGGCTATTTTTATGACGAAGTCAGACTGAATGCGATAGAGGTATCTGCTGAAGGCTTCAAATAGAAATAGTTCCTAGGAGTGTTAGTTTCTCCACGTTAATAGCCGCAAGGAAGTTTCTTATCACATGTCTGGCGCCGCCAATGAGGCGGTCGTTCACCAACCATCACAGCTGCAGTGGAACTACACTGCAGCTTGCACGAATTTTGAGGCGAGAGCCCTATAAGTGTCCTATTGAGCGCAAAAGGGGCTCTGACCGCTACAGAAATGACCGCTGCCGTAAAGACTTACGAACGCTACAGGGAAGACAGAATATGTGCTATGTATGAATTATTTACGTATAGTCAATTATGCAATTTTTAGGACAGAAAACATCAGTTTGAACAGAAAATTGCCTTCATTGAAGTCACGGGCGAATCGAACCCGGGTCTCCAGGGTAAGAGTCCAGTGCGTTACCACCGCGATACATAAGCACGTTGAGAGTGGCGGAACAATATTTTGTCAGCGTTGACGTCAAAATGCGTTAACGTGACGGCACGCGAGTAAAACCATGGGGCACTCCGATTTTCGGGAAGCCTTGGCGTGAAGCGTCGCCATTCTGAATGTGGAAGAAACGGAAACAAAACAACAGACGCAAACACGATGTAGCATAAGTCTGATTAGTATCGCCAAGTGGAGCACTAATGCTTTTGCATTCAAAGTCCGTAAGCGGAGTTAACCGACTAGGTTTACTCATCCTCACTCATTCGCGTCCTATCGGTAATTTCCATTGAGCGACAATCGGTTAATCTTGTGAAAAATCAAAGAATGTTTTAATTATAATCGATTTTGAACCATATTATCGGTTGAACTAACTTGAGCCAAACAAAAACCAAGCACGTCGCCAAATATGTGTACGAGCCCGTCTGGGGTTAATTTATGTGTTTATTATTCGAGGTGATTATTAGTAACAAAGACCCGCCGCGGTGGCTCAGTGGCTAAGGCGTTGCGCTGCTGAGCACGAGGTAGTGGGTTCGATTCCCGGCCGTGGTGGCCGCTTTTCTGATGGAGGAGAAAAGCAAAAACGCCCGTGTGTACAATATTTCGGCGCACGTTAAAGATCACCAGGTGGTTAAAATTAATCCGGAGCCCTCTACTACGGCGTGCCTCATCGCCTTCGTTGCATCGGTGCGTTAAACCCTCCGGCCCCACCTGTCAACTCATGGCATCCTCCTTCAACTAAAGAAAGACGTCTTGGCGGACATTTCTCCTCACTCCAGCAGGGCTATCCCCGCTCTCGATTTAAAAGGAGCGTTCGATAATGTGAGCCACGACGCCATCCTCGAAAACCTAAGTGACACTAACTGTGGAAAACGAATATTCCAGTACATCCAGGCATTCCTCACGGATCGCACGGTGACTGTGGGCATCGGACCACTTCGAACGGCCCTTCAGACCATGCCCAACAAAGGAACGCCACAAGGAGCGGTGCTTTCTCCAACATTATTTAATATAGCTATGATGAAGCTCCCACAACAACTTAACACCATCCCGGGAATTAAACATGCGCTCTACGCAGATGATATTACGATTTGGACTACTGGTGGGTCAGAAGGCGACATCCAGGATGCGCTCCAGCAAGCCGCTGACGCAGTCCAACAGTACGCCAGTGTGCGCGGCCTTGAATGCTCCCCGGAGAAGTCCGAGCTCATCATTTTGAGGCATAAGCCACGTGGCAAGGCCCTGGAACCCACCACAATACAAATAAAGCTCCAGGGTAGCGACATCCCCGTAGTTCCAACCATCCGCATACTGGGACTTTATATCCAGCAAGACGGAGGAGGAACGCTAACGGTCCAGCGCCTCAACCACACTGCCTTGCAAATCATGCGTATGATAAGTCGAGTCACAAACCGTCACCAGGGTTTGAAAGAGGATGATATCATCAAGTTGGTGCAAGCACTTGTTGTCAGCCGCGTGGTGTACTCTACGCCTTACCTCCCGCTGAAACCGCGGTAATTGGACCAACTTGATATACTACTGCGAAAGGCGTACAAGCAAGATCTAAGCCTCCCTCCTCACACCGCCACTAGCAATGGAAGCGCTCGGGGTGCACAACAAGGTGCGGGAGATCATTGATGCCCACCTTGTCAGCCAACTGTAGCGGCTCAGACAAACTTCGACCGGTCGCACGGTGCTGAGGCAGCTAGGCTACCGGATAGCGGACGCCAGCCATCCTCGTCCGGAAACTGTTCCTCAGGACATCCGCACGCTCATCAGGGTTGCTCCGCTCCCGCGAAACATGCATCCTGAGTATCACGTACAGCGCAGACAAGCACGGGTACTTACAAGGGAAGTACTCTTGCAAGGGAAGTACTCTGACCACCCGCATGTCCGCTTCACGGACGCGGCCCACTACGCGGCCCACTACGCGGCCCACTACGCGTCCCAAGCAGCCACATCAGTTAGTGTCATTGACGGCTCGGGTGATGTCGTTCGCACTGCGACCGTAAAAACCAAAAACATCGTTGAAGCCGAAGAAACGGCCATCGCACTGGCGATGTCGTCTCCAACTTCGAATAGCCCACTTCATATAATTACAGACTGCTAGCAGGCATGCAGGAACTACGGCAACTTTCGGATCTCAATATCCGACCCGGATCTCAATATCCGAGTTTCGGACCCTAAACCCAACTGTACTAATATGGACGCCAGATCACGCAGGGCTTGACGGAAATGAGCGAGCACACGCTACAGCCCGCTACAGCACTGCAAAAGTCGCTCCGTGACCCAGAGCCTATCCAGCAGCAGTACCGTGCACTTCTGCAACACCACCGCCTTGCAAGATGTGCCTACCCACCACCGCACCAGAAGCTCACCCGAGAGGAGGCTGTAGCCTGGCGGTAGCTACAGACAAACACATACAACCCACCTTAGCTTCCTGCACATCATACACCCCACAATGTATCCACCAACATGCCCATACTGCAGCGAACATCCAACACTGTACCACACCACGTGGGCTGGCCAAAACACACCAGCAGCCCCCATTATTCGCACCCCCACCCTCGAGCAGTGGGAGGCCGCGCTGTGCAGTTCGGATCCTGAGGACCAGCGACAGTTGGTGGACTGGGCACGCAGAACCGCAGCCGTCGCAGGGGCCCTGGACTGAGGGCTTCTCCCGCTTTCAAGCGCGAACTTCTTTCGCTTGAATAAATGTTTCTCCACCACCACCCTATAATCAATCAACCAATAGTAACAAAGTAGGCGGTGATACCAGGCAGCTTGCTCACAAGATCGAAGGATACAAACCGTAAACTTCCTGTAGCAGAAAAGAAGCACGAGAACGTTGCAGGTTTTCTTTTTGTGCATACAAACATAATGTCATCCACGAATATTAAGATGTGTACCAACGCACATTCTTAAAGCTGGCTTCTGCGAGTGCAGATACCAAAGTGTACGTACGTGAAATGTGGCAAGAGTAGTTTTAATTAAATGAAGCTCATGTGTGATTGATTCCCCGCTAAAAGTGAGATGACATCCAAGGAAGATGTATATCGCAAAATGCGCTGATTTGCGTACTCTGGCAGATCTATAACCTACCAGGATCTGTAATCGTTGCAGTGGCGTTGAGCACTTAAGTTCCTCCTTCAAAAAGTAGCGCCACTTTTAAAATGCTGACACCCTTCGGACAACTAAATTCTCTCTGTGGGCATCTGTTTAGCTTATCCGGAATCGCTATTATGAGTCAGAAAGACACGTTGCTACTGCTGCTGCTGTGGCTGCTGCCAGAGCACTTTACATAATTCCTTGAAGGGGGAGTGTTGAGCTACACTCTTTTCATAGTTATAATGAACTCTCTTGGAAAGGCATCGCCACCCACGATCTCTTATTCCATGTATGTAGACGACGTTTAGATATCCTTTAAATCATGTAATATGTCAATCTGTGAACGTCAAGTCCAGCTGGTCGTTAAGGAACTTGCCGGCTGGGCAGGCAAGAATGTTTTTCAACTTAACCCTGGAAAACGCTCTTCCGTTGTGTTCTCCAGGAAGCGTGGGGTCCAACCAGATGCAGACATTACTCTTAATGGCGTGTCCATTCCTGTGAACAAGGAGCACAAGTTTTTAGGTGCTGTGTTTGACCACAAACTCACGTTCATTGCCGACACCAAGGAACTTAAGCATAAATGTCTGAAAACAATAAATATCCTTAAAGTTATGTTCGACCAATCCTATGGTACAGACAAAGAACTCCTGCTGCGCTTGTATACTGCTTTGGTTGGGCCTCGTTTGGACTATGACAGTGTGGTGTATGGGTCGGCGACTAAAACAGCATTGCGAATGCTTGACACAGTGCTACAATTCAGGCTTCGTCTTGCGTCGGGTGCTTCCCGCACTAGCCCGTTCCAAAGTCTGTATGTCGAGTGTAACAAGTGGTGCCTTGAGAACCAATGGACGTACATGGACTTGCTTTGTGCTTTTAAAATTTCATCGCTGAATAACCATCCTTTTTATCCTGTCTTTCATAATACACCACATCTCTGCTCATTGTAAATCACCCATCTGTTCCTCTCCCCTTGTCATTTAGAGTGAGAGAGCCAGCTTCGGATCTCAGCGTTTCGTTTTTACATGTGTACAGATCATCCTTTTCAGACATTTTACCGCCTTGGCAAGTTCGGTCTGTGTCTTGTGACTTTTCTTTTGTGGAACTTGACGAAAATCGGGTACCACAAACTGCAATATTGCAGCACTTTCTCTCTCTGCAGTTTAAATACAGTGGTGCTTCTAAAACCTCCACCATGATGTCTTCTGCGGCTCATGGTGCGAATTTCAATGCAACCAGAATCATGAGCACACACGCAACCATTTTTTCAGCAGAAGCTAATGGACTTTTACTCACTGTTCAACACATTTTTGAAAATAAACTTCCCAATTCCATCATCTTACAGATTCCTTGAGCGTTGTTCAGCATTGTCATCCCACACGCGCAGAAAAAAACACACAGTTAATCTTGTTTTCAACATCATTATGTCTGCCTATGCACAAAAGCATGGGCTGCTCATCAGCTGGGTCCCAGGACCCGCTGGGATCGCTGGCAACGAGTTGGCAGGCGAGAGGGCCACTGCTGCTGCACTCAGGAACACTGTAGACATAACAACGGTACCATATACAGACCTCAAGCAATACAAAAGACAACACTTGCGTAGAACATGAAAACGCACTGGAATGAACAGACAGACAACAAACTACATGTAATAAAGCCATACTTGGGACCATACACAACTGACACCCAACAGACTTACGGAAGTAGCCTAGGCTAGACTACGGAAAGGGCACGCCCATGCAACGCACTCATACCTGCTTACGGGATCTTCAAGACCACAGTGCAGCATATGCGGAGAGGCCCTATCCGTAGTTCCCATACTCATTCAATGCAGGGCACTCAACACCACACGACACAAGCATTTTCCTGAATTGTATAGACAACTATCCCGCTGCACCCATCACACTTTTTGGATGACAACCCAATGTTTTCTATTAAGCGTGTCTTGCAGTTTTTATCAGACGTAAAGTTTTTACAGCTCCTTTCATATCATGTATAATCATCCTGGCCCTATACGCGAGCCATCTTCATAAATCTTAACACGTTTCACTTTTGTTTTTACTGACATAATTTAGTATTTCCTTATACATCCGAGTTATCATCAAAGACCCTTGTTTTTGGCGCTCTTTTCCTTTGTTGGCCTGGTGCCATTAAACCCAAACCATCATCATCATCATACATATTTCCTTGACTCCACAGCTATAATATTTTCTATGAACACCTGAAATTATTTCAACTTCTACATCGAAATTATCTACCAATAAAAATACCCCAAATTGAAAATGTGCATTTTGCCTTTCTATGACGGATTGTGACAGGCGGTTGCATAGTCGATGTGGGCTGGAGTTGGTGTCCTGCCGGGGAGTCGCCAGAACCAGTTGATTAAATAAATTCCTTATGCAAGTATCGCACATTTCAAGCACCTCTCTGAACAGGCGACTATGCTCCTGGTTGCGCGAGATTCGGTAGACGGGTTTGGTTCCATCACACCTTTTCTCTTTCTCCACCTTGTTTCCAGGGTTGCGCCAATGCGCGAAATCCAAGTGAACTCATCAGCGACTTTCTGTTCTCAGGTAAGTGCAACCCCAGCGCTTTTGCAGGAAGCTAAACGTCATACAACATGGTGATTGGCTGCACTGCACTCTTCAACTGACCTAAAAGGTACCAAACAACCCTTACCCGCCGCCGCAGTGGCTACGGCGCTGTGCTGCTGAGCCCATGAATTCCATCCCGGCTGCGGTGGCTGCTTTTTTATGGAGGCAAAAAGCGACAACGCCCGTGTGTAGAGATTTCGGCGCACGTTAAAGACCCCCACCTGGTCAAAATTAAACTAACAGCCGTCCGCTACGGCACGCCTCATCGCCCTGCTGTAGCTTCGGAGCCTGAAACGCCACAATCAATCAATCAACCAATCATCCAAGCCACACTTATTTGCGGAAACGGTTAGAACATTAATCTGGGGAACATTTTTAACCCCCCCCCCCCCCCCCCCCAAAAAAAAAATAGTGGGGCGCTTCACGAATATTAGAAATTCTTGAACTCGAGCTCAGTCCGTTAGCGTCAGAAACAACTCTGTTACTTCTGGGCCACGAAGGCCTAATCCAGCGCTGCGTTTAGTAGTTGATCAAGAGAATATCAGGGGTTCTCGTTGTGAAGCATTGATTGATTGATTTTAACGCGCCTACGCAGCCCAGGCGATGAGGCACGCCGTTGTGGAGGGCTCTGGAGTAATTCTGACCACCTGGGGATCTTTAACGTGCGCCGAAATGTCGTGCACACGGGCGTTTTCGCTTTTCGCCTCCATCAGGAAAGCGGCCGCCGCGGCCGGGAATCGAACCCGCGACCTCATGCTCAGCAGCGCAACGCCTTAGCCACTGAGCCACCGCGGCGGGACCGTGTCAACCAGTAGGTGGCGCTAGGTGTACGAATTGAGTTGCAAATATTAAAGCAAACCTGGAATTTTCCTAGCAAATAATTTGGCATTGATTCTTGCAACACGTTTTCTTCTTGTCGTGTAGATTACTCGCTTTAAAAAATATCTAGAGCCGGGGAATAGTCTACTTTGACGTAGGTGCAGCTCCCCGGCTCACCATGAGTCGAGTAGTGAGATTCTCTGGAGTGTATGTGTATTATGAAAAGAATGTTCCTACAGCTATTGTTGAAGGGAACAGCTTGGTGTGTGCACAGTTTTAAGCTCAAGAAATTGTTCTAACACGTTCTAGGAACGTGGAAGCTGTTAGCCGGGGCTTTATGTGCAGCAACTTTCGGCTATCAATTGCACAAGAGTAATAGAGTGTTCGGCGAAGTGTTGGTGCCGTGTTCCTATTTGAAATAAAACCTCGCATTATGAGAAAAAGTCCTGACCATCGGTCTGCCTTCTGAGCGAAATTTGTTGTGGTTTGTCTGAAGAAAATACTCAGTTCGCATAATTAGCAATGTTGTATGGCTTGTAACGGGTCTTGAATTCAAGAATAATGCGGAGGAAGTAAAAAAAAAACACCGGTCGTATCGGCAAAGGAGGGTGAACTATCGCTTTTCGATTTCTGTAATTGATAGGGGTGAACTTTTTATTCCACGAGAAAAATAAAATTCCAATTTTAGTAGGCGCATTTGCGCAGATCCCGCTCATTCCTGCTTCTTCAGCGCACAACACGCCAGTGGTGCCGGTGTACTCCGGCGAGGCGTACAGCTCTGCGCACCCATGCGGGCCGCCGCCACCGATCGACGCCGGGCTGCTGTCGCGAACAGACCGAAGGCGGCCTCTGCTTTTCTCCCTTCCCCGTTTCCTCCTCGTTTTTCTTCTTCGGTTATGGCTAGTGGGCAGTCAGAATATCTGCTTTTCATTTCGTGTACCAAAGAAGATCTCACGTATGACTTAGTCGTGAACTACTCTTGCAACCTAGCTATGTATTTTCTTTACGTCGACCGTCGAACAAATCACTGCGATTAAGGGAAACTGGAGGCGAGCTGCTCCTGTTACGTTGTGCACGAAACGCGCCCAGCATTTATACGAGTACAGGCCTATCTTTTCGAGTAGAATAAGTGATATTTGAGCCGACTGCTCTTGTTACGCAGAACACTAAACACGTGCCGTATTTCTTCCAATACGATTAGAACTTTGGTTCGGAAATATTGCGGAAATCTAAGGCGTCAAGCTATAATGAGGGTTGCTCGTTTTCGGGCAAAACCCGATTTTGCCCAATTTTTACGCCCAGAACACGTTTTAGGAGAATCGGGTTAAACCTGGTTTCTCCCCGAATGAACCATTTCAAAGTAGTGATATGCACAATTGCGGACTAACGGTCCGCCGTTCTCAGCCAGTATACGTGCTGGAAGCAATCCCCACAACCACAGCTTTCGAGTCATTGAGTATTGGCATGACTACACCACTCGCTACCCTAGACTACGAAGTGCTGCACTGACATTGTTGCGCCTAGCTAATGGAAGCTGCCATGTAGAGAGCACTTTCTCCCAGTTGAGATACGATCAACCACCGGACAGCTCTCGAACGGAGGACGACACGTTGCGATTGCAGATGAGAACGTAAGTAAACAAGGATGTGTAAAAAATTCATGACCGGCTTTTCGTGAACGAAATGTTTCATTTCTCAGAAGTTATCAGTGCTCTTTAGTGTCATGCTGACTGATTCTTTTCCAAACAAACGCCAAATTTTGGGAAGTATTTGCTAGAAAACCCTGATGTCACCCCGGTTACCACCTTGAAACAAACATCAATTTTAACGCATTAGAGAAGCTCGTGACATCTTCTGATAAAATAAACTGAGTGTAATACATTGCCCATCTGTAGATTTAAACTGAAAAAACCCGAATTTCGTATTGGTGTTGTAAAAAATCCCGATTTCTCCCGGATTATCAGTTCAAAAACAGCACCCGATTTTTACCCCCCGATTTAAAAAAAATATCAAACCCTAAAAAAAATGAACAACCGTAGCTATAATCATGGCAGAACTAAGTCGTCTTCAATTTTTGCATGAAGTTGATTTCTTGAATCAGTTGGCCTTGATTACTTCCTCGCTTGAGAAGCGCTTGTAGCGCAGAGCGGGAGCCCAGAAAAATTACCCAGGGTTTTGAAGGGCAGTCCTTGACAATCTGCAGCGCAGCTCTTACTGGTGCCAGCTCGGTTTTTGTAGCCGATGTCTTGTGGCTGAGCTTTTGGCTCACAGAGACCCCCGAAGATGGTACCCATACACCTACAGCCGAAGATTCGGAAGTCATGGACCCATCAGCATATACGTGGGTATACCGGCCATAGCAGCGAGATATATGCTGAAGAGTGTAGTAGGTCAAGGCCGGTGGAGGCATCGCTGACTTTTTGCCGATTCCAGGCACTGTTGCTGTGGTTGTTATTGACCACGTAGAAAACTGTCAAGGTGGTAACTCGGGTCTAATAGGAGGTTGATAATTATGCGGCAGGAATTCCTACACATGACTTGTGGAGCTATCAGCTGAAGGATGGGCAAACGAGCCGCTAACATGGCGGTGGCAGACACGGACTATCTTTTTTAAAAAATTTTACCGGCAGGGTATAGCACCCCCCGAAAAATGTTTGTGGCTACGTCACTGCTGTGGTTGACTCGACGTAACGCGTTTCGTCCTCTTGTTAGTTTATAATGGGCTCGTTACCGTTCCAAAATATTAACGCGTAACGTACTTACGTTAACATCTTTTGAGTAGCCTGTAACGTTGCGTTACCCGCTACGATTGATTACAGAAACCCCCTCCTTCAACCCGGTTTAAAACGGCAATATAAAGCGGGAATCGCAAAAAAAAAAAAAAACGTGCTCCTCCACGCATCAATTCCTTCTCGTCGGCAATCAGCGACAGTACTGGTTCCACCAAGCTTTCCTTTCAAATCGCAAAAAAAAAGAGAGAAACGCGCCGGTGTTTTCAGCCAGTCCAGGCTCTTTCATTCCACAGGCATTCCGAAAAATATATTGCAAAGTGCAGGGAAGTAGTGAGTTGCCAACAAGAAACGTTCCTGCTAATGCAAGCCTTCGAAATCCGAAAGGCAGCGTAGAGAAGTCAACTAAAAGCGGCAGTGTTGGCGTATTTCAGTGTTGGCGGTATTTAAACGCATGAGCATAAATGGGAAGAATCGCATGAACGCCAACTAATACAAATGAAAATTGCCTGGAACGGTTTCATGAGGCACTTTTAATGAGCGTAAGCCGCATGTAAAGGTACGGTGACGTCTGCCGCGAGTGCGAGTCACTTCAAGTTCCTCTGATGTGACCGCTCATGCGACCGCTCTTGCGCCTTCGAACGGGGTGGGAGATATCGGATATACGTGGCTTGTCTCGCCCATGAACGTAACAGACTCGATGTATGACGTCTTTTGTGGGCTCCCCCTATCCTCCATTTAAGGCTGCAAGATGCACAGGAGGTTTGGCAGCGGGAAGACAAGTGGCGCCTCATCACCGCAGCCATGAAATTACTGACGACTAGCCTAGGAATGCTTCTCGCTAAAACGCGGGCCCGTAACTCTCATCACAAAAAAGTGAAGAAAGAAATGTTTCAAATAAACTGTTATTCCACCTAGGAGTGCGAGGCTGTTTCTGTTGCTATCCCATCAAGTGAGGCGTTTGTCCAGGGTTTTTGTCTCTTATTTCATTGTGTAACCATACAAAAACATCGTATGATCAAAAATGTTTGTTTCTGGTTGGCTTTAGCTATTTGGTCTAATTAGCCATAACCGTTTCTATGGCTGTCTTTAGCTTTTCTTATCAAATCCCTATGGGTGTCTCTAGCGTCTTCTGTGATCCTATCAGTGTCTCAATGTAGACTGAAAAAGCGTGGTAGTGCAGCCTTGTTGGTACATACTGGCTGCGAGAAAACGCAGGCATTTTGAATAAAAGAGCAGGCACAAATCTCGCCGTACATTGCTCCAAGTGCAAGTGCACCCCAAAATTCGACCAGACACGTGCGCTTCGAAAACACAAAGGTCAGTGCGCAAGAGAGACCTTCGAGGCCCACGTCATCCACAGGTGAAAGGATTCCTCCTTCAGCAAGCCATCTATTGATTTGCTACAAAAGGAGCCAAAATATCTTGATAGATGCCAACCTTCTTCCTGTGTGTAGATACAAGTACTTTACAATCTTTTATATTTATCTGTTCCGTCCTCTTCTACGTTTCTCTTTTTTCAAAGGTATTTATTCCGCAACAGCGAAATCAACCATGTTGTTGCTAGTCAGCACCCTGTCCTGTCACTCTCTTGTCTAGTTTAGCGCTGTTGTTCAAATGTTGCATGTAGGCACCTTCAGCGTTTAAAACCAAAGCTTTTTGCCTCTATACCCCAATGGTTCTGTCGTGACCATTGGTATCAACAGAAAACTCCCGCGAACAAACAAAAGAAGCTACTGGCACTGCCAGGAATCGCACCTGGAACGAATAGAGAAGTGTAGCAAGAGCCCGTTGTCTTACCGATTGAACTACGAGCCCACGCGGAGACGAGGGAGACAGACGGTGCACTCACCGATCACACCTGCGCGCTTACCCCCCGTTCTCGCTGAACGCCACGTGATAGCGTTACGTGACCTCTCGCACCGCTGTGCCCTCCACCCACGGCACGTGTAGCGGCCGTGTGTGCGCATTGCGCATGCGCTAGGAGTTATAAAAACTGAAGGGAGCGCACAGCAATGCATGACATCTCACTTCTCCTCAGTCTATGCCGCCGATCTCATCGCCTCCATCGGCGGCAGCATCGACGGAGAAGTGAGACCGTCTAACACTAGGTATGAGCTTCCTTTAATTTTTTTTAAAAGAGTTTCCACTCATGTACTTCACCAGTACAGCTCAACCAACCACCATCCATGAATCATGCATTGGTTTAACCGTAGCAAAGAATATCTCCTTGAAGTAGTAAACGGTGTGGTTAAGTGCATTTCACTTGCCTCTGGTTTTACTCTTTGTAAAGCCATGTGTGTGAATTCAAATGACGTCGCATGGGTAGTCATTGTGCGTATCATTTACAGCTTCGCTTTCCAACCAGTTTCGCAGGGTGGATTGGCGCGCCTTTTTTCTGCAGATGGCGGAATACATTTTTACGGCATGTCATTCTTTAGACAGTATACCATAACCCTGCCGAGGTAATCGCGTGGATCTCGATGGATTTTCCTGTGGCACTTCCTCGTTAGTGTACCTAGCTGCATTCTGTAATAAATGTTCCGTTAACACACAAGCAATAAAGGTGGTGAATAGAAACCCTTCGACAAAGCTTGAAAGGCAGCTGGTTGGCGCTCATTCGTGGTGATACACATAGCGCAAAATAGATCTGTGTGTCCTATATTTGTCGTCATTCCTTTGAAAAATTGCTCCAGCAATGTGTGTTTTACTACGTAATCCCCTCTTTCTTGTTTGGTGTTTCTCCGGGCTGATTGAAAACAAGCTTTAACACAGGCATTCAAGAGTTTATTCATTCGCTTCCTTACACAAAGAGAAGCTCGCTATGCCACTTCGCTACCAGTCTATAGAGGCTCACACACGTCATTAAAAATTACAGAACGCGCACTCCAACACTCCCGTTCACGCTTACGTCATTCGCTAGACTCCCATACTGCGCGGAAAACTCTTTGCGAAGCCCGCCTGGACGCAAACACAACGGATGCTGTATAGTCTACAGAAAAGAGAACACTCCTTAGTCTTTTATTGCCCTCTATACTTAACGCACATTACCTTAACGCACAAATCCGAAAATACGGCGGCTAAAATGCAAACGTACTCTTATTTGCAAGATCATCGCAATTGGCATACAAGCGATCGCTGATCATGAATGTCTGTCAAGCTTAGAAACATCGTCAATTTTGAAAAACGAGACTCACCGAAAGAAATTTATGGGACTGCTTTTGTCATAGAACTTTTTACAAGCCAAAACAGTTTGTTCCGGTAAATTGTACACCTCGTATGGGACCCTTCGCGCCCTTTGTAACTTCTCAACAACCCAGACAATATAATGTCGCTTTATATCTGGCCGGCACGGAGGCTGTTGCAAATGGAGAGCGACTGGGACAAGACGACGACGAGGAAGAAAAACCTTATTGTGGGCCTGGTGATCTGGGGGTGGTTCCTCAGTCCAGGAGACCATGGGGCGACCGTGCTGTCTCAGCCCTGAGCACCAAATTTGCTGCGTATCCAAGTCGGCGCTGGTCGTCAGGTTCTCCTAGAGCTCAGGGAGGGGAAGGGCAGAGGGTAAAGCTGGGAGGGCGGAGT
Source organism: Haemaphysalis longicornis (assembly GCF_048455015.1). Taxonomy (NCBI): domain Eukaryota; kingdom Metazoa; phylum Arthropoda; class Arachnida; order Ixodida; family Ixodidae; genus Haemaphysalis; species Haemaphysalis longicornis. The sequence goes on from NW_027526203.1 coordinate 482,317,324, forward strand.
TATGTGCTCAGCCCAAAATAATATGCATGAGGGTACATTCGTTATGGCAGAACTTACATATGGCAGGGTATTGGGTGAAGTACATCCGATGTAGCCAAGATGGGTGATGAAAGGTGTCCGTTTAAAGTTTCTGGAGTATTACTTCTTCTGGTTTAGTAAGCTGCGGCGACGAACCTAGCACGAACGGATCGGATGCATGGGATCGGGTAGCGCGTGCTATCATCATTAGTGTTTTTCAAACGATTCTTGCCGCTAAGGGCCAATAAAGTGGCCCTCTCTTTATCTCGCCCGCTCCACTGCTTTCAGCGCGCATATTTGAGGCAAAACATTATTAAGTGGTACTAGCAGTGTTCTTTTAACCAAAAATATATGTTCGCTTGATTTAAGCGATACCAAATAAAATAACCCGCGGAAACAGATATCCCGAACGAGAAATACAAAAACAGTTCGCTCCCGACCCTAGACATCGTGGCTACATTCCTAGTCCAACAAATAACGAAACTTTTCACTAGATGGCGCGCGAGCAGTGAAAGGCGGGAAAATTTAGTTTATTTTAACAAACCTTCCATGTTTATGGTGCGAGGAGTGAGATGGGAGGGGAAGAGCGTGAGGGAAGGGAGGCATTTTCGTGGCAGGGGTGGCAGAAGACTGGTCGTTCGACGACATTTGCAGTGAAGGGATCAGATACGCGGCTAATTTTCTCCGAGGACACTTAATTCTTTTCGTAAATCCCTTTGCAGACATGATTGATTGATTGATTGATTGATTGATTGATTGATTGATTGATTGATTGATTGATTGATTGATTGATTGATTGATTGATTGATTGATTGATTGATTGATTGATTGATTGATTGATTGATTGTGGGGTTTAACGCACCGACGCTACTCAAGCGATGAGGCGCACTGTTGTGAAGGGCTTCGGATTAATTTTGACTACCTGGGGATCTTTAACGTGCGCCGAAATCGGGAAAACACGGGCGTTTTTGCTTTTCGCCTCCATCAGAACCTTTACAAACATGGCGTCGCACCATTGACTGCTTGATCCGAACACCAACGGCGGGAAGGCAGCTGCTCATTCGTGCGCTACCGCGTATTACTTCTACTATAAACGTGGGCAGACAAGTTAATACACCCCAGTGGCTGCCAGCGCTGCTTTTAACCGGGGTAGTGATACTAATTTTGGAGTCTTTTTAGGAGCGGAGCCCCTCAGGGGTTCGGGCTGTCAGCCTCTCCTGTCTTCGTCGTCAGCATGTCGTGTAGTCACGGCGCTAACAGAACACCGGGAAAATCGTTTTTCAACGCCTCGGGCTACAACGTAACGCGTACTAAAATAAAAGTGTATAATGGACGAAACCGCTTCAAAGTAAACTAACATGATTTACAGATTTGTGGAAAGCTCGCTGTCCGCTTAACAAGTAGAAGCTGTTTGTAGACGGGCAATAATTTGTGTTACACCCAAATACCCACCGGCTCTTGACGCTAGGCGTGGTCAAGTCGGGTGGTTGGTCGAAGCAAGAAAAGGCATACTTCCCTGGTGTCGGAGCCTCGTTGATAACCAAGGACGTTCTCTGTTACCCGTGGGATACGGCAGGGCTGCCCCTTGTCGCTTCTGCTCTTTGTCATCTGTCGCGACCCGCTGCTCCGCCGTAGTGATGCAAACACCGCCATCCGCGGCTTCCCGTTCCCAGGCATAGGCCAACTCATGGTGTCTGCGTATGCAGACGATGTGTCACTGTTCATCCGGGACGTGGACGGCTGTCAAGCGTTTATGCGGCTGTTGAATGAGTACGGTGAGTGGTCTGTAGCTCGACTGAACGGGGGCAAAAGTATGGCGGTGCGCTTCGGCATATTTGCGTCTGGCTTAGCGGGCGACGTAGAATGGGTTATGGCTATTCGAGTACTTGGTGTGGTTTTCCATTCCTCGGGTGAAGTTGCGCTTAATACGTGGAAGCGCCTCCTCGAGACAGCGGAGCAGCGTCTTGCGGTCGCAGCAAAGTTCCGACTTTCCCTCGCAGAGCGAAGCTGCATAATTCAGTCGTCCGTCTCGGCGGCGCTTTTTTATGTAGCACGCGTAGCGAAACCGCCGCACCATTTCACCCGTCAGCTCGCCACGAAGTTTGGGTCGTTCTTTTGGGCGGGCAAGACAGAAACAGTGTCGCGTGTGCTGTTGAGACTGCCCAAGTCAATGGGTGGTTTTCGTCTGCCTTGCTTGCAAACCATGTGTAGCGTGCTAGCCGTACGCGCAGTGTTCGACCTTGTAGACTCAACTAAGTACCCCGAAGGGGGGAGGGGGGGGGGGGGCGCTGCTGCAGTACCGAACAGTCGCCGCCATTTTATGCCTATGTTGTCAAAACACTGAGAAACGTCCAGTCTACCTTGACAAGCCCAAATTTTAGGGAAAGTACGCAAGTGAATTGTGGGAAAAATTGGCAATAAACCAGTTAGACAATCAGCAGATAGCGAGATCACGAGGCATCCGTTGGCATCAGCTGACTTCGGCGGAGCTTCAGTCTGATATTCGGGATTTCGGATGTTTGCTTAGCTGGGACGTTCTCCGGACGTGTGACCATCTGGCGAGATTCGGCGTTGTGCGTTCCTCACGGTGCCCGCACTGCGGGCACACTGAACATTAGAACATGCCTTGTACCAGTGTAGTGAAGCGGCAACGTTTCGGACTATGTTAAGCAGGTTGTTTGTTCTCACACTTTGAATGAGCACACGTTCAAATGACGTGTTGGTGAACTTCCTCACGTGTGCTGGTGCTTTTGTATAGTGGCGAAATCGTGGTGCCGCGTGTCTTCGCGCCCTACCGCAACGGCTATGTTTCCACTGCTATGGCGTGAACTGTCGATCCTTGTGAGTCACTTCGAAACTGAGTTGGCAGTTCTAGACGAAGAAGCCTTTCTGTTACGCTGGTCCAGGCTCTTCATAGTAGTCAGGAATAACACCCTAAGCATACCTATTGTACCGTATTGAGTTTCAGCTAGTTTCTGAACTCTCTTTGTGGACAGCTGTGAACTTTCTGTGTGTCGATTTTGCAGTAACTTGTTTCACCAACCCAGACATTTGTTGTGCATAGTGTTCGATGCCCGGAGCACTTGGGAGCTCATTGTTTTTTTTTCCTGTTTTAGGGCAGCGCTGTTACCACTAGTCGCTGCGCCCTGATATGTGCATTGTAATAAATTCTCTTTTCCCACAGCCCCCAGGGCGAGACGCGGGAATTACACTGCGCTTGCGTTGACCTCTGCCACTACCCCAAACTGGCGCAAACGGTGCATGCATTTGGCTTAAATCCGGTTCAACGCAAGAGAGGGCACCACCGTCTCAGCAAGCACGCGATTGCTCCTTTCTCCGGCGCCCAATCAGCGTGCGCCGTGTGGAAAGAGAGTTACTTACAATCTTTGAATACACTGACACACTGCGTGCTTCTCCCCTCCCCATGTTTCACGTCAGAGGAGATGACCCGGGATTTTTCTTTCTTGGGGGGAGGAGGTGAGGTGAGCGGGAGCAACAGGAATTCCGGGTGCGAGCGACGCTTCCGCTCCCTCGCTTCTTCTTCTTATTATCCAGAAATGACTTCCATGGAGCTGCATCATGCTTTACACGGCCGACAAGATCGATGTTGATCGCGTAGCCCCATCGAACACACCGAAACGTACGTTTTGCTCAAGTGCACGCTCGTGACGTAGACCCGGGAGAAGTATGCCACGTGACAGCCGGCGGCTGTCCTTTCACATCGAGTAAATGGAGCTTTCAATAGCCTCCCGGCTGTCCTTTCACAGAGAGAGCAAAACTTTTATTCAGCATTTATTTGTGTTGGGATGGCTCCTTAGTCCAGAAGTCCAAGAGTCGTCTTTGCACGTTCCGCCCTCTCCGTCAGCGTGACCTGGTCGGCGAGGTGTGCGCTGAACAGCGCTGCCTCCCACTGCATCCACGACCTCTACAGACAAGCAGCCGAGTATGCGATACAACTATGCAGGGAGAACTGTATGATGGTCTGCGATGGTCTCCAGGGAACCTTGTCGAAGAAAAAGACATGGAAACTGCTGAGGCACCTAATAGACCCACTGAAGAGCAAGAGCGCAGGTGCCGCGACCTCACCCCAACGATCAACAGCTACGACGGGGAAGGGGAGAAGCTCGTCCGAGAGCTCCCGCGGAAGTACCTCAAAACGGAAGAGAGCGGCAAACCGTCCCTCGAGTACGATGGGGTGACCAATGAAGACATGGTCGCGGCCTTCACCGAGGTGGAGTTGAACGCGGCCATATACGAAAGCAACCAAGGCAGTGCACCGGGTATCGACGCCATTACCTACAAGGTTCTAAGGAACATGAGCGACAAGAGTCGGCCGGAGCTCCTGGACCTCGCCAACGCAGCGTGGGAGAAGGGCTCGTTACCCAAAGAATGGAAGGAAGCGGAGGTGCGCTTCATTCCCAAGCCGGGGAAGCCACCTCACGTCCACAACCTGCGACTCATCTCTCTCACGTCGTGCGTGGGGACGGTGGTCGAAGACATGGTATTTAAGAGACTCCAGAAGCACCTAGACACCACCCACCAGATGCCACCGACCATGTACGGTTTCCGAGAGCACCTGAGCACTCAAGACGTCCTAGTGCAGATACACGAACTTGTGATCAAAAAAGCCAAGAACCCGACCCCGAGGGCGATCCTGGCGCTCGACCTCAAGGGAGCTTTTGACCACGTAACCCACGACAGCATACTCCGTAACCTGCGAGAGAAAGGGTGCGGAGAGCGAAAGTTCAAGTACTTCCGGGAGTTCCTCAGTAATAGAACGGCAAACATCAAGATCGGGGACGAGACGTCGCGACCGATAGCGCTGGGAGACAGGGGTCCACCGCAAGGGTCGGTCCTATCGCCCCTGCTCTTCAACCTGGCGCTACTCCCGCTCCCAGTGCTGCTCCAAGGCATAGAGGACATTGACCACGCTCTCTACGCGGACGACATCACCGTGTGGACGTCTAGAGCGGGGTCGGGAAGTTGGATGGAAGAGACTCTTCAAAAAGCGGCCGAAAACGTACACGACTATGCAAAGACATGCGGTCTCGACTGCTCGACACAAAAATAGAGCTCCTAATCATAAAGCCACGAAGAAAGAACGGAGAGCAAAAGAAGGTGCGCATTACCATAGACGGGACGAACATAACGCCGACCATGCAAGCCCGAATCCTGGGAGTGACCTTCCAGAACAACGGCAAGGTGGCAGCGGCGCTAACCAAGATCAAGACCCCCACGGAACAGATCGCGAACATGATCCGAAGGGTCACAAACAGGCGAAGAGGACTGAAGGAAGACGACGCGCTCACGCTGATCCAGGCCTTTGTGACGTCGCGCATCGTATACGCGGCGCCGTACCTACAGCTACTCAAGAGTGACAGAGATCAACTGAACGCGATCCTACGCAAAGCAACAAAGGTGGCGCTAGGTATCCCGCGCCACTCGTCCACTGAGAAGCTGCTAGGCATGGCCAAACACAATACGGTGGAAGAGTTGGTAGAAGCCCACCTGTCTACCCAGAGAGTACGGCTCAGCCAAGCCTCGGCGGGCCGAATAGTACTGGCCACGCTGGGCTGGCAAGAGGTCAACCACAAGGAAATGGGACCTTTACCCAACTTTTGGGCGCAGAAACTCGAAAGCAAACCCCTGCCCCGAAACATGAGACCGGGTCGCAAGGACGGGCGCAGAGCAGCCAGGGTCAAGGCCCTAATCGAAACGCTAAGACAAGCGGAAGAACAAGACCCAACGGGGGTCACCCTCTACACTGACGCATCTCTACCCACGTTTTAGACGCGAGCCGCTATATTGGTCATGACGCAAGACGCGCTTGTGACGTGCGCCTGTCAAAATGGCGTTCCCGGAAGAAGTGGAAGAGGCGGCAATAGCCTTGGCACTCACGCTGCCAAACGTTAGCAAAATAATCACAGACTCGCAGAAAGAGTATGGTAATCATAGAAAAGGGCAGGTGTCTCTGACGGCACTCAGAATACTAGAGGGAGGAATACGCCGCATACCCGAGCAGAAAGTCGAGCTGATTTGGACAGTGGCTCACTCAGGGCTGGAGGGCAACGAACTCGCCCACCAGCTCGCCCGAGAACTTGAACACCGGGCAGACGAGCACGAGCCGCAGGCCATAACGACTTACAAGGACATCACAAGCCACTACAGGGAAGGCAGATGGCGGTACCGTGAACCGCACAAAACGCTCAGCAGAGCGCAGCAAACAAGTTATATGCAAATACAAGCAGTATCCTTGCCCCACCCCTATTTTCAAAGCAGAATGTACCCCGAGAGATACGAGAAAGTGTGTAGCTTCTGTAGAAAATTGGGCACGCTCCGGCACGTCATCGGAGAGTGCGATTTCACCGAGACCATCCTCCAACCCTTACCCAACCCTCCACCACCCTTCCCACCCCCCTTAACGAGCGATGGGAGACCTTGCTAACCAGCCCCGCCTTGGAAGACCAGCTCGTCCTGATCTCCAGGGGCCCGGCAGGCGAGGAAGCATAGGGGTCCCGTGAAGAGGGAACCACCCCGCCCGGAACGTAGGCGCCGCAGTTTTGTTTGGCTCAATAAAGTTGTTCTCTCTCTCTATCTCTCTCTCTCTCTCTCTCTCTATCTCTCTCTATCTCTCTCACTGCTCAAGGTTGGGGTTAGGGAAAGAGGGTGAAATTCCGGGTTTTGGCTACATTCCCAGACTAGTGGTATAGGGAGCTTGAATTTCCACAGAACTTGCATTGAGGTGGATGCTGATTGGGGAACTTCATATGGAGCCAGACTGGGTGAGGGAACGTGTTAGTGTGAAGCAAGCAAAGTGTTGAGCCTTGTTTTTTACTTAATTGCGGGTGTGGTGGTGAATATACTCTCCGTTCTAGCCGGTAATGCTGGGTAGTGTTACGGTAAGTGACACAGGGGTGGGGTCAGGTTCTCCTTCCAGAGCCTGGTTGGCGAGGGTGCAGGCCGTCGCGGGGGCGAATTCGTTGCCCAAGAGGTAGGGGTGCGCCGGCGCACACACTATCGTGACGTGTCCGTTCGGGGGGTTTGTGCTCAGGACGCGGTATGCTGCGAGAGTCACCGATCCCGAAGTAAATCTTTTGCAGGCCTGCTGCGAGTCCGAAAGTATCGTCGTTGCCTTGGTCTGGCTGACGGCTAGCGCTATGGCCACTTCATCTGCTTCTTGAGGGGTTGTTTTGTGGATGGTTGCGCTGGCGAGGCATTAGTCTCTCGATGTTACTACTGCCACCATTGCTCCCTTATGGTTACTGCTTGCTGAGTCCGTGCAAACGCTCCTTTCGTCTTTACCGCAAATTTTCTCTGGAGCTTCGGCCCTGGCCTCTCTTCTGCCCACATGATGTTCTGAATGCATATCGCGGGGGATTGGCTTAATGTGCATGCACTGCCTCGTATCTGGCGCAAGAGCTCGGGCCTTTAGGCGTCCAATGAAGTTCCGCCAACAGCTTTCTGCCCGCAAGTGTGAGTTCGAGTCTTAATTTTTGGCTGGAGAGGTGTCCTTCGATTAGTTTTGACGGGGTATTGTGAAGGCCTAATTTGAGTAGTCGAACATTCTAAGCGCTCATGGGGATTCCTAGTGCTTGTTTGTAGGTTTTCCTGATAATGACGTCGAGCTGCTCGTCCTCAGTTTTTGTCAGAATTATGTACGGAGCAACGTAGATAATGCACGACAGAATGAACGCCTGGACCAATCTGGTGGTGTGGAACATGCCTCTTTCGTCCCTATTTTTTTGTTCGCCAGCCTGCGTAACATCTGGGTGACCTGCTCCGCGCTAGACTTTAGTTTTTGAATCAGGCCGTTGTTCCTTGTGTCCGCCTGGATATCTAGTCCAAGTATTTTATCGCATTTGTAGGCTTTATGGGATGGCCTTCTAGTATGATTTGAATGCCGTCTTTGTCTTTTTTTGTGTCTCGTCTGCGTACGACGGGAGTTTCTTATTTTTGCGGAGCGCATATTAGTCCGCACTCTGGCATACAGATTGACGGTATCAGTTGCCTGTTGGAGTGTGTCTTGGAGGCCGCCGATCGATTTGTGTCCGTCCAGATAGTAATATCGTCGGCGTAAAGGCCATGCTTTATGTTAGAAATCTTCCCTTGCTTCGGCAGCTCTATCAGCGCAATATTGAAAAGCATGGGGGATAGAACAGGCCCCCTGAGGTGCTCCCCTGTCCCCAAGAGTAATTGGGTCGGAGGATAAGTCCCCTATGTTAATGACAGCTTGGCGGTTCGAGAGGAAATCGGCAATGTAGTTGTATGGCCTCTCTCCGCAGCCTGTTCGTGCCAGGTTAGTGAGGATTGCCTTGTGCGCTACGTTATCAGACGCCCTTTTAAGGTCGAGAGACAGTATGGCCCGGATATAATGTCTCGGGGCAGGAACGAGTATCTCCTTGATTTCAATCGGGATGTCTTGGGTGCACAGGTGCTTCCTGAATTCGAACACAGAGTTGAGAATTCCCTGGGTGTCATCGAGGTATTGCTGAAGTCGTAGGAATATTACCCTCTCCGTAATCTTCCCCACGCAGGATGTTGACGAAATCGGCCAAACATTATCTATATATGGTGATTTGCCTGGTTTCGGGATAAGTCCACATCGGCTGTCTTCCAAAAAACATTACGCCCACCTCCCCTCGCGGGAACCCTGGTGTGATGCGACGCTGAAGGGGGTTCCATTGTGCGTTTCCGTTGGGTCGATTACTCGAATTGCGTGAGCAATTGTCGGGTAATGCGAGAGAGAGAGAGAGAGAGAGAGAGAGAGAGAGAGAGAGAGAGAGAGAGAGAGAGAGAGAGAGAGAGAGAGCAAGCGTAGCGCGGACGACCGTCGACTGAGAAACCGGCCGGAGCGCGGCACTCCGCTTATGTGTGCAGCACGCCCGAAGGAGAGGAGACCGCGGAGAGAGAGGGCGCTGCACATGCGCACAGCGCGCTTGCGCCGCGCGCAGCGCCGCCCTCCGGCGGAGTGAGAGAGCGCGCCGCACTGCGCGCGCCAGAGATGTTGGGGGAGAGGGCGCGCTATCACGGCGAGAGGAGAGGGGGTGAGCGGAGGAGAGACGCAGCTGTGCGGACGCGGACAACGACGACGACGGACGCAGGACAGGGCCGCCGGCAAAAGATGCTCCTCTCAGCGTCGCATCTCAAATGGGAAGCTTGCATGTGCGTAAGAAGACGTTGAAATCCTCTGTGAGAGTCTTCTACAGCCGTGTCATACAAATTAGCCAGTGCTTTGTTGGTGATTTCGTCTTGCCCAGGTGAGCTGGAGCATTTGCAGGCTGCAATGGCGGCTCGGACCTCGTAGACTTCAATGTCTCGGTCTAACACAAGATTAGGTGGACCTTCATAAGGGGGAGAAGCACCTCATTTTTTCCGGGCGCAGGAATTTGTTCTTCAAGTCTTGAATGAGCTCATCGGTGGTTCCCTGGTACAAGAGTATAGTGCCTGCTAAGCTTCTACTGGTCTCTCCCTTGTTCTTGGGGGGGTCGATAAGGTGTCGCAGCAGGTGCCATGTTTTGCGAGTAGAGAGGGTTCCTGGAGGCCAACGCACAACCTAAGCCAATTCTTCTTTCACAGGTATAACACTTTCATGGAGGTGAAAAGGCCGACCAAGGGGTCCTATTTTCTCTCTCCGCCCTAGTTCTTTCGACGCCTTCAAGACAATGCTTTCAGCTTACTTATCGACGTCCCGGTACGGCTTTATAAAAGGAAGGAAGAAAAACAGGCGCACATTGCACTAGTGGTGCAAGGCTGGAGAAACCGCAGATCTGGAGGCCCCTCTCCTTTCGTCAGAGGCCCGGCTGTTGCACCTCACATGGATCTCCGAAGTTGCCGCTGAAAGTTCGCCATGACTGCAGGCAGGATCGTTTTGTCCGCAGCCTTTCACATCTATCCCAAACTGTACCGCGTTAGCACGCGCTTCTCTTCTCCACCGTCTTCTCCAACTCCGTCTGCCTTATGCAATTCGTCTGTGTTCTCCAACCGTCTTTTCCAACTCGACGTCTGTAGCGCGAGCTGTCCTGTGCTCCCCATTTGAGGCGCGCACGCACGTGAACGCTTTTATTTTTTTTTTAGCTCCTCACGTGACGAAAGCCCTCGCGCAAGCCTGGATCTGCTGTCAAGAGCGGCTGAGAGCGGCTCAGCTGCGGCAGTGACGTCTATGCGAGCTCGCCATAAAAAGGCACGCCAATGTGTTCCAGACTGGTTGTCACAAATGGAGGAGTTAACAAAAATGCTAATATTTTAGTAGTCAGCTCTGTACCCTAGAGTGGAACAGTGATTTTATGTCTTAGTGTAATGGGTTTGTTTTGTTGTTGTGTATTATGTTTCTAACAGCGGTGTTTGTCTGGAAATAAAGAACAAAAAGCCTATGCGAGCGAACACAGGAACGAACAAACGAACGAACGAACGAACGAGCGAGCGAACGAACGAACGAACGAGCGAACGCTCGCGTGAAGTCGAAAGTCAACGCTACGAATAACCCAAAGGAAATAATGCATTGCGCCCGGAATGCGATGATAGCTCAAGCGGGACCCAGTTTCGGTTCCCACCAAAAGACGCGTTTTTTTTTCTTTCCAATTGGAGGTTTTCTTTTCGCGTTGGACAACTTACGGCCGGTTTAAGCAGCTCCACTGTTCAAAAATTCGGCCATCCACTCCGCACAAATGGTTAACCAGGGAAGCTGTGTCGTGCGGCCGGTGTTTGCCACGTTAACGCTGCTCCGGCCGCGCCGCCTGTGCCCCCGCCCGCCGTTGTCGCTTGAGCTGTGCTTCACGCACTAGTTGGTTGTGTGCGGGCTCTGCACCGAGCGGGACTCTTGAAGCCAAGCTTTACTACTGCCGTACAGCAGTTCCGCGGATGATGCACAAGTGAACCTTTTGACCGGAGACACACCCCCGGCGACACCCCTCGAAGCGCATCGCGTGATTCGCCGGGCCCGCTGTCGGCGCTCTGCACAAGGCCCGTTTTCAGTCGTTCTGCTCACGTAGCGGCGGCGGCCGTGACGGGAGCGGCCGCTCAGCTGATTGGCAGCCGACCTAACCCGCAGCCACCCACGCATGCACTGCTGGGTCGTCGTGAGCTGTGTGACTATCTTGCGCCGCGTTCGCCGAGAATTAAGGGGACGCCGGGCCTCCTTCTGTGAGCGTTGCATGGGAACGAACGGCTTTGCGCCGTGGTCGGCAAACAGCTGCCTCAAAGGTTAACCAAGCGAAACCAAGACTCAACCAGACTAAGGTAGCTTTTGCTTTGCATATCCAAGGTTAGTTGAGCTAAGCCGCAACCATTTTTTCGCTCGCCGAATTCGCCCTTCCCACTTACCACTGATTGTATTCGCCCCGAGATCGACACAGTCGGCGCCTGGCGGCGGACGGACGAACTCTGCTTTGTGTGGCCACGGCCGGGCTAGAGAGCGAGCGGCGCGCGAAGCTCTATGTGGTTAGGCCAAAGGAAAATCCGGTGGTCTTGTGTACGCAGAAAGCCTCTCCGGTGGAGACACCCCTGCAAGAAAAAACCACCTTAGAGAGGAGTAGAGGCTCCCTCTACGTCGCGGGCTCCCCCCAAGCAGTAGGCGCCCGGGACGGCTGTCACTTTCCCGCCTCGCGGCCGTGGTGTGGCACGGCCGGACTGGAGGAGCGGCGAGCGCGCACTTTCATACGGCCTGCGCTTCGGGTATAGTTCCCACTTTTCATCGCCGCTAGTTCGTGGCGCTGCGGACCAACCCTCGCTAGATGTCCTCGTCCTCGCCGGTTGACCTACAGCACGGGCGGGGTAGAGCGGCGGCGCGCGCGCATTTTCCACTGCCCTAGCCCTGCCGTGGCTACACGCGATACCTGTCCGTGTAAATTTACATGTGCGTAATTAAAATAGGCGGCTCCTTCCCCCCTTCTGAATTTTCGGTCTAATAGGGTCAAACAGCCTAACATTATCACTCGGAAGCGCCTAATCAAAAAATTGAAAGAAACATTTTAACTCGGGGTACATGAAGAAAAATATGCGAGGCCTTCATATCTTATCAGCGACTGTATTATATGAAAATGGTGAGGCAGGCAATAAACGCGGCATTTTCCGTGACTGAAATATCAGTTCTTATTTTTCCTTTCGGATGATGCCTTGGTTTGCACGCGCACAGGGCACGACCAGTGACGCGAATGATTTCCCGCCGAGGGAGATACGGTTATCGCTTAGCTAAACGTGTTCCTGCTGCTCACGCTCCGGTCGGGCTGAGCGGACCGCTGGCAGCGAGCGCACTGTCAAAAACATACAGCTGAAACTCTTAATCATGCAACTGAAGTGCACAACGAGTCTTCTTTTAAATCGGAGCATTTCTTAGGCTCGCCAGGTCCTCCGTCGTTGATGGCGGCGCCGTCCACACGCTCACTCCGCATGCGCGTCGCGTCGAGGCGCAGGCACTGGTCGGCGACTTTGGCTAGTTTCGGTTTCCGAAATTGTGGCGATCCTAGCGGCACGGTGCTGCGGCGTGGCCCTTTCCTTTCCCTCGACGTTTCTTTCTTTCCACACCGTCAACGCTTCCTTGCCACCTCACGCATGCGCAACAGCTCACCGGCGCCAATATTTTTTTTTTCTTTCTCTCGGCGCGCACGGCGGGCCAGTTCGGTGCGTGCGTGAGCGAGCCGGCGTGCGAAGGGTTGCGCGCGTTGCCTAAACGCCTCCACGGGCTGAAAGTTTCGCTGAATTATAAAATACATTCGAATGTATTCTAAATATGGGCTAGCGGAGGAAGGAGCGTTACCACTCCTGCGCAGCTCTGTGGTGCAGCAACACAGGGCGGTAAAGTTCGGCCAAGTTTCTCGCCTTCTCCAAAGACGACAGGTAAGCAAATTAGCTTTGTACAAGTTATAGTGAATTCCTTAAAAGCCGACCGATTGCACTCTTCTGTTTTCAAATTAATTCGCACATGTAACGTGAAGTTAATGAAACATGTCACTCGTCTTGGAGGTGAGTTTTGGTAGAAGTAAACGCGTCTTTGGCACGCACACTCTTGCTCGCCAGACTAATTTGGGGTGTCATTGCCGTCGTTTGATTGCCTTAGTAACTGCTGGAACGTCGATTCAGTATACTTATCAAGGTATTTTTTGTTGTTTCGTGCAGCAGGTATGAGTCTAGGTTTGGGCCCCAAGTCGAGGACGGTTTGCGACTTCATTGGACGTTTCCTCCGGTGACTCTCCTCAATCCTTCCAATGTCATCACGACGCACCTGCTCACAAAGAAGGCAAGCTCAACTGCTGGGGCCGTATTCTGCTGGTCATCCGACGCGCGCCGGAACGATTTCCGGCGCCCTTCCGACGCGGTTGTTTAGAGAGAGGAGAAAGTGGGCTCTCACGATTGGCTCGGAGCGGAAAACGTCAGCCGGCCTACGTCACGCGGCTATATTTTGGCTATTTTTTGTTGACGTCACGTAGCCAAAGGCTCCCGCTCGTTCTCCCGCGACCGGCGGGTGAAATCCGGCGCGGTTAAGAGCGCATCGGATTGTACGATGGCTGCGTATATGCCGCCTGTGTTCGCACTTTTGTTGGAGCTGCTGGAGGAGGATCCCGTGCCTGAGCGTCGACTGAGTGACGGCGACTTTCAGCGCCGTTTCCGTGTCAACAAGGGCCCGGCGCGGATGCTGTGCGACGCACGTTAGGCCTCGAGGTGCGACGGGGCTATCTACGGAAGCGAACGTGATGTGCGCTCTGAGGCTCTTCGCTACCGGCAGCTTTCAACAGATTGTCGGTAGCGGTGATACTCTTGGCATGACGCAGCCGTCGGTCAGCCGCAGCATTCACGCCGTTGCCAAGGCGCTGAAATTGGAAGCCCTTATCGGCCATCGAGGTGCAGCGAAGTGTCAACAGATACGAAGGTGCTGTGCGTGCTGTGTCCCTCTTCGCAACTGACAGTTTGCAAAGCGTTTTCTGCCACCATGAAACACTGTCGCACCCCGACGCCAGTCGCAGCGTTCACACTGTGGTGTCGGCACTGACGGAGCTCCGACACACGAGGGTTTTGGATACCCCGGACGACGTAAGCACGGTGTAAGTACTACTTGTTTCTGGCTACGTTTGTTACGGAAGCAAAAAATTGTTTTGCATCGAAGGGAAAAGGAGCGCGATGTCTGAAAAGCAGTCACTGAAATGCGTTTGTTTTGAGCGGTGTCGTGTGGTGGCAGTGATCTCCCATAAATTTCGCAATTGTGCATGATCAAATAGTGTGTCAAAAAAAAAAAACTTAGCAGATGCATGCATATGTAAATAATCTTTTAACTCTCCGGCCTATGTTCGCTTAAGTGAAATGATATCGAAAAGGTATGTCAATAAATGTAGCTAAAATGAACACGTTCAGAGGTATCGAATAGGGTGGCGTCTTGAAAGAAAAAAAGCTTATAAAGAAAGATAAACAGGTGTATTGTGTTGGTCGTCTAACTGACTTCATAAAGAACCGTGTAATATATGCGTAACGTATATCGCCCTCGCCCCGCCCCCATCGTGTGTCAACTGCTTCGGCGCCTTCACTTCGGCTGAGATGTTTCCCCCTGCTTGACACATAGTGAATAGGTGACAAGTTCAGCTTGTCGGCTCGTTTTAAGGGTTTATCGATTTCGAAATGCGGGGTGGGGAGGGGAGGGGTTGTATTTCGCAGTTGTACCGCATAGATGGGTGGGAGGGCCCTTATCTATAATTGTAAGTAACCAATTTTCCTCTCAGGTCGCCTGCATGCTCTAATTCCCCTGCTACGCGAAACAGCGACGATTAAAAAAAAGGCACATACAACACGGCGATGTCGTTTGTCGTTGCATGCAGTTGCGGAGTGAATCAGTTCCAAGTAACCCAATTCTTTATATTCTTGCTCTTGTTTATTACCTTTTCCTTTTTTCAAACTGTGTACTTGTTTAATGCTTTAGTACATATTTGTGTTATGTATTTCTTTCAGGTGTGCGACGCCAGTATGAAGGCCCTGACCGTGACTGCCGACTACAGTGCCTTTGTGTGACTGGCTGTTCACTTTTGCCCGTGACGTGTAAAGCCTGGCGAGTTCTGGGGTTGACGGTGGCCACCTGCTCGAGTCGTGGCTCATGACACCCCCTGCTCGTCGTCCAGGCCCCAGACACCTGAAGAAAAGTACAATGCCGCACATGCTTCGATGTGCTCTGTCGTGAAGTGCAGCATTGCAGTTCTCAAGAGCTGTTTTCCTTGCCTGCAGTAGCACCAGCTTGTCTTCATAGGCCTCTTCTGGCAGCCAACATTGTCAGTGTGTGTTGTGTGGCTGCCTGTTGGAACGACTGACGACAATAGCTGCAGCAGCACCAAGGGACGAGGGCAGTGATACAGACGATGCGGCTGATGAGGTGCCTGCCCCCGACAGGAGCAAGAAGCTCCTGAAGGACAGGGCAACCAACGCATCTTCAGACAGCTTTGTGGCACTAAACATGTCATTTTTAACTTTCGTTTCTGATTGTGTGTGGTGTGCGGTGTTTGTTTTGTCGGGAGAAAATTGTTTTGTTGTTGTTTCATGTAGCATATACTTTGCCCTGACGCGACATTGTTTCCTGTAGAGAAGCTTCTTGTCGTTTTGTGTTTGACATGGTTGTGTGAGGACAACAGAGAAAGTTGCTTTGCTTTCGACCACTATATACTATGTCTTGACACGGTGTTGCTTGATCTGGGATAGGCCGTGACTACTGTTTTGATGGGTCGTGAGGCCTTGTTGTGGGTATAGAGACCGGTCAAGATTCTCTTGAGAAAATTCTGTTTATTACACTGTAACCGTCATTCTGCTGTGAAGCAAAGAATGATGATGCATGTACCACAAACAAAAAAAAATAATCAGTATACTGCGGAATCTTCTGGACACAATTAGTTCAATCCAGTCAAGAGTTATATTATGACATAGCACAACCATTGCACGGTGACTTTGTTTGGAAATCTCTGACAGATCATTTTACTTAAGAGAACACGATATGCCAGTATGCATCTCCACTGTTGATACAAAAAGTAAACATGCTTAAAATATTGGAGGCTGTCTTTTAACAAAGAGTTCACTGTCATGGTTTACTCTGACATTCTCATGATAAGTGGAAAAATGGTCACAAAAGTTTCATTTACCCCACCATTGCATGTATTCTAGCACTCAGTGCTTTGATGACTGCTTGCTTAGATTTTTAAAGTGATATTGCGATTTTTTCTTTCATGAAGGACACCTGCTTGTAAAAAATAATTATGATAAGCCAACAGCAGCATCTACAAAGGCGTATTGAATTTTTCCTCAATAAATCAGGGTGTTACAAGTTATGTTGAACTGTTTCCTTTTCCCCTGCATGCAGCAGCACCGTCCAAGAGTAACCAACACTGGGAAAAAATAATCGTGACAAAATCAACTATAGCATTTCTGTAGTACACAGCCTTATTTAAAGTGCACAGAAACCAACGTAACTTCATTGCAAAAATAAAGAAGGGCACATTGATGTTTGTGATGCAATGCCAAAACTGCTTTCTCTACTCCAGCTTGTTAAAGTGCTCATAGTTGGCATCTGTTCTTGTTGAGGCCCACAGTACTGGTTGTTTGTTCAGGGCCTTCCACAACCAGCAGCTCTCCAGCTCCAGTGTGCCTGAAAATGTGTTCATTATGAGCTTAACGGCCAAAAAACAATAAGGGGTTGAAAATTTGGTCTCTATCTTAGTTAACGAAGCGTATTGCGGTATACTTTACCTATTTAACCCTGAAGGGTAGAGGCATTAAATAGGAAAATGGAATTACGAAATATGCTAACGTAAGAATACATTGCAGGTGCTCAATTACAAAAATTGCACCTCATTGCACAGTCACTGAGTTGTACCTATGCTTGTAGAAACAAGTGATTATTGTGGATGGAAACAATACCTGCGGGAAGGCGGTTTGATTCTCGGGATGTTTTAAGAAAAAAACTGAGCAAACTACTTCAAGTTGCATGCTTAAGCACCAAATTTGTGGGCGTGGTCGATTTGACGTGATACAGGCTTAGGCTGTTAGAGCAGTTCGTCACGCAGAATAGCATATTAATATAGCTCATGAAACAAAGCTAGGCAGGAAACGTATCCTCGGGTCGCTAAAGTCTGGAGGTCAGTACTCTCTTTCATTGACGTTGCACTTGCACCCCTGCTTTCATTAAAAAAAATTAAAACGAGCTTGCCGTGATATTACCGCGAACCATGTATGGGTTTGTTTATTTATTGTTTGTTTTTATCGCCCGGCCACGCCTGGCTCTGTTATCTGTGTCCGCGAAGCGCGTCTTCCATTCTTTATTTTTATGCCGCACGGGCTATCTCATTCAGATAAGCAGACTGTTTCGCCCTAACGGCACTAGCCCAGAATAATCTTCTCTGATCTACAATGTTCTGTATTTCAATGGACGGTTCGAGAAACATTTGCGCCGAAAGATAAAAGCGTGCAGAGCAGACGCCGCGGCATTCGATTCGACGACACTCGTCTGCACAAGTCACTCTGTTGACCGCTGCTTCGCCGCCTCTGTATTCTTTTGAGTTGTTAGGGGAGCACAAGTTCGCCATAATAAACTTGTTTTTCCTTCAAGACAACTGCGTCATCCTTGGCTTCGTGACAATATAAGTACGTAATCTGATCGTGCGCAAAACGCGCACACATGCGTTTTGAAAAACGGGTTTAATTCACTGCACAAGCGAGAGTGGCCGAACAATGACATGGCGTTAGAAAATAGATCAAAATATCGCACTCACGTCACAGCCGTCTTATATATAACTGCCGGGCAACAGCGTACCGTTTACGTCGCTTTTCGTCCCAAGAGAACGCCCTTGTGGGACGAAATTTTTGCGCAGCAACTGTACTGAGCGTTCAAATATGCCTCCTTTAAAAACAGCTGTGCCGCGCGCAGCGCTCCCTGGCGCCTCATAACGGAACAAAGTAAAAACATAAATGCGTGTAAACCTGTTAAACTAGCATTAGCAGCAACGGCAGTGCCCGTGAAAACACACAAACAGGAAAGGCTTTGTTATATCTAAACATTTTTATTAATTTCGCTTTAGCAGCATTTCAAAGTTATGAGATTGTCCCCGAAGGCGATGACGTACTTCCCGCGATCTTCGAGGGCGGGGCGGTTGGCTATTTGCACGTCATTTTGACGTCACGAACTTCCGACGCGCGTCGGAAGGGCGTCGGATAGCAGAATACGGCCCCTCTTGCTTTCACGGCGTACCTACTACCACAGCGATTGGTGGCATGGAGGTGCTGCGCCCTAAGCATTTTTTCCTCCGCCGTCTTGATCCAAAACGTATATTTGCGGCGAAACTACTGCCAAGCGTTGCTTCAGTGCTCCGAAAAATCTGGCGTAACGCGCGGGCCGTATTCTGCTGGTCATCCGACGCGCGCCGGAACGATTTCCGGCGCCCTTCCGACGCGGTTGTTTAGAGAGAGGAGAAAGTGGGCTCTCACGATTGGCTCGGAGCGGAAAACGTCAGCCGGCCTACGTCACCCGGCTATATTTAGGCTATTTTTTGGTGACGTCACGTAGCCAAAGGCTCCCGCTCGTTCTCCCGCGACCGGCGGGTGAAATCCGGCGCGGTTAAGAGCGCATCGGATTGTACGATGGCTGCGTATATGCCGCCTGTGTTCGCACTTTTGTTGGAGCTGCTGGAGGAGGATCCCGTGCCTGAGCGTCGACTGAGTGACGGCGACTTTCAGCGCCGTTTCCGTGTCAACAAGGGCCCGGCGCGGATGCTGTGCGACGCATTTAACGAGCACGTTAGGCCTCGAGGTGCGACGGGGCTATCTACGGAAGCGAACGTGATGTGCGCTCTGAGGCTCTTCGCTAACGGCAGCTTTCAACAGATTGTCGGTAGCGGTGATACTCTTGGCATGACGCAGCCGTCGGTCAGCCGCAGCATTCACGCCGTTGCCAAGGCGCTGAAATTGGAAGCCCTTATCGGCCATCGAGGTGCAGCGAAGTGTCAACAGATACGAAGGTGCTGTGCGTGCTGTGTCCCTCTTCGCAACTGACAGTTTGCAAAGCGTTTTCTGCCACCATGAAACACTGTCGCACCCCGACGCCAGTCGCAGCGTTCACACTGTGGTGTCGGCACTGACGGAGCTCCGACACACGAGGGTTTTGGATACCCCGGCGACGTAAGCACGGTGTAAGTACTACTTGTTTCTGGCTACGTTTGTTACGGAAGCAAAAAATTGTTTTGCATCGAAGGGAAAAGGAGCGCGATGTCTGAAAAGCAGTCACTGAAATGCGTTTGTTTTGAGTGGTGTGGTGTGGTGGCAGTGATCTCCCATAAATTTCGCAATTGTGCATGATCAAATAGTGTGTCAAAAAAAAAAAAAAAACTTAGCAGATGCATGCATATGTAAATAATCTTTTAACTCTCCGGCCTATGTTCGCTTAAGTGAAATGATATCGAAAAGGTATGTCAATAAATGTAGCTAAAATGAACACGTTCAGAAGTATCGAATAGGGTGGCGTCTTGAAAGAAAAAAAGCTTATAAAGAAAGATAAACAGGTGTATTGTGTTGGTCGTCTAACTGACTTCATAAAGAACCGTGTAATATATGCGTAACGTATATCGCCCCGCCCCCATCGTGTGTCAACTGCTTCGGCGCCTTCACTTCGGCTGAGATGTTTCCCCCTGCTTGACACATAGTGAATTGGTGACAAGTTCAGCTTGTCGGCTCGTTTTAAGGGTTTATCGATTTCGAAATGCGGGGTGGGGAGGGGAGGGGTTGTATTTCGCAGTTGTACCGCATAGATGGGTGGGAGGGCCCTTATCTATAGTTGTAAGTAACCAATTTTCCTCTCAGGTCGCCTGCATGCTCTAATTCCCCTGCTACGCGAAACAGCGACGATTAAAAAAAAGGCACATACAACACGGCGATGTCGTTTGTCGTTGCATGCAGTTGCGGAGTGAATCAGTTCCAAGTAACCCAATTCTTTATATTCTTGCTCTTGTTTATTACCTTTTCCTTTTTTCAAACTGTGTACTTGTTTAATGCTTTAGTACATATTTGTGTTATGTATTTCTTTCAGGTGTGCGACGCCAGTATGAAGGCCCTGACCGTGACTGCCGACTACAGTGCCTTTGTGTGACTGGCTGTTCACTTTTGCCCGTGACGTGTAAAGCCTGGCGAGTTCTGGGGTTGACGGTGGCCACCTGCTCGAGTCGTGGCTCATGACACCCCCTGCTCGTCGTCCAGGCCCCAGACACCTGAAGAAAAGTACAATGCCGCACATGCTTCGATGTGCTCTGTCGTGAAGTGCAGCATTGCAGTTCTCAAGAGCTGTTTTCCTTGCCTGCAGTAGCACCAGCTTTTCTTCATAGGCCTCTTCTGGCAGCCAACATTGTCAGTGTGTGTTGTGTGGCTGCCTGTTGGAACGACTGACGACAATAGCTGCAGCAGCACCAAGGGACGAGGGCAGTGATACAGACGATGCGGCTGATGAGGTGCCTGCCCCCGACAGGAGCAAGAAGCTCCTGAAGGACAGGGCAACCAACGCATCTTCAGACAGATTTGTGGCACTAAACATGTCATTTTTAACTTTCGTTTCTGATTATGTGTGGTGTGCGGTGTTTGTTTTGTCGGGAGAAAATTGTTTTGTTGTTGTTTCATGTAGCATATACTTTGCCCTGACGCGACATTGTTTCCTGTAGAGAAGCTTCTTGTCGTTTTGTGTTTGACATGGTTGTGTGAGGACAACAGAGAAAGTTGCTTTGCTTTCGACCACTATATACTATGTCTTGACACGGTGTTGCTTGATCTGGGATAGGCCGTGACTACTGTTTTGATGGGTCGTGAGGCCTTGTTGTGGGTATAGAGACCGGTCAAGATTCTCTTGAGAAAATTCTGTTTATTACACTGTAACCGTCATTCTGCTGTGAAGCAAAGAATGATGATGCATGTACCACAAACAAAAAAAAATAATCAGTATACTGCGGAATCTTCTGGACACAATTAGTTCAATCCAGTCAAGAGTTATATTATGACATAGCACAACCATTGCACGGTGACTTTGTTTGGTTGATTGATTGATTGTGGGGTTTAACGTGCCGACGCAACGCAGGCGATGAGGCGCGCCGTAGTGGAGGGCTCCGGATTAAATTTGACCACCTGGGGATCTCTATCGTGCGCCGAAATCTCGTACGCACGGGCGTTTTTGCTTTTCGCCTCCATCAGAAAAGCGGCCGCCGCGGCCGGGAATCGAACCCGCGACCTCGTGCTCAGCAGCGCAACGCCTTAGCCACTGAGCCACCGCGGCGGGTGTGACTTTGTTTGGAAATCTCTGACAGATCATTTTACTTAAGAGAACACGATATGCCAGTATGCATCTCCACTGTTGATACAAAAAGTAAACATGCTTAAACTATTGGAGGCTGTCTCTTAACAAAGAGTTCACTGTCATGGTTTACTCTGACATTCTCATGATAAGTGGAAAAATGGTCACAAAAGTTTCATTTACCCCACCATTGCATGTATTCTAGCACTCAGTGCTTTGATGACTGCTTGCTTAGATTTTTAAAGTGATATTGCGATTTTTTCTTTCATGGAGGACACCTGCTTGTAAAAAATAATTATGATAAGCCAACAGCAGCATCTACAAAGGCGTATTGAATTTTTCCTCAATAAATCAGGGTGTTACAAGTTATGTTGAACTGTTTCCTTTTCCCCTGCATGCAGCAGCACCGTCCAAGAGTAACCAACACGGAAAAAATAATCGTGACAAAATCAACTATAGCATTTCTGTAGTACACAGCCTTATTTAAAGTGCACAGAAACCAACGTAACTTCATTGCAAAAATAAAGAAGGGCACATTGATGTTTGTGATGCAATGCCAAAACTGCTTTCTCTACTCCAGCTTGTTAAAGTGCTCATAGTTGGCATCTATTCTTGTTGAGGCCCACAGTACTGGTTGTTTGTTCAGGGCCTTCCACAACCAGCAGCTCTCCAGCTCCAGTGTGCCTGAAAATGTGTTCATTATGAGCTTAACGGCCAAAAAACAATAAGGGGTTGAAAATTTGGTCTCTATCTTAGTTAACGAAGCGTATTGCGGTATACTTTACCTATTTAACCCTGAAGGGTAGAGGCATTAAATAGGAAAATGGAATTACAAAATATGCTAACGTAAGAATACATTGCAGGTGCTCAATTACAAAAATTGCACCTCATTGCACAGTCACTGAGTTGTACCTATGCTTGTAGAAACAAGTGATTATTGTGGATGGAAACAATACCTGCGGGAAGGCGGTTTGATTCTCGGGATGTTTTAAGAAAAAAACTGAGCAAACTACTTCAAGTTGCATGCTTAAGCACCAAATTTGTGGGCGTGGTCGATTTGACGTGATACAGGCTTAGGCTGTTAGAGCAGTTCGTCACGCAGAATAGCATATTAATATAGCTCATGAAACAAAGCTAGGCAGGAAACGTATCCTCGGGTCGCTAAAGTCTGGAGGTCAGTACTCTCTTTCATTGACGTTGCACTTGCACCCCTGCTTTCATTAAAAAAAATTAAAACGAGCTTGCCGTGATATTACCGCGAACCATGTATGGGTTTGTTTATTTATTGTTTGTTTTTATCGCCCGGCCACGCCTGGCTCTGTTATCTGTGTCCGCGAAGCGCGTCTTCCATTCTTTATTTTTATGCCGCACGGGCTATCTCATTCAGATAAGCAGACTGTTTCGCCCTAACGGCACTAGCCCAGAATAATCTTCTCTGATCTACAATGTTCTGTATTTCAATGGACGGTTCGAGAAACATTTGCGCCGAAAGATAAAAGCGTGCAGAGCAGACGCCGCGGCATTCGATTCGACGACACTCGTCTGCACAAGTCACTCTGTTGACCGCTGCTTCGCCGCCTCTGTATTCTTTTGAGTTGTTAGGGGAGCACAAGTTCGCCATAATAAACTTGTTTTTCCTTCAAGACAACTGCGTCATCCTTGGCTTCGTGACAATATAAGTACGTAATCTGATCGTGCGCAAAACGCGCACACATGCGTTTTGAAAAACGGTTAATTCACTGCACAAGCGAGAGTGGCCGAACAATGACATGGCGTTAGAAAATCGATCAAAATATCGCACTCACGTCACAGCCGTCTTATATATAACTGCCGGGCAACAGCGTACCGTTTACGTCGCTTTTCGTCCCAAGAGAACGCCCTTGTGGGACGAAATTTTTGCGCAGCAACTGTACTGAGCGTTCAAATATGCCTCCTTTAAAAACAGCTGTGCCGCGCGCAGCGCTCCCTGGCGCCTCATAACGGAACAAAGTAAAAACATAAATGCGTGTAAACCTGTTAAACTAGCATTAGCAGCAACGGCAGTGCCCGTGAAAACACACAAACAGGAAAGGCTTTGTTATATCTAAACATTTTTATTAATTTCGCTTTAGCAGCATTTCAAAGTTATGAGATTGTCCCCGAAGGCGATGACGTACTTCCCGCGATCTTCGAGGGCGGGGCGGTTGGCTATTTGCACGTCATTTTGACGTCACGAACTTCTGACGCGCGTCGGAAGGGCGTCGGATAGCAGAATACGGCCCGTTCAATGCAAGTCGATTGTCACATAAAGCAGTGGAAGGCCAAACCGAAATACATGCGTTGTCTGCAGCCGCCATTGCAAGCGTTTCACGCATTAAAAATAAATAAATAAAAACCAAGTAGCATTGCCGGCTTTGCTGTTCAATCTAAACTGCGCGCCCGCGCCTTGTCATCTTATCGCGAGTGGGTTTGGTGTTCCATAGTTCTGAAGTTAAAATGGCCATGCCGTATCGGACAGGATGATATAAGAGGCGCTGCCCGAGCTAGAGGGTAGCTTGAACAACTGCGGCTTACAATATAGGAAAGCTTTTATTTCTGGGTGTCTTCTCCCCCCCCCCCCCCCCCCCGCCTTCCCCCCCACCCGCGGTAAGCAGACTGTTCATTCACGCGCCATTAAACTAAAAGATGGGTGCGTTCGATTTGTGTTCTGTGTTCTACGACGTGCACAAGGTTGCGCATTGTTTTTGTGCGTAGATATATTCCAGCAATGAGTGTCTACAGTGCGGTCATTGTGTTGCAATAGTTTTTTATGGCTGCATTTTGTTGGTGTGAACATGATTTCTCGGAAGTGTATGCAGGTTAATGGGCTGTTCAACGGTTTCTTTCAGAGTTTGCGTTAACTCACCCGAAAGGCAGGGCTTGAAGCATACGTGTGCGTGCTTTCGTTTACCATATCGGTTCCCATTTATTGTGTCTCTGAACTGAAACGAATTTTTTTAATGTCTAAGGAACATGCCTTTCTCGAGGTGAGCCCAAGAAATAAGTATACACTGAGTGGAAGTTTCAAGTTCTTGTCTTCTCCCGCCGAGGTGTGCACGAAAAAAAAAAATCTCTGTAGGGACTACAACTTTCGGAGTTTTTCTTTCGTAATCAAGTATTGTGTACCTAAATGTATATTCATGGCTGTAACTTTTGCGCAACTTTAGACTGAGGCAGATACAGAAAGGGACACGAAGACCTGTATCTGTATCCGTCTAAAGTTGCGCAAAAGTTGCAGCCATGAATTCAGAATACCAACTAGCCCGCCTAACCGTGTTATTGTAAATGTGTGTGTAGCACGTGTTTTTCCTATTGTACAATATTGTATCCCTAAATTTGCATATGCCATATTTTTGCTTAGTCTTATACTGTGTACAAAAAAAGTATGTGAAATATATCATTGTAGTACACGTGTTCTCATGACTTCGAATCAAAGACGTCCTCATATGAATTTTGAATAAACGCAAAGCAAAAAGAATGTTTGTGTAACACTCCAATTAATATCGCCACAAAGACAACAATTCGACACCAGAAAACATACTATAACCTACATGTTTTCTTCGTTCAATTATTAAACACGTTACTTCACACATAACAAACGACGGGCAGCGGCCATTTGGAGAAATCGCCGCCGCTCGTCCAACTTTCGCGCGTAGTGTCATTGCCGAGCGGCCCATGAGACAGCGACCGGCGGCAGGCGCGAAAGTTGGGCCAGCGTCGGTTTCAAGGGCCGGCGCGCGGCAGCCCGGCGTGGCTGCCACGGGAAAAATGACGTCAGCAGCGTCCGCGACGTCACCAACCTCCTTTCTCCCCTCGCCACTCGTTGCCATGACGATAAGTACAACGTTTTTCAGACGCCACGTACTACTAGGGGAGGATTTGGCGCTGTTGCGAATTACGCGGGACCACGGTGGATGCTAAAGAGGCCGCCCCGTGGCGCAGGTGCGCGTCTCTCCCCCGTACCCTCCTCGCTCTCAACAACAGGTGCGGCGGTGCGGGAGGAGCGCGTGTACCCCGTGCGCTCCGTCGCTCTCAACAACAGCTGCGGCGGTGCGGGGGGAGCGCGTCTGTGCGCGCATGCGTCGTAGCTACCCGTGCGCTGCGTCGCGCTCAACAGTAACTGCGGCAGGGCGTGTACACGTGATAACGGCATGGTGGGTGCGTGGAAAGTTCGCGCGCTTGTGTACGGAAGTGTGCGCGTGCGCGTCTCTCCCCCGTACTCCTCTCCCTCGAACGCGGGCGGTGTGTATATAAGCGGCGGAGCGCGCGTTCGGAATTCAGTCAAGGGCGTCTTTGCTTGGCTTTCGCTTGACTTGACGCTTTGCTTGACTCGAGTAGATGCGATGGAAGTAACGTATTCACCAGTTACGCAATCGCACGACCACTCCTCAAAGACCCCTTGACAGTGCACTTTAGCGACCACAAAGCAGTCATCCTCTCCGTCCAATACAACGACGGCACCAAGCAATAAAGACATACTTTAACTTTACACTCCTTGCCTTCGCTTCTCCTTCATTCAATAAATACGAATATTAAAGACGAAATAACAATTAAGCATTCCCAAACCATACCCAATTACGCAACATTCACGCGATACCCCCACCACTCTGCGACGCATTTACTCGAGTTCCCCCCGTGGGAAGATGCGGGCGGGTTTTTTGGTGAGATATAGCAGCGAAGGCATTCATTGGTACCGGCGATATTCCGCGGCAGATCCAAAACACGTGCGGCAACCGTTGTCGGCTCGCTCGGCCACAAGCGATGCGTCGAGTAAGAAAAAAGAGGGTTTGGAGGGTAGAGGGTTGGTTCGAAGCGCCCTCACTCTGTCAAGAATCTGCTGTATCGTTTCCTTGTTGGGTGCGCAGGCCGTATGAAAGTGCGCGCCCGCCGCTCCTCCAGCCCGGCCGTGTGTGTGGATGCCGCTCTCACGTCGGTTTCTCGTTCACGTTGCACGCAACGCAACACGCGTGCTGAACCCGACAAAAAAAAACTGATTCGCACGGCTTCTTGTCGGCAGTAAGCGATTGCATGGTTACCTGGGCTTGCGGAATTCATCTCTGAACCCTATTTCAGAGATGTTGCGGGGTGGCGCGCTAGTTTAGTTCCACGAAGCTTCGTCGCCGTGGTCATCGCTTGAGCGTGAAACGTGTAAACATTTTTTTCGACACTTTGCCCGTTTTTTACCAGTGAATGCAGTAGTGTGCCGTCTTGCGAACGTCAAAGGGTGGTTTGTTGAAGGTGGCGTGGTGGTTATTTAAGCACAAAATTTACGGGCGAGACACGATGAGGTCCGTGCATGCAGGAGTATACATCTGCCACCCCGTTGTAAAACGGCGCTGGCCTTTTAGAAATAATAAACGAAAACTTTTCTGCACAGGACACAGGCGCTGTCGGCCATAAATCAACTGCGAAGCATTTTACGCACGGCAAAGAGCATATGTTCGAGAATTGTCCGCGTTCCTTTTTCAGAAATATATAATCCTTTTGGACAGTCACTGCTGATACTGTTGGACATTCTTGCTAATATTTATGTATAATTAATTGCATATTTTTTCTGGCTGTGCCAAGTTATTTGAGCCGGATTTATCCGTGTAATTAGACAGTTGTGAGTTTGTGTCGGTATTGAGCCTTTTGTGTCTCATTTTCATGGATCCCATTTAAATCCCGACACGAATCCTAGCCAAAAGCGTGTTTTTCTCAGCATAACCACATACGCTAAAAAAGTCAAGTCTTGGGCCCCTTAACGGGGGCCTAACTTCACAGACAAAAAGATCGCTCGGTTCAACATTTCTCGCCCAGCCGGGCATGTCACAAATACAGTAATACCTCGTTCACTCGAACTCGTATACCTAAAAAAATCGGCTAAGTCGAAATTTTCCGCGGCACCGAACCATTTCCTATACGTCCCATGTATTTGTTGCCCTTTATTTCGAAGTATTGTTGGGCCAAACTGCGAATATCTCGAAATCTTAACTGAGAGTGGAACGAAAATTTCGCCGCCGCGGACCGTTTCACAAGTTTCGCACAATGCTGCCACGCCTAAGACCCCCCCCCCCCCCCTTTTTTTTTTGTTCTCGTTTAGCCATGCCTGCCACAAAGCCGATGTTTTCCCCTAACGTGGAGTCTGAGCCTAGAGGCATATCAACTTCGTCAAGCAACACTGTGGCACGTTATGTGACCGTAAAGACAAGCGCAGAGGTACAATGTACTAGAAGATAGAGGTGTGTCGTGCGGAGAAGAACACAATGGAATGCGCGGGTCCCTTTTGCGATGAAAAAAAACTGTATGGAGCGCTGGCGAAATAGGTTGAGTGCAGCGGCGGGGAAGATGGGCTCATGCAATGCTTCAAGCAGCTAAAGGACTCCTTACTAAGCCCTAGTGCGACTGCAAAGCAGACCAGCATTGCGCAGTTCTTTTCTGCTAAGTAAAGTTGCAGTGACACAATACCCATCCGGTGAACGCCTCTTGCATGTTATTTTTTTCTCTTTCAAATCTTTATGAAAGCAAGATTAGAAGCTGATGTTGCAGAGCTGGTAAGTAGTAGAGCGTTTTTTGCGAAGAACTCGATATTTCATGGCAATTCGCGCAACTTTGCTTACCTCAAAAATCCGCTTACCTCGAAATATTTCCCGGTCCCGGTACTACTCCGAGTTAACGAGGTATTACTGTATTTTCTACAGAATGTACTACGTTGTTGCACGCATACGGGCAGGGCATGTCCCAAGACTCTCTAGATTTTTTTTTTTGTTTCTCCCACACTGCCGGCTTGAAGTACCACTTTGAAAAAGGCGAGTCATAATTCCATGACAATCTCGAGCCAGAAAGTTGGCTGATTGGCTTTCAAAATACGGATGTTTATTGTTCATTGAAATACTACTTTTTTGGTTTTGTGGTTGGCTGTTGCTTAAAGGCCCGTTCACACTTGCGACGAAAACGACGCTATTTCTGTGCGTTAGTTACTTCAAGTATTGCCCAAGTTTGCTTGGTCACGTGCGGTGACAGCGATTTCGCGTGCGCCTTGTTCACGCCAGTGATGGCAGGCAGCTGATTACCAGCGGAAAAGGGCTGGGGTGTGCGCTTGCGCGAACAGCCTAGCAGACGACAGTTGTATTGGCGGAACCGTTCTGTGCATGCGACCTATTCTGGCTTGTTTCGCCGCTTTCGACCATGACAGGTGCTGACCCACCCACCGGTTTACACTCTAGCTGTATTGTTTGGTGAAGAAAAATTCGCAGGCTGTACGCATATGGTACTTACTGCTGATAAAGGGTTTCTATTTGGCGTAGCCGCTACCACGCTTGTGTTGTCCTCGCAAGCGTCGACAATGACATGAACGGGACTAGGATGGATCAGCGTGCTCGTACCGTATATCAGGTGCGGAATCCCGAATTAGCGTTCGTTTTAAGAAATGCCGCAAATAAGACTACTGCTGGAGTAGAGGCTACACGGGGATGCTACTGCTTTCCGCATTCATTTCATTCTAGCCGAGCAGTATTTGCTTATTGAAGCCACTCGAACCTGGCGCTAACAGCAATTCTGCCACAGAACAAGCCGTGGACGCTTTCGACGCCGAAACTATAGGCACTATACCGAAACCGAAACTGATCGCGCAGAAAAATAAACGAAGCCAAGTATAGATAACAACCGTCAAGCCTCAAGTTAAGCCAAGTTCAAAAATCACAGGCCTACGTCCGATAACCACTTTCGTGGTGGTTGGACGATTGCAGCGCCAGTGTCCCCTCTAGGTTTTAGTATCAAACTCTATGGGACGGAACACAGGGAGTGCTAGAACACTCTAATGACGCTGCTATGCCCGCGCCGCCGCCGCCTTTGTCCGCCCTTGTCGCTTTCTCTGTTCTTCACGCAGTAGCTCGCTGCGAGAGAGATAAACCCAGGCACACTTTTTCCCCTACTCTACTCCTATCATTTTCGCGGCGAATAAAACTATTTGTACGGCGCGCATAAAATTCAGTTTGAGCACAGAACCTACCCGCCGTTGTAGTAATCAGCTGCTGACGTTCTTTTGGAGGCGAGGCGGGAAAGTGACAGCCGTCCAGGGCGCCTACTGCTTGGGGGGAGCCCGCGACGTAGAGGGAGCCTCTACTCCTCTTTATAAGGTGGTTTTTTCGTGCAGGGGTGTCTCCACCGGAGAGGCTTTCTGCGTACACAAGACCACCGGATTTTTGTTTGGCCTAACCATATAGAGCTTCGCTTTGTCTACTCGTTCTACCCAACATTTTGACCCGAAGGTACTAAAAAGGGCTCATGCCCAAGCCTAGACCTCGCGAAGGCATTTAAAATCGAACATTAACGAAAGGTTCCACTACACGGCGCCCCACCAGTGCCTATTTAATGGCACTTATGCCGAGTGCAGCCCCGGACTCCCCGAATGACACTTTGGCTGCCCGCTGCTAAATGTCGAAACAAAGTGCACTTGGGCTTGGTGGCACTGACGATAGCCGGCATCAAGATTTTGCTAATATAATGAAATACGTTTGAATGATAAAAACCTCTTTTTTTATCACTTTGAAAACTGCATTAACTCTTTAGTTGTGTATCAAACAAAACCACGTTAGTTTTGCTAATACTAAAAGTGCGTAACAAGCCAGCGTATCCGATGCAGAGCGTACAAAGATGGCGAAACACGACGGTGCCAGCGCGTATGACTACGAATGGAAGCGCGTTCTAGTTGCGCATATGTGCCTTGCTCGAGCCTTGCGCATGCGCGAAGAGGAGGCATTTCAAGTGAAAATGGAGTCTTCCACGTCAATATCTAAAGATATTTAAGATCGCATTTGTGCGAACAACTTCGTGATCGCAGCGGTGGCGGCTGAAAGTTTGCCTCGTGCAAGAACGACTTTTTAGAGGAATGAGCGGTGATTGAAGAAACCTTGACACACTTGGGTGACAACCACTTTCTTTCCTTCTAATGCCAGTGACATTCGAGTACTTGGTGGAATCTTATCGATCTACCATCGAGCGCCAAAGAGTAATGAACGACCCAATCTCCGTGGAAAGCGCGTGACCGTGGGTCTCAACCACCTGTGTTCTACTGCCGAGGACAGGACGACCGCCGGTATCGCGTGATCAACGTTTAATGTGTTGCTCAGACAGTTCTGTGCTGCTGTCAGCAACGTTCTTGAGGACGACTTGGTGGTGGTGGTTGCTACGGATGGATGGCAGCGCACATGCATGAATTTCTCGCCGTCGCGGGCTTCCCCCAAGCAGTAGGCTCCCTGGACGGCTGTCATTTTCCCGTCTCGCCTCCGAAAGAACCTCAGCAGCTCATTACTACAAGGGCGGGTATGTTCTGCGCTCAAACTGAATTTTATGCGCGCCGTGCAAATAGTTTTATTCGCCGCGAAAATGATTGCGGGTTTATAAGTTTCATTTCATTTAAAGCATTCGGTGTAACTCCGAATTTGTCTGTATTGGCAATCTGAAGTAAAAACGTAACTATTCCCGGTTTGGTGAAATGATTGTAAAAGCAATAGTGTCTACTGATTTGAAGGGTCGGAACTTACGAGTGTTCTGCTTTGCAGGTACAGTGTGATAGTATTGCCGCCGTCGATTATCGGTACCAGTTACGGCATATCAACGTCGGTAGCCCAGGTGGGTGCCGCGATGCTGATGTTTACGGCGCTTCGAGACTGGGTGAAACCGTGGAGTGTGAGGATTTGAGTTCCTCGGTTGCGCTTATCAACAACACTAAGGTGGCATCCATTATTTTGTGCAGCCAAGCGTTCCCATTAGGTGCGCACTTGCAGAAGCCGTCCGCTTACGCTGCATGCCAGCGATTCGAAAGAGTTCATCTACAACTACAATTTGTCAGCCATAAGGCCGATTGCAGAGAATGCGTTCGGGCGATTGAAGGCGCGGTTCCGTTTCATCACGAAGGGGATATAATGTCGCCTGGCTCGTGCCACAGAAGCAATCGAAATTTCCTGCACTTTGCACAGCGTGTGCGACTCCCCGAAGGATAGTGTGTAGCAGCGTTGCAAAAAGGAAGCACGTTTTCTTTACGGCCCGCTTGTACCACATAGGAATTCGGTCACAGAGGGCACCAAGTCCGGAACGCCCTTGCAAATTACTTTAGGCAGTCCGGGCACACTGCTTAAGCCCACATGGCATCCAAAGAAATGGAAAGCGCAATCATTCCGCATCAATCCTACACATCCATTCTGGTGGGCCAAAAAGAATTTGCGACTACGTATCCCTGATTCTTGATGTAAGTGTTTTATCTGTTTGTTTGTTTTTTATAGTTTTAGCATTTCTTTATTAGTGTTGTATGGTTATTCATTTCCTTCTTTTGTACTTTTTTTTTCATTTCAGTATTTGTTGTTCGTTATTTCACTTAATGTTTAGTCATGAACAAATGGAATGCGAGCACTAAAATATTAACCAGAACACACATAACTGAAAAATACTGTTGATGGAGGCGAAATATAGGCGCGCTATTGGTGTATTTGAAAAGCCACATGTCCCAACTTCGTTACTGCAATTAAGCCACGAGTCAGTTTGTCTTCAAGGGGAAGAAATCGCGCTATTTGTGTGTTATAGCTCCTATTTTCGTGTTCGCATTTCATTTATTCATGACTACTTGCTTATCAGATCTATCCTTGTTTGAGTCTTGAAATTCTAGTATGTGTACCATATTGTTGTTTTGTCTTATCGCATTTATACTTTCTTGTGTTTTGTGTACTGTTATATTTTTGTGGGAAGTAGGTGTTTTCACATTCAATTGGGTTGAAAAGCTGCGCGAATACTACACCCTTATGATTCGTAAATGCGAAAGCATTATTATCCAATTTAAAACTGAAAAGCACTTTGCACCCCGCAGAATGCCCTGGATTGCTACTGAGTGCTCGCGGTGCATAGCAGCACTGTTTCCTCTATTTTTGTAATGGGAGTGTGAAGGGACAATTTGGAGCACGCGGAAATCAGTGCTGTTTTGCTGCTGCAACACCCATTTCACTGCTACAGGTACAGGGGTTTACGTGAAAACATCTACCATGGGCTAGAATCAAGCCCACAACATTGTAACTAGCGCCCCATGCGGTACAAGTCGTATACCGCATTTAAATGTGCTATACCCCTTTAAACTACCTGCGAGGGGGCTTCATGCACAGCGTAATTTCAAACACCATGGTGTTTGCGTTGAGTGCGGATAACACCTTCAATCTAGTGCCCCTAGTGGCGCATTATTGCTCATTACATACTTCAAGATGAAGTTCTATTGTTATTTGTAATGAACTGGTTGCAGAACGTGGCAGGTGTCGCCCTTTTTTGTCTAATTTTGTCTTTCCGATTCGATGTCAACTTTTTTTTTTCAGTTCACCTCACTGATTATAAATGCATGCAAACTCCTACCAACGTTTTGCTTTTTTTTTCTTGCGAAAAGCGGCAGTTGTATCTGGGAATGAAGCTACTAGCTTAAAATTGAGGGTTGATGAACTCTTAGCAGAAAAACGGTGATTTGTTTTTCTTGGTTCACTGCAACGATTCGAAAGGTAAGCTTCTGTTGCCAGAAGTGAAGAAAACATTACAAATGTCGATACCCTGTGTGGCAGCATTTTATTTGTCGCAAAACTTTACTACCCTCGATAAATTTTTCCTCCCTCTCTTCCTGGCGCTGCATGGACCGCAGGTG
Organism: Haemaphysalis longicornis; assembly: GCF_048455015.1. Classification (NCBI taxonomy): domain Eukaryota; kingdom Metazoa; phylum Arthropoda; class Arachnida; order Ixodida; family Ixodidae; genus Haemaphysalis; species Haemaphysalis longicornis. Next base: position 482,350,287 of record NW_027526203.1, read on the forward strand.
CTGCTTACGCAGCTCCAACTCCCTATCCCCGCGCTGTTCTACGGAGCAGCGCAGCTGCCGCTGTTCGTCTAGAGAGAGAGAGAAAACGTTTATTGAAAGAATTTGTGGTGTTCTTGTAGGAGTGGTTCCCTCTTCACAGGAATCCATGGGCCGTATCAGCATCGGCTGCTCTCCCAGTGAGCAGGAGCCGGTCCGAGAGGCAGCGGGTGGGCAGCAGTGTCTCCCACTAGTTCAGGGGTTCGCGCTGCTCTTTCCGATTCATTTGCAGGCTCCGTTTCTTCTTGTCCACTCTCCCGTGCTTCGGCAGGTATCTGCTTACTGCTGCCACTGCTAGTCGATGGGAGCGGTGAAGCTGCTCGTCGGTACTGAAGCAGCAGCATTGCATGGAGTTCTTGTGGCAACTCTTCAATCAGGACCACACCTTCGCGAACTGAAAAGCTAAAATAAGCCGTTTCTATGCGCAATTACATATGCATATGCTATATGCATATGTAATTTACAAGCCCTGTCAGCTCGCCTTTATGACGCCTCGGATTTGCAGAAGTGAAGTGTGCGTGGCAAGGTGATTGGAACATGTCGCAAGTCAAAAGTTGGCGTATGAATATTTCATCCTGAAGCCGATGAGGCACTGAAACAAGCAATGAAAGGCATAAATGCCTTTCTTTGCCTTGCCAGAGAAACCACTAAGCACGGAGGCTAGAAATTTGCATGAAGCCGAACTCGCAGGGCTGGTCAAAGGCCCACGTACCTGTACTGGAGAAGAAGCAGCTGTAGAAGGACCACATCTGCTTTCTTGCACCAGACGACGGTTATTTTTATCCGTATTGCCTAGAATTACATGGATATATCATCTCTACTTGGTGGCACTGGCGCCAGTCGTGGTACAGGTATGACTGCAGGACCTAAACAAAGAGTGAACCATTAGCAACGTTTGCATACACCTATTAAATTAAGCTACACCGCAACACGATGCTGTTCTTGAGTTAACAGCTCCCGTTAGAAGCACGTCGCTAGAAAAGTAAAGCTAGCAAAATTAAAGCAGTTCCACTTAACGTGAAAGCTGTCAAGGGCGGAGCAGGGATTTGCGAAAGGGGCTGTGGCGCCCTCTTTTGAATAGTTTCAGTATCAGCCGGACGTTGATACCACAAGAGGTCAAGAGAGGCTGCCGAAGCCCAAAAAAGGCCTATAAAGAGGCACTGGATCGAGTTCTCAATAATATAAGGTAATTAATGCGTTAATTCATGATTTTCTGCTTAGTTTATATTACTGTGTAGTTGTTCGCCGCCTATCAACGCAAGCCTCCGTGGCAACGGCGCAGTTCAAAGATCCCCCCAACACTCTCCATGTGCGTAACGTGTGCCTGTGTGGCGCATTGGGATTGGCATCGGCTTCGTAACGCGAGGGACCCAGGGGCGGCATTCTAGAATTTGTTTTGAAAACGTCCGTTTTATCGTGGCGTACTCCCGGTTGCGCGCGGGCTTTGGGTTGACCTTTGCGCAACTGCTTTTGCAAACGCATATTAAAGAACTAAACCTATTTTAAACAATTTTTATGTCTTTATTTGCACGTATTTTGAAATCCCACGCATGATATTTTATATGACGAAGTTGCGAATTTTCACCACAATGGCACGAATGTCGAAAGATCAGCTGCAGCCAGCTGTTTCCTGTGACAGCTAAGCGTAAACAATGCTACGGCTGCTTAGTAGTTTCGCGCTTGGACCATGATTTTTATGTCCATGAAAATGACTGTGTATCAAGATAATAACCCTCCGTTACGTATTTTGGCATAGACGCATTTGCGGCATGCTCACGCGAGATTTTCATTGGCATTTCTGCGATACTCTCAGAGTGGCAACCTGCTTTAAAGATCGGGATTTTCGTTTCTTAATTACGTGTCTGTTTCGCGTCAAGTTTACGAACGTTAAGTTGGTATGTGTATTCGTAAAAAAACAAATAAGATTTTATAAATTTCATGCCGAGTGCTTGTGAAATTTTGGTCTTCCGCTCCGCATCTATCAAGCTCCCAGACGATAATTGCCTTGTGGGACGGCGCTCACGGAAGGTGGCAATAGCGATATCGACACTAAATTCGTTGCCGACCGCTGACTGAAAGCCGCCGATAGCGAAGAAACGAAGGGAACATATCACTTGGTCCTTAAGAGGGTTCAGCAGTTCGGCGCCAACTCAGATTCGCACTTTTTCGCTTCCTAGATGGCATCACGTACCGCCCCCAAAAAGCTGCGTCAGGTAGTTGCAATCTATCAGTGTAAAAACAACCAGGACACCGAAGCACGCTTTATTCCGCCGCACGAAAGGAAATATAGCTCAGATGACGGCATGCATCGGTCGTGCGATGACACGAGCGTTCCCTGATACGACCGAAGATCTTGGCCAAGAATGTCAGATATCAGTACGGAATGAATACCGGCATGACTTGGCCTAGATGTTTCTTTTTGCGTTTTTGCATGCTGTTTTTTTTTTTTCTGGAGAACACGAAGTCGGCGACTTGCAAAGAGGGCGAGGAGGGTGCTTCTCGCGGTGCGAATGAAGAGATACAGTCATTTCATGCGACCCCCAGATAAGGCCACTGCGTCTAAGAAGGCGACAGAAAATGTATAGAGGTTTTCTAAACCTTTGGTATCAATCTACGCGCACAGGTAAGAACACAGAAATACGACAGCGCGTATACACAATTCACTTTCGCGCCAGCGTAAACGGCGGCGGTTACATGGCTCCGACCGACAGAAGAACATTGCAGCGAGCTACGGAAGCGGCAAGGGGTGCGTGTGGACCTACTGGGCTGCAGGCTTCCCTCAGCATTCGTTGTCAATCCTGCCGTTTGCGGGATAGAAGCTTGGTTCGTTGCGCTTCTGTGGAAGCCACGAAACGTGACTTCTTCGAGGAGAATTCTATCCCACGTATGCGTGTTAAATTACTGCAGCGACGAATGCGAGTGTTACGCATGAAGAAAATCACACCAATGTCAGAGCAGAAACTGAAAACACATTTCTTGCGGGCGAGCAAATCACGCTGTGCGGCGCTGTGCCGGCAATAACTACAGCTTTATCAGCCCTTCTAGGTGAAGAAGGGTGCCTAAAGTTGTCACCCGCTTCGCCATGCAAACATATTTGTAGTCTGATCAAATTTCTTCCTTAATATTTTCCGCAGTCGATATAACATCATTTATAACATTTCTAGAATAGTGAAACAGCTTAGTTGGAATTTATTACCGCTGTATTGCTTTTGAAAAGTTTCGTACTATGCGACATGGGATTTGAAGTAAAAGAACACAATTGTACGTAGTATCGACGAGATAACATTTCGTCATAAAAAATCACCAAACAAGAAGAACTATCACTTTCCCGATCAAACTATTATGCAAGCGGTTAAGCCCAATCTAAGCTACGCACATAGTGGTTCGAACGGTAGTAATTGTGGCCATTGATGCGACGACTTGTGAGTTCTTGGACAATTCAATTTGTCTAGCTCCGCGGTGTTTTTAGCGTGTGAAGCGAAACGGGAAACGGGGTGTTGCGGATGGGATCCAGCCATGGCTCTGCTTAGAACGCTCTTCTATGACCGGTTCATCCTCTACGTAACAATGGTGATTTCCCACTTAGCTCGTTCTTTTTGTTCTTTTCCACGAAATGGGTTTGGTGTACCAAGATGTTCTATTTAGACAGCTTTAAATCCTACGCAGCGCACTTATTTGAGGCGTTTTGTTGTATTGTTTATTTTTGTAAAGAAATATAACAAATTATTGTGACCATAAATATTACGTAACTACGAAAGCGCATCTAACAAGTGCAATGCGTAGGTCACAGCTTAGGTAAACGTTCCCGTAACGCTAAAGTCATATGTAGATACATTGAGCTAAATGTGAATAACGAAATTTGATGCCGGTTTACTTAAATTATCGTACGCTTTTTCTTAATTTTTTATAATACGTCCACACTGCGTAAATTGAGTAGTGTACGTACGTACGTATGTTCATACGCAGGTATGTATGTATGTATGTATGTATGTATGTATGTATGTATGTATGTATGTATGTATGTATGTATGTATGTATGTATGTATGTATGTATGTGTATGTGTGTATGTATGTATATGTCACGCGTCTCACGCGGCAGAGAAATGAGGCTCGGTTTGAAGCATTTGATTTACACACAATATATTTACAACACCACCAAAACCTCAAACGAACGCGATCATAACAAACTCACAAGCATATCACCCTACACCAAAAAGAAACACGCACAAACTCACACTATCAAAATTCTACTCAAATAGTAACTATAGCACATTAACTGTCTATGCCAAATTCAGACAAGTCCCACCCTGTAGCACGTCGAAGCCGCTGCTATTTCGATGACGTGTCCCGGTGGGTAGGCTTCCCCGTTGCCGAATGTCGCAGCACGTCGCGACGGCCCGTGCTGGTGCATCGTGGTCCGGATCACCGCGGTGCGATGCCACGGCTTCGTTGAGCAGCGCGGCTCAGCAGGAGGCCAGAAGTGCAAAGCTGCTGGTCATAGGTGGTCCGGAGCTGCCCGCTGCCAGACGGTGCGATGCCGCTGGTGCGTCGTGGGGCACAGCTCGACGGGTCGCCGGCGGTGCGATGCCGCCGGTCAGCAGGAGGCCAGCAGAGCGAAGCTGCTGGGAATCGGTGGTTCCGGGCAGCCCGCTGCCAAACGGTACGATGCCGCTGGTGCGTTGTGGGGCACGGCCCGAACTTGCCACCGTTCCTCCAAGACCTCGTTCCACTCTGTCTACTCCACCTTTGTTCTCTTCCTCTTCACGTCGCATTCTATCATGTGCGGCTCCCATTCGCTGAACAAGCTACTTCCTCCTCCTCTTCGTTACCCTGTGTTTCTTCTCCATTGGTCACTTCAAAATCCTTCTCACCATCCCGTATGCTGATTTTTCTTTCTCTTCATCTTTTCTGACAACATCTTCTTCTGGGGCCAATCCCCTTCGGGTATGGGCTCTTCTTCCCACATGACAGTATGTATATATGAATTAATGAATTAATGAATGAATGAATGAATGAATGAATGAATGAATGAATGAATGAATGAATGAATGAATGAATGATCAGCCTATCAAGGGCGTTGCCCGTGGAAGTCCAACTGCTTTTATATTGCTCTGTCCGAATAACTCATTTACGCTTAATTTCTTTATGTCATTCTTTCATAGCGCTAGCGGTCTTCTGCTCTTTCTAGTCTCATTTTAGTGTAGTCATTCCGTTACCACGGTGGTCCAACGGTTATCCGTTTGGGCCAAAACATGCCCTCCCTTAGTTCACTTTCAGTGGTATATCGCAGTAACCCGAGACGCTCATTCCCAATGTCGGAGCGCTTTTTTTGTCATTATTGTTTTGGTGGCCACATGGGCCGACCAAAGCTTGTTTAGACGTAATAACTTTGTAACCTATAAATCCGGCTATCAGATGCTTTTCGGCTGTTCCGGCTTCGGCCTCTGTTCAGGCCGAAGATAAAGCCCGGCGTGCGTGTGGCATGTACAGCTCCGAGTGACATGAGCCTGAGGCCCTGAGGGCGCAGCTTCGCGGCGCTCAGATTCCGCCCCGAGCCCTTTACGCACATCTGGTGAGCTTAGGTTCTGAGCGCTGTACCTCTGCACGCAGTTACAATTTCGGAAATGTAATAATCGATACGAGATGGACTAATGATCCTCTACTAGTCAATCATTACAATCAAGCAGCTAACTTCGGATAATTGAAACGGTGATTAACCAAGTCAAGTTACTTATTTCCATAAATAGCACTTGGCACCCGCCACGGCCCCTGATCACTTAGCGCAAGAAAAAAAGCTTTGCTTCCAAAATCCCATTTTTTTAAATTGATTAGTCTCGATGAAACACCTCGTATACCCACACATATCTTTTACTCATTTTTGATTTAATACCCTTGCTTATGTGTTGTCTCTGTATGCCTTATATTCCTCATTTACCCAGTGCCTCACCCGAGAAGGCACACCACTGATGGTGGTGTGCCATAAAATAAAATAGTGCGTGGTTGCACGCCTTGACGGCCGTGAACGTAGCCGTCTTCCGAAATAAACCAAACATTACAGAAAACGGAAAAATTCAGCTAACAAAGATTTTGCACGTATGTATGATCATTCATGAATATTTTTGGACTTTTTGTGCTGTGAAAGAAAATCTTCAATGTTAATATGTACAGACAACGTAAAGAACAATAAATACTCAATTGGGCACTATTCGAAATCGACACGTCCAAAAAACATTTAAAGCAATTGGTAAAAATTAAACTTGTCTTTCCGTCCTGTCTGATGCGCTCTTGCTTTCTTTCGAATCATGGAAATACCCATGCAGATTAATTGAATGTCTGCCACGAACGCAACATTTCTGCCACTTCCTGATACTACCTTTCAACGTTTCATTAACAACGTTTACTGTAACAGATAACGCGAACTGGGCAGTCTCACGCATTGTCCAAGACTACATGACCCAGCGTTATCAATAGTCGCAGCGTACACGTGGCTGCGACAGACGCGCGTCGCAGCCATCTGAGGCGGCGGCGAGATAACGAATATGCGCCTGCTGACGCTGTGACTACAAGGCGACTTCCGAACATGGTCGGGCATGAGCTCAACTCGGCCTGGACTGTGCTCGGTGCGCTTTGAAAAAAATGAAAATTTGGGACTGTAACACGCTGCAGACACATCTGGGATATAAGCGCGCGATAGTGGGGGGCTCCGGATGAATTACAACGACCTACAGATCGTTCTGCGAAATCTTGACACGGGGACGTTGTTCCTTCTCGCCTCCATCTGAAGAGAGGCCGGGATGGCACCCGCATCTTCGCTGCGCTTTTTTCGCAGCCACGCAGTGACGGGTATCTGGACATATTTGTTTAGGCTGTCCGGTTGTGCACGGGTACTGCAGGGTTGCTATGGGAACATTCTTGAGTGCTTGCTTTTCGCTTTTTAAAATCGCTAAATTTTGATTGTTGTAGGGTTTTATCGCGCCGACGCAACGCAAGCGATGAGGCGCGCCGCAGTGGAGGGCTCCGGATTAGTTTTGATCGCCATGGGATCTTTAACGTGCGCCGAAATTTCGTACACACGGGCGTTTTTGCTTTTCGCCTCCACCAGAAAAGCGGCCGCCGCGGCCGGGAATCGAACCCGCCACCTCGTGCTCAGCAGCGCAACGCCTTAGCCACTGAGCCACCGCGGCGGGTAAATTGCTAAATTTTGCGTTGCCGTTGTGTGATGACTGTAGCCTGGGTAGTTGCGTTTTTTCTGCCCGCAACCCTGAAATCACGGCGGCGTTCCACTGAGCAATGTACGTCGCTATTCCTGTACACACGGGTGGTGCGCTTTAGCCACACTGTATTCGTATAGTTCCCCGACGTGGGACGGGCGTGCTGCGTATCTTTCTATGAAGTATTACAAGGTATACAGGCAAGGCACGGAATTCGCTATCGAATTGATCAAGAATCTTAGAGTAGCACTCTGATTTATTCCGGACAGCAACGGTTATTCGTCAGTTATATGGACGTGGTAAACTGATTTCGCAATTCTAAAAGATAGGTGGGAAGAATCTGCAGAAAATACAATGCAAGATAATTAATTGCATGAAATCGCGATGCTACTTTGGCGTCACATTTTCCTGGCATGCTTGCACCCCGAGTTACTTTGTATCAAAGTAACTCATAGAACATCAAGTAACATCAAAGAGCTCTAGCTTGCACCTACGTGTGCCTTCGTGTTCATGTGTTTGCGTGTGAGCGAGTGCATGTGTACGTGTATGCATGTCCGTGCCTGCGTGTGTTTGTGGGTGCGTCTGCGCATGTGCGCGGGTGCGTGCATGCGTGCGTGTGTGCATGTGTGTGCGTGTGCGTGTGTGTGTGTGCATGTGTGTGCGTGTCCGTGCGTGCGAGCGCGCGCGCGCTTTTCTGTGCGTTCGCGTGCGTGCGTGGATGCGTGTGCGCGTTTCTGTGTGTGTGTGTGTGCGCGCGCGCGTGTGCGCGTACGCGCGTGTGTGCGTGCGTGCGTGCATGTGTGTGTGCGTGTGCGTGCGTGCGTGCGCGCGCGCGCGCTTCTGTGCGTTCGCGTGCGTGCGTGCATGCGTGGGCGCGTATGTGCGTGGGTGCGCGTTTCTGTGCGTGTGCGTGTGCGCGTGCGTGTGTGTGTCTGTGTGTGTGCGTGTGTGTGAGAGTGATAATTGTGAGAGCGTGAGGGCGATAATTGTGAAGCGTGCCACCGGAATCTGGATGCGTCATCGTAGCATTATCAGGTACAGGCCCGCCCTGTAAACTGGATGTTGTCATATTCACGTGTGTGGTACAAATGTATTTACAGATGTATTTACTGTGGGCGGAATTATTGAAATGGGCTAAAAAATCTGAATGATTTCGGGCACTGAATCTCGCCTTCCCAAGTGCGGATGAAATGCGGAGAGTAAGCGATAAAAAAAAAAACATCAAAGAGCTGTGCATGGGGGCATACACAAAATAAAGCCGTTATTATAAAGCCGTTATTATAAAGCCGTTTAAAATTATAAAGCCGTTGATCGGTTTGACGACAAAAGTGCAGAATAAGCAAGGCAAGTGCTGTTGTAGCCAACCCACAAGACACATGAATGCATACGAGTTACAGGAGAGTAGTTGTTTTTGACGAGTTGGTACATGACGTGTGGAAGCGCGGCACAAGACGAGGGAAAAGAACACTGAGAAGACACACTCTGCGATCTCCGTCTTCTGCGTTTTTGTTCCTCGTCTTGTGCTGCGCTTCAACAGGTTGATACAAGTTACAATTACATACAAGTGGCACCTTCGCTTTAAAATACGTATTATGCGCTGATACTAGAAAACATATTGTAACGTTCGTGTCTCATTTGTACACAAACTGACCAGACTGCGAGAATAAATAAAAGATGTATGTGCGTGGACTGACACAAAAAAAATAAAAAAAAATAAAGGAAGGCTAACACCGGTGAACGGTCATTGACGACCAATCGCTTATCCATGCTTTAAAGGGTTCAAAATGAGCGCTGAACCCTAAACGTAATAAAAAGAACGGAAATAAAAACAGTCACTATTAAACAAAGACCGCGCTAGAGGGATGTAAAAGACGATGAAAGAAAGAAACGAAAAAAAAAAACAGAAAAATCAAATTTCGTTCCTTCAAAGACTAAGCTGAACTTCCGAGCGTGACTTTCTTACCTCTACGCTGTATCAGTGCATCTTACAGCACACCGTGCATTTCTTTGCCTTGGGGACTGAAAATCGAACGGTGTGAAGAAGCAATTTTGGAAGGGCACATTCAGCCTGAAGAATTTCCATTAATTGCAGTACAAGGAGAGTGATACTTTTGATTTAATATACTTAATTTCAAGGAAGGTGAACATTCTGTGCGCTCGCACAGTTACCTCCGTCTGCAACTTTCAGCAATTTCTGCCTTGAATGGATATAAACAAGGAATCAAGTAATAAAAACGTTGCATTTTACGATTTCTATAAACGCGCCCTGACATTTAGGAAGGTTGCTACGCTAATTGAACGATACAATAATGTGGTACACCTGCTTCATATTAGCGCACGAGTCAGCGGGTTTACGCATTACTCCGCTAACGCACGCGTACGCAGATGCAAGTGGCTGCATAAGCTAAGTCTCCGTTCGCGGGAATGCCGCAGTTGAAGATAAAGAAAAAGCTGTCACTGTAACCTGAAAAACGGGTGCTGCTAAATGCATATTGCTCATGCTACGTAAAGGGGAGAGAGAGAGAGAGAGAGAGAGGGAGAGAGAGAGAGAGAGAGAGAGAGGAAGGAGGAGCAGAAAGAGGAGGCAAAACGTTTTAATGAGCAAACAGAAAAATAAAGAAGTCAGGTGGCGTTTTCCGTTCAGGAAGCCCCACTAAAGTTTTTTTTAGCCGCTCAAGTGTGAAACCACCCCCTCGCCCTCTTCCCCCATCGTACAAAAAAAATATTCCTGCATTTTTGCACCGTGACACTGCCAGTATGCAATGGACACAAGCAGCAACTTTACCGGCGAGATTTGAGGTCGCGTCAATTACAGCAAGCGCTTTGTCTTTGCTCAAAGTTTAATAATAAAAAAAACTAAACAGCATTACTGCGGAATCAAGCCGTCGTTCGGTGAAAAAGCAAAATATTCACCGCTTCGACCAACGCCATCGGTCTGGTCTGACCATGCTCTTACCCGCGCGCTGATAAGCGTGGAACCCGTCTCGCAAGAGATGACGCTGCAATGCATAGTTGCAATCACAGCGGTGGTGCCCCTCGCACGAGTGACGGCAAACTTTTCTTCGCTCTTTCGCGCGCATGCCGCATAAGCCCAAAAGTCCGGCTATCCGCGCAGTAACATATCAAGAGCGCAGCGTGTACGCGGTGAGTGGTAGAGCCTAATAATGTTTCCTCCTGGTTACGAAAGACGGAGCCACCAACAAGAGTGGGAAATTTGATTGCGAGCGTTCTCGAGCTGCGGAACTTCCAGAAAGCCTAGCGCTAAAACTATTCGCCTTAGAAGAATTCTACCGGCATGTATGCAATCAGAAGAGCCATAGGGAGGGAATGTTGCGAACAGAATTTTGATATTGGGAGATTTTTTTCAATGCGGCGCGCAGAAACACAGGCACCCTGAAAATCCATGTTTTTGCTCATATTTCTTACTCGTTTGTAAAAAAACGAGATCCCAGTTTAAAAATTTGTCCGCAACATTCCCCCCGTTTTTGAAAGCGGAAAAAGTTGATACTAACCCCAAAGGGTTAGGCCAAATATTAGTCGCGCTATGGCTTCTGAAAGTGTCCATGTATTGTCTATGGGAAGCCGGCACGGTGCCGCCGGACAAGTTCGCCTCGCAGCTCGTCGCACACAGTCCTCTTCAAGAGTCTGATTGTTTCTGGAGGCAGTTCGAACGGGCCTACATTACTTCTTGCCCTCCCGTTCCGCCGGTGAGCCAACAACCAGGCGATGAGAAATCGTCTGCTCCAATTCGTATGCTCCGAGAAGCCGCGGCTCAATGCAGTAGCTCCGCCGTACTTCCGTTGCGTCACATCCGGGTGTTCGCTGTGCGCCAATTAGGGCTCACTCGAAACGGACACTTTTGAACGGACACAAAACGGACAAAACTTCAGAATAGCGCCCCTGGTTCGATCCCGACCAGTGGAAGCGGTGGTCTTTTGAAACCCTCTGTTCGGGTGCGTGACGCCGCGTGAGTGCGGTGGCTAGATCACGTGACCTTGGACGCGCTACGACGACAAGCCGGGCCCTCTAAGTTCTCCGCACTTAAAAATCGCTTCATGAAAGAGATCTAACAATTAGCAGGAATTGCTATGTTAGGGAGGCGCCTACCTGTACATGTTGCCAAGGCTTTTTTTTTTTTTTTTTTAATGTCTTTCACCGTCTTTTCTATGCCGAGGGCAAAGAATCGCTCGCCGATACGGGCACAAACCAGTGAAGTTCCGTGCTGGGGAGAGAAAGTCCCAATTCTAGGTTCAGAAATTCCCTATTTTTAGCATTTTTCCCCGCAGGTTTCTTATTAAAGGGACCCAGCAACACTTTCTTCAACTTTTTTGAAATCTTAAATGCTTGCAGAACGTAGCCGCCCAACATACCCAGTACTTAGATTAGAACGTCACAAAGTACCTCAGCCAAAAATTACTGCTCCATACCCATCAGATAACTTGCAAAATCGCTCAAAAGATTTTTCTTTCTTTCCCGTCTTGATGTTCTTCGACGGCCCGAATTACGTCACTAAGGCCATGTAGCGGCTGCTGGACGGTATTCCTTCAGTTGCAGCAATGGAGGCTTTTCGATAGAAGGTTAAAAAAAAGGCCACAAAAACGAAGCAGAAATGGAAGGCGTATCTGGTGCGACGAGCAAATCACGTAGTGCCGCTCTGTGCTGGCGATAACTATAGCTTTCTAAGTGGTTCCAGGCGCGAAGGAAAGAGTGAAAGCGCTTATCGAAAGTGTTGCAGGGTCCCTTTAAGAATTCCCTCCAAATTTCCCTGCATTCTCTTTTTGCAGCTGATAGATCTTTATATGAAATCCAGTTTGGTTTTGGGCGTTAGCCAGCGTCAGCTATGTCTACTTCATCTTTCCGGATGCAGACGCCGTTAAGGGAATCGGAGTTTTTGCGTAAACTAAATTCCACTACATCTGCCACTCCGCAACATTTGACTATGCATTTCACGCTTTTTACCAAACAGCATGCATGCTTACTTTGCATGCCACAGCTCTAAGTTAGAACTGCCCGCATGAAAAAGAACGAGACATTGCTGGGTAACAGAGGCAATTTTAGCTCCGCGCCGGGATTGCTGCGCCGTATCTTGTTGACAGCACGCGGACTAAGGCGCTCGCAAAATACTTTATTTGCGTATGAATACATACGAAAATGCTTCAGCCCTTCAGCCACTGCCGCTTCACGATTTAGCACCTCTTTCTTAGGTAGTCTTCTCTCCTCTATGCTCCCTCCTGTTTTATGAACTGGAATGGAAGCGGCTTTAGAGCCTTGTGGCTTGCTCGAACACGAATATTTGAACATGAATCCGCCGAAGTTTTATGGGAACGTTTCAATAGAAAACTAAGTAATAAACGGAGCGAGGCACGGTTTACTGTCATTGTTTTTTTAAATCCATGACTCTTAAATTCCCTGCATCTGTTAAACATTCCCTTTTTCCTTTTCGGCCAAAACTACAGCCGGAAATTCCCTGAAAAATGGAGAATGTCCCGCACGAACATCACTGGCGTAAACATTGAGTTCCGCTTCGCACGACGCACGTCTGGCAAGTGGTCACGCCACAGTTTGATTACTGCGCGTGTTTCGTCGTCAGTCCACTTTGTGCGATCCTCGGCGGAGTTTAAGGCAGAGTCACCCGCGTTTGTCGCCATAAACAGCGCATAAACACGCAACAGTCTGTGCCAACCTGTCAAACGTGCCTATTTAAGTGCACTTCCACGCACTGCACTAGGCTTATATCTCATTCGGGAGCAGCTAAACGGCAAACGCGAATGACAATTTTTAAGCAATATACTTTGAGCTGAGCGTGTTCCCGAAACACACTTTTCCCGTGCCGGCTCGCCGAGTGGTACTCTCGTCAGCAGGGGTCTGAAAATCAATAAAAATAACAATAAACACCGAGTGTTTAGATTACTATAAATAATGAGAAAAGTAATTATTGACATACCGTTGATTTGTTTTTACAAAAAGAGAAGCAGAGACAAACCGAAGAAAATAAACCCTATCCCAACGACGTGCCAGGGCCGCTTGGTGGGATGTTGCTCCATGGTGGCCGTTCCCTGCGGCGTTCGCGTTGGTGGTTTGTTGTGGCTTTGCGGTTGTGTTTCCATTTCAGCCTTTTCTGTTACAATCCACGCTCTACGATAATTTTCCCTCAATTGTATTGCTGCTGGGGTTCACTGCGCAGCGAATAACAGTGAAGGTATGGCCGCCGGTGTTCAGTCACCGTCCCGACCGCTGTTTTTGTGGACTTGTGAGAGGCCCCGATAGCGGTGTTGAACAATGTAAACACAATGAAGTGTTCCCCACCTTTCTCACATGACTAAGAGGTGTGATGTCAAGTAATTTTGCGGAATATTTACGCCAGCTATTGTCCCTGACATCACGGCCAAAGGCACTTTATTTCGTCGTTTAGCAGCGCGCGGCCAGAGTCCTTCGGGCAGCCCGAGTGCACTAGGCACAAGTGCCCTTAAATTGGCACGTTTTTATTGCGCGAGGAGTGAAACGGGAAGGGAAAATCGGGAGCGGCGGCAAGAGCGGCAGAAGTCGTTCGACGACATATGCAGCGAAGTGAGCATGTGCGCGGGTCATTTTTCCCTGAAATTTTTCCATTGAATTTTTTTGCATTAATATATCGTTAACAATTAAGATAACACAAAGAACGTCAATACGCGTAACTATTGATAGTTAAAATTCGTCGTGGGAATGAAGTTGCGCAGGAATTTCAACGTTTAAGTGACGCTAGGTAAAAATACTTCGCATGGCCTTTTAGCGTTTGCCGGAGAATTGTTCCTGCAGATTTCGGTTGGACCATTAGACTTGCCTTCATCCCTTGAGCGTGGAATTAGTATCGACACTTTACTGCACTTCGAGCTCTTGGCAGTGCTTTGGTTATTAAAGCGAAGCTTATTGCCCCCTCTCGCTGAGGTCGTCCGCAGTCCACCCGAAACGCACGGCAGGAAAGCCATCCTTCTCTGGCGATTATGGTGACGGACGTGGATGAAGTGAAGCAAAACGCTTCCCGTGGTCGGAATCGAACCCGTGTTTCTTTCGTTACGAAGCCGACGTCTTTCCGATTGCTCTCTTCCGGCACGGTCGAGGCAGCTTGCATTTGGAGATGGATGCGTGGACGCGCAAAATTAGACATAAAAAAAGCTAAAAAAAAAACAGTTAACGTGTGTCCGCGCCTCAAATGGGGGAGCACAGGAGAGCTGGACGCCGAGTTCGCGAAGTTGGTTGCCTCGGGTTCTGACGCATGCTACGGCGTACACTTTGGGATGGCTGTGAAAGGCTGTGGAAAAAACGACCCGGGCTCGCAGTCATAGAGAACTTTTAGCGGCAAGTGAGGGGGGAACAGCCGAGTCTCCGGCGAAGGGAGAGAGGCTCTGCTGTTTCTCCAGCCTTGCTTGCACCACTAGTGCAAGCTGCGCCAATTTTTTCGAAGTCCATCCTTTATTGGAAGCAATAAATTAGCTTTAGACACCAGAAAATATATGTTCAACAATCACCACAATAAAAACAAGAGCAATACTATTAATTAACATTATTTTATTATTGTTACGGCATTGCCTCCTTTCATCGAGGCAGTCCAAATAGCAAAAGCACTTTGAAATCTTAAAAGCCATCAGGCACTACATTCATGCAATGCTCTGAAATGGAACGCCGGAGTCGAGCCTTGGGACTTGACTCGGAGTCGAGGAGACTTGGTCCGGAATCGGTGGAGCCTAAACAATGGTGCCTGTTGAGCACCGACCAAATGATGACTCAACGAATCTGAGCACCAAATAATCAAATCATAGGAAGCCGTGGTGGCCTTCCTGGTCGCCGGCCTCATTCCTCCTCGCCTGACCAGGGGAGTAATCCCAGCACGTCTTCTCAAGCAGGTCAATGCCAGTCCACGCTAGGACCTGACTAAGTACGAGTGCGCTCCTTTTCTGTCAACATCAATGGTAGTCACGAATGGTTCACTTGCCATTTCTGTTCAGCCACTGTGCATCATCATCCGGGTGAATCGGCTGTCGACTGCCGCCATTGCAAGGTGCCATTAACTTCCTCGAGTTCTGCTGGCAGCGCTAATCGCAAGGCATTCCCCGAGTTGTTATCTGCGCTTTGATTTTGGAGGAGCTGAAGTAGCGGCGGTCATTTGATTGCCAGGAGTGGCCGCATCAGTGTTCCCACTCTTGTAGCCGCAGTCTTTCATGACCGTCATCAATGTTAACAAAAAACTAGTCCACTCCTCCTGAATGCCTTGAGTGGGGCTCGGCCGATTCTCTTGAATTGAGCTCAGGTGAATCGGCCTTGAGATGCTTGTGGGCAGCCCTTGTTGTTTTACTTATCTTCTGGTGTGCACTATTATGCCCATCGCGAATTCTGTGGGATGCAGATTGTGGAATAATTTTTTTATGACGAAAGCTGCGTCACTGAAGGTGGCGGCGAAAACGACATTAGCACCTTCACTGCAAAAATTTTCAGCAGCTCTAGTCCATGACATAACGGCCACTTCATCCGTCATTTACACCCCAATGCCCTCACTTCTTGTGTAAGTGCTGTTGAAACCTCAGTCGAAAACTCACTTCTCGCATCCGCCAGACCGCGTACGCTACCGCGGCTTAGCATTCTTGCTTCGACATGGTCCCGCGCTGTTCTTCGTGGTCTGAGGCTCTTTTGACGCACCCTACCTTCTATCTCGGTACAATTCCCTTATAATGACGTCCAGTTTTCGAAGCTCATAGCGGCCTCTATAACCACTGTTTACAAGAGGGCAAAGCGCGTGTGGCTTAAGACGCACAGAAAGGGTGAAGATAAACTACACAAGTGTTCTTCCAGGACTTCTGACGCGCTGGGGTGCTTAAGAAGCGTCCGTGAGCGCTGCAGAGAGATAGCAAGGAACGACGTGCCCGTTCTTTTACGTTGTCTAACGCGGCACGCGAGAGCGCCAGCCAGGGTTATGACGGGACGTTGCCTACGAGAAAGCGCGCTGCAGCCCTCTTTTAACTTCAAGCTCGGTGAAGCGCCAACCATTTGCACACAGGTATTTCATTTGGTTTTAACGAGCGGGAGGGTAGAGCATGGCAGTCATCGAAGCGGCCCTACATTGCGCGTGGGATTATGGGATTATCATGCGGGGCCCTGCGATCAATCTCACTTCTGACCGCGTTATGCCCGCCACTGAACGCGGCTGGCAGAAAATGAGGAGATGGATCGATAGCTGTGCCTCTTGAGGCGATGCCGACGCTTCACTGACAAACAAAGCCCGGCTCGTAGCTCCCGTTGCGCTCACAACATCCTCATCTTTCGTGGCTTGTTGAATCCCCTTCAGAACGCCGGCTGTTTGTTGTCATTGGCAGCCGCTAAAAATCGCGTGGTTCTTGTTCTCGCGACAAGGTTCTTGCCCACTACACTGGAACCTGGGAAAAAAATTGGCGTTTTGTATGACACAGGAAATTCTTTAGCGTACCAAATCTTTATAATCCGCGTTGCTAAATTCCTATGCACAGCTATGAATACTTCCCCAACCCTATCCTTAGCGGTTTACACTTTGCGAACGCTCTGCACTGGTTGTCGTAAGAACGCGTCAGACTCGGATAAATGTTTTGTAGAAACAAACAATGTTTTTTCTAATAGCTAAACTACCTCGTTTAGAGACAGATTTGGTTAAAAAAAAACACACCCTGTCTGTCGCTCTGCCTGCTTTCCAAGCTGCTACTTTAGTGCACAAAACTAGCAGCTTGGTAGCGGAACGAGCGATTGCCTCCCGAAACACCGTCTGCAGCGTTTTGTACGATGGCCGTCATTCAATGATTTACTGGTCACGGAACTTCTCGCTAATTATACTGCGAGCTTCGTATACTGCCTTTGGCTGCCACGCAGTGGCACCACCATTCGTATGCGGGCACTCCTCGGGCGGCGTAGCACTGGCCAGAGCGACGGGGTTGGTGCGGAAAGGACGCACAGCGAGATTCTCCCGCTGTTCATTATATG
Source organism: Haemaphysalis longicornis (assembly GCF_048455015.1). Lineage (NCBI taxonomy): Eukaryota > Metazoa > Arthropoda > Arachnida > Ixodida > Ixodidae > Haemaphysalis > Haemaphysalis longicornis. Next base: position 482,367,512 of record NW_027526203.1, read on the forward strand.
CAGTTTAATTAGTGCGGGTAAAGGACGATTTCAAACACGTTTTGTATCCCGGGCGGCCGTTCGGGTGCGAGGTTACCATGGAAAAAGTTTCCCTGTTGCGTTTATCCAGCAACGGAGAGCAGCATGCATGGCCCGCTTCCGTTGCCCATGGGCAACGGAAGCGGGCCGTTTTGCGGCAAGAAACGGGCGCCTTCAGCTTCGACGCCAAGAACACGCGCGTGTCTGTGAAGCATTTAGACGCCACTATGACGGCGAATTAATCTTCGCTGCACTTCCTTGCCCATTAATTCGCTGTCAGGTTCGATGCGGTGCCCCTGCAGCGCGACAAGCCTAAGGCCATCCAGAGCGGCTTTCAGCCTGGTTAATAGAGTCAAAGCCGCGATCGCGGGCGCTGTGGAAACTGCCAGATAAATGACGTCGCCGAGCGTGCCCCATATTGTCGAACAGCTTGTTACACAATCAACAGCAAACAAAACTGCCTGTACTCGTGTTTACATGGGCATTGCTGGACGGGTTTTGCTCGATTGAGGTAGATTTTTAGCTGCTTTCCGTTGCTACACCCACTTAGTGGGAACGTCGGCTGGAGTGTTTCGCTTTTTTTCGATTCCGCCTGCATTTTTTCACGCGAGAAAAAATAAGCAATAGCGCGTGGCGAAGAAAGCGACATTCCCAGCAGGTTGATGAATAAAATCACACTGACGGAGCAGTGATCAAACAAAATGTGCACTTTGACCAGCCACCTGGACCTATATATCGTGCAATATATCGCTGAACTTAAAGCCTGATTTTGAGTGATCGGCAACTTCGAAGCTGCCATTTAATTACCCGCTTCTGTTACCCGCACGCGTAGCTATACCCGCACGCGTAGCTATAGGTTCCATGCCCTCACTGACTGACATGTCCGTTGTGTGGCGGGAGGTTTAAACGTGCACGCCCACCGCGCCTATGCGAACTCTCCGGTGACCTCAGTGGTCGAGCGGATTGGGTTGGTGTGTTACGCAGACAGTAAGATGCCTGTAATGCGGAAGGGAAACAGACAGCTCCATATTTTTCCATTAGAATAAAGCTCGAGTCCATCCAAGTTTCATTGGGAGGAGTGGTAATTGCTCAATCGCAAATTACAAGCAAACGTGTTTAGCTTCGTTCATCTCGTGGACTGGGTCCAGCTTCGCAGGTCATTCTTGTTGACAGAGTGGAAGGGCACTAATGTTTTTACATTGCGTCCAACCGTAAAACTTGGCTGAGCAATACAGACACTGTGTCATGCTTGTTGAATGCTTGACTGTATTTTCGTGTTGAAGGCCTCGGAGTCTGACACCACGATCCTTCTTGTGGTGGTTATATCAGGACAGCGCACGATTTAAGAGTGTGTGCGGCCGATTTTGCAGCAAGCGTGTTATAAAGAAGAAGCAGAATTCTGGTGGGGATCACGATCCAAACTCGGATAAGAGGCTGCAGCGGCAGCATCTTTCCTCTCATTACGTGAGGACCTCACGAGGTGTGCAGCCCATAGGACTCATCACATAGCAACCGCTGGGCGCGCAAGCCATATTGCCGGTCACAGCCCTGCGCATGCGCGTGACCAGTCTGCGATGCTTCACGCCGTGGAGTCAAGGTCACGTAAGGACAGCCACAACCTGAGTTTCGGGAGTTAGTTGTAGTCGAATTATTCTAAGGGGTGGCGTTACATTGATGCGTTTCTCTTTTAGTTTCCGAGATGCCTCGCGAACCCCTAAGAACATGTAGCAGGGTGAGAGCCACAGTTAGAGAGCAACTGCTGTACGCGATTGAAACAACGTATGTTTTGAATCCTATGAGTTACCCCGAAGGAAGGTTTGCTCATTTTGTAGAGTGAGCGGTCAGCAACCGGATAATAGCATTCTAGATATATGGCGCTCAAAGAAAATTTTAGCGCACGATCCAGTTGCAATACGCCCAAGTGAAATTACACCCGAGCCTATACCCTGAGTTGAAATGCTAAGGCTTTATAAACGCCTTAAAAGTCACCAATATGAATAAAGCAACTGCGATCAATCTTCGATTTAATTAATTCGTCACTCAATGGATGGATAGATGGATGGATTGATGGATGGATGGATGGATGGATGGATAGATGGATGGAGGGATGGATGGATGAATCCATCCCTCCATCCATCCGTCTGTACGTCCATCCATGTGCCTGCCTGCCTACTTGTCTGTCTGCTAGCGTGCCTGCTTGCCTACCTGCTTATCTATCTATCTATCTATCTATCTATCTATCTATCTATCTATCTATCTATCTATCTATCTATCTATCTATCTATCTATCTATCTATCTATCTATCTATCTATATATATATATATATATATATATATATATATATATATATATATATATATATATATATATATATATATATATTTGTCATTCTGCCTGTCTGTCTGTTTGTCCACCTCCTAACCGCAGCGATGGCTCAGAGGTACAGCACTCGCCCCGTATGCGGGAGGTACCGGGTACGAATCCGCGTAGCGCCGGGCACTCACCGGTTTCTTTAATGGGAACAGGCGTCCCTGCTCGAATGCGGCCCTTGAAAGGGGAATTCACACCTTGAAAGCTGCCTTTACCCTTGCGAGGGGCCCCTGACCCTTGTCCATCTGGCGGGGCCACCGGCCGTCATGCCGCGTTGCCAGGGGTGAAAGAGTCTGGCGGCATGCCCTGCCAAAGGCGGTTACCGAGCTGAGCGTCCACCGTGCCTGTGGAAGGCAACATGTGCATCCATTTGCCTTGGTGGCGCCTGTCACCTACCTGTAAAGTAGACAAGCGAGTCTCTGGCCTGTTGCTTGGTCCTTGTGTGGGACTACGACGCTTGGGAAGTACACCCGGCTTGTACGGGAAATCGCGCCTGTGGAATGGGGCGCTCCAAAAGTTCAGGAACTTTTTTTTGTAGTCATCTCCCATCTGGCGTAGCAAGCCTTGTCACAGTTAACTTTCGCCTCTCCATCTTCTTGGCGAGCTGATGGAGACGAAATAGTGATGTTCTTTTGATGCGCGAGCCGAGAGGACGATCTCGACTCGCTGCGATGACCGACGACCGATGCTTGGAGCGGGTGAGGGATGAGGACTGCCTTCCTTACTGGATATTAGGTTTATTTACACTATTAACATTACTCCAAGTTACATCAGGTCAGAGTGACGGTTACATTGTCACTCTGACAGCAGCAGCCTGTTCGGCCGAGATCTATACTGAACTAGATCCCCTCTCGACCGACCTTGGACCAAACCCAACACTCCGGTTTTGATACCCAAAACCCCGCCTCTAAGAAGAGGGCGTACAAGAAAGAGAGAAAAAACTTTTCAAACAATTAATAGAAACCATTGATTGGCCACAGGAACCAGCCAATCACATATGTGTCCCCACCTGCGGTCACGTGACCCTACCCTCTCTCTTATACACTCATAGTGCGTTTTCCACGCACGCTGTTGCACCCGACCAGCAAATACAGGACATCTGCGGCCTAAAGTGGACACACCATTACGTTCAGCGGGTGGTATCTGCTCAAAAGCCAAGCCGACGGCTTGGAGCGGTCTTCGCGCGGCTAACCTCTTCCCGCGTCCTCGCCTTGGCGCCTTGTCTGCGCGCGCGCCGGGACAAAGAGGGAGTCGTTGCTAATCCCCTCCCAGACTAAAGGGGCGCCGCCGCCCGCCTGAACAGCCCACGGGACGAGACGCTGCCAGCCCAGGCGACCGTCGTCGAGGCGAACGACCCGTCATCGAAGAGCGCCCGGCGCCGCTTTGCAAATTCTCAAAGACTTACACCGCACGCCTTTTCGGCACTATGAGACACACCGTCATTCAGCTTCTCGTCAACTTGTCATGCCGAATGACCCAGCCACCTCCGACGCGACAGAGGTACTCAGGCTAATCGCCCCCGTCTTTTGACACACAAAAGGACGGGCACAAAACACGCTCTCCACGGCTCCGAACTTGGCGTCCGTGCGGTTACATGAAAGGGACACGGGATAGCCGCTATCAGCGTACGCGACGCCAAAAATGAGCCACTGTCAGCTTTCCTTAATTAAATGAGGAGCCCGAACTTAACACCTCCGCACTAAGAATGTTGTCCGTACACTAGCTGTACGTACAACATTAACTCTTCCTGCACGTTATATCTCACTGCAGAGCCAGAACTAAAAAAAACACTCAAGCCGTTACGCGAGTACAATACAAAGTACAATACAGTACAACAATACAAAATTAACCCGGTACACACCAATCCAACCAGCACAACGCGCCGGCCAACTGCACCAAAAACGGATACAACACGGCATACTCAGTGCCTTGGCCTAGCCATGGCTTGCGCAACATCAAACAATAAACGAAAGCGCTCAACTACCGGGCCCGTGAGAACAAACTCGTGAAACCCTCTACCCTTAAAGGCAACCAACCCCAAGAAGGGTGTAAATGTTGAACTTGACAACTGAATGAATGACACCATTCACTCTTAAACGGTAAGAGCATGCACGAACATTCTTTCACTCTAAGGAAAGAAAAAAAAACACCCGAACAAAACCAAGCGTACCAAATGAGGCTAGTCCTGTACCAATAACAAAACTTTTAAGAAAGTTCAGCATCTCTTCACGCAGTCGCGGACGCCTGTTCTTTCAGAATGCACCAAATTGTTCATCCCGGTTGCGATTCACTTACCGTCCACATGCAATGTACTGAAAGTTCACTTTTCAGTACTTCAGACACTAGTTCGCACACAAGCGCAACAAAGGGGCCCTAGTTGCACATTCCATGGCCCACCATGACCACATGCCAACGGCACAAATAAAGGAAGGCACTCGCCATCGTACCCAAAGGTAAACTCCCTACCGTGCTGTAACAGCGGCTCTACTTCCCAAGCAGACAGAGTTAAGACCGCCAAGCTGCGCTACTCGCAAATCACACACCTTACGACAGCTGAGCGCAACCAACACATGCACAAACAAAAAAAAACTAACAACAAGGGGGATAACTACAATACAGGTAAAACTAACAATAAATGTCCTCTGAGCGATTCCTACGCACCCAGAGAAAAACACGCAAACAACTAACTGTGCGCCAAACAACACTGACCCGTTCTGTCTAGCCTGCACACTATTCAGCGAAACCCCCCCTTTCCACGGCGGCACACACCGACCGTCGCACGGAAACTGATCCCGTTTCATACGCCACCAGCTGATTCTACAGAAACCCTGGTTTGGCTCGCGGTGTCCTGTGCTCCCGGGAGAAAAGGAACACCCTACCCGGCGGTAGCGCGTACGACGATGTCGCACCTGCGCCGCCACACCTGCCCCCGCCTTCCGCGTTCTTGGGCCCGTCGGAATCGACCTACGCGCAAGACGCCGCGGGCCGCCTGCACCTTCATTCTTTGCGCACGGAAGCTCAACGATTAGGCGCGCCGTTCCGCTGCCCATGCATGACCCTTGCGCTTCCTCTGCCTCCTCTGAGATGACCATGCTTTCTACAGCTACGCTCGATCTCTGCACCATCTCATCTACGAGGGGCTCCTCGCGATCAGCCGCGGACTCTATGCCGGCGCATGGGGCGATGCTACTCTGAACACTTCATTGTGCTGCCTCGGCGACAGACAGCTGTACATTGTCCGCCTCCACAGAAAGAATTTCGGCAGCTGAGACTTCTGCCTCGCGAGATTCCATGATATCATCTGTAGCAGTGGGAACGCTACGGTGTTGCTCAACAACTGAGGTGGCTTCGGCCACCTCAACTGCATTCCCACTCTCCTTATCCCTTGGCGTCCGAAGCACCCACGAGGGAACAAACACTGTGAAAACATTGGTGTCCTCTTCGAGTTTACCAATCCTACGGAGCTTCGCTTTTTCGTAAGCGATCTCCGCTCTTCCTTGGGCTTATTGAGCACTGAGCTCCTCAGCCGTCCACACGGACGGGCTACCCGCGCCCCGGCTACCCACTAGCCTTGCTTTTTCTAAAGCATGCTGGGCATTTTTGAGAGCTAATTCCGCTCTCAACTCCTCAATCTCGAGCACAATGGCACTAACCTTCCGGTCGGTGCCGCGACACCCCGTTAGCATAGTGGCCATGGTAAACCCGGAGAAAACAAATCAGGGCCCACCTGTGCCCGCTCCGGGTTCGGCCGGGTCGCAGTGTCGCTGGTGCAGCAGCTTGTGGACCCGATGCGCCGCTCTCGCCGCTGGGATGGGGGCGTGCTCGCTGAGCCAGAGCTCACGACGCCTCCCACTGAGGTGTCGCCTCGTTCAACCGCGGCTTCCGCCGCCCTGGGCCGGAGCCCACGAGGCCTCTCACTGAGGTGTCGCCTCGTTCAACCGCGGCTTTCGCCGCCCTGAGCCGGAGCCCACGTAGCCTCCCGCTGAGGTGCCGCCCCGTTAAACCGCGGCTTACGCCGCCCTGGGCCGGAGCCCACAATGTCTCCCGCTGAGGTGTCGCCCCGTTGAACCACGGCTTACGCCGCCCTGGGCCGGAGCCCACGAGGCCTCCGGCTGAGGTGTCGCCCCGTTGAACCACGGCTTACGCCGCCCTGGGCCAGAGCCCACGAGGCCTCCGGCTGAGGTGTCGCCCCGTTGAACCACGGCTTACGCCGCCCTGGGCCAGAGCCTACGAGGCCTCCGGCTGAGGTGTCGCCCCGTTGAACCACGGCTGAGGCCTCGTGGGCCAGAGCCCACGAGGCCTCCCGATGAGGTGCCATTGAATCGTGGCTGCTGCCGCACTGAGCCGGAACTCACGAGGCCTCCCGCTGAGGTGCCGCCCCGTCGATTCTTGGAGTTGGGCTCGTTGTTGGTCGGAGCCGAACCTTGCGTTAAAGGAGTCTCTCCGCAATGCCTTGCACCAGCTCCAGCCGATGGTCGTGGTCATCCTGCCAACTGCGCCAGTTAAATTTCGCCTCTCCATCTTCTTGGCGAGCTGATGGAGACGAAATAGTGATGTTCTTTTGATGCGCGAGCCGAGAGGACAATCTCGACTCGCTCCGATGACCGACGACCGATGCTAGGAGCGGGTGAGGGATGAGGACTGCCTTCCTTACTGGATATTAGGTTTATTTACACTATTTACATTACTCCAACTAGATCCCCTCTCGACCGACCTTGGACCAAACCCAACACTCCGGTTTTGATACCCAAAACCCCGCCTCTAAGAAGGGGGTGTACAAGAAAGAGAGAAAAAACTTTTCAAACAATTAATAGAAACCATTGATTGGCCACAGGAACCAGCCAATTACATATGTGTCCCCACCTGCGGTCACGTGACCCTACCCTCTCTCTTATACACTCATAGTGCGTTTCCCACGCACGCTGTTGCACCCGACCAGCAAATACAGGACATCTGCGGCCTAAAGTGGACACACCATTACGTACAGCGGGTGTTATCTGCTCAAAAGCCAAGCCGACGGCTTGGAGCGGTCTTCGCGCGGCTAACCTCTTCCCGCGTCCTCGCCTTGGCGCCTTGTCTGCGCGCGCGCCGGGACAAAGAGGGAGTCGTTGCTAATCCCCTCCCAGACTAAAGGGGCGCCGCCGCCCGCCTGAACAGCCCACGGGAAGAGACGCTGCCAGCCCAGGCGACCGTCGTCGAGGCGAACGACCCGTCATCGAAAAGCGCCCGGCGCCGGCTTTGCAAATTCTCAAAAACTTACACCGCACGCCTTTTCGGCACTATGAGACACACCGTCATTCAGCTTCTCGTCAACTTGTCATGCCGAATGACCCAGCCACCTCCGACGCGACAGAGGTACTCAGGCTAATCGCCCCCGTCTTTTGACACACAAAAGGACGGGCACAAAACACGCTCTCCACGGCTCCGAACTTGGCGTCCGTGCGGTTACATGAAAGGGACACGGGGTAGCCGCTATCAGCGTACGCGACGCCAAACATGATTTGATTTGATTTGATTTGATTGTAGGGTTTAACGCGCCGACGCAACGCAGGCGATGAGGCGCGCCGTAGTGGAGGGCTCCGGATTAATTTTGACCACCTGGGGATCTTTAACGTGCCCCGAAATCTCGTACACACGGGCGTTTTTGCTTTTCGCCTCCATCAGAAAAGCGGCCGCCGCGGCCGGGAAACGAACCCGCGACCTCGTACTCAGCAGCGGACGCCAAACATGAGCCACCGGCGGCTTTCCTTAATTAAATGAGGAGCCCGAACTCAAAGGGACACTGAAGTGAAGTTGTCAAGCTCCCGTTTTTGCTTGCACTGTGTAGACTGGCTCGAATTAACACACTATTCATCGTTTATCCGGTTGACAAATCGGTAATTATTTTACAAAGCGCGAAAGAAGAAAAGCTACTATGCGCGGTTTGCGGCGGCCGCACCAACTAAAGGCTGTGACGTCAGGAGGGGGGGGGGGCACCGTGATTGGACGATGCCCAAGGTTAGCAATCAAAAGTTTCGGTATCGGTTTCGGTTCTGTAAAACAACATGCTTGACATCTGATGGCGTTGTTGGATGGGCATTCTCGATTTCTCAATTATCGCCGTACCGCGCTTCTGCCATGTTGTCGGCTGTCAAATGTCTAAGATAAACCTCCCAGGGAGGCTTGGAATCGTATAAATCACTAGACGAGGCCTACGCAGTGGATGAACGCCCTCCGCGTCACCGCAGACTCTCAAATGCCATGCGCTTTTCCCGCATATTCGAAGCTTGCCTCACTCATGTCTGTTCGTAAAAAATTCCCCCGCATTTCCCCGAGGGGGAGAATGTGAAAGTGCGAATGCACGGTTGTCGGCCCGCTTGCAGCGCTTGCGCTCGGCCCCCGACGCCCACCGCCTCGCCGCCTTCTCTTCCATCTCTTCCATCGGGTTTGTAGTATCACGTGTACACCACGCAGTTATCAAGCCGCTATAACGCCGCTGAGTCGCCAACGCACGCCGCTGACGACGTAGTTTGAATGCGTTAAAGATATAAGGCGCGTCACTAACACTGATATCAGCGTCGCGTCCGTGGCTTGGTCGGTAGAGCGTCGCGCTGCGGCCCCAAAGTCCTCGGATCGAAACCTGCCGCCGGATGCTGTTTCTTTTTTAAATATAGAGGAGCACTGCGGACGCCGCCGCCGCCGGCGGTGGATGGTTTGGGGTCGCTTATAAAGTGCATTCGCACTTAAAAGCTAGTTCGCACCAGGCCAAGGGTGTGCTGATTCAGGCCTGGGCCCACTGCCCGCAAGCAGTCGGTGCTTGTGGCAACAGCACGCCAACGAGAACTCGCCAGCGCGTCATTGTCAGTATGCGCGCGTTCTGCGATCTCACTCGTGGAGCAGTGAACGTTACGGCCCAAAAATGGTGAACTCAGTTCAGAAAACATCGGCCGCATACGAAAAAATCAACTTACAAAAAAAAAATGCATGCACCCTCGGGGATTCGAACTTGCGACTTTCAAAACAAATTCCAGCGCCTCAGACCGTTAGGCCACGAGCCGGCGCTGGCCGGTTTGGATATATAAGGCTTATAATGTATGACCAGTTTACACTTTTATTTATTTTAAGCATTTTAAGTACTTTATGTGACTATTTGTTGTATATCACTCCTGTAGTAAGTGTCCCACAAACTTCCACAATATCTCACGTCTAGCAATTGCATTTCTTTGACGGAAAAGCGTTCGCAGATGTGCGGTCGTGCTGCTGACCGCTGTGCTTGTTTACCCAGCGCAAAAAGTGCTTCCTGCTCCCTAGTTTTGCGCTGTACGGTAAAAGTTTCAGGTGATTTTATTTTGTTAGTACCTATATTGACTTCGCTGACTCTTCTCCCGCCTTCAATTGGCCTTAGATTTTCCTACTAGCGTAAAGTCAGCGAAGCGTCGCATGTGCACTTGTGCAGCGCTTGTGTGGAGCGACCCGGACTCTGAGTTTGACACAGTGTACAAACTAACAAAGTAAGGAAAGGTACATTCTTTCATTCACAAAGGTGTTGTGGCTTAGTTTCAATTGAGCGAGCGAATAGCGACGACCCGTCGGCGGCCGGCGGACGAAACGCTGGGCCGACTGACTCGATCGGTAGGTCGGCTGGTCGGCGAACCGTGCAGTCAGTGCAGTAGCGCAGCCATTTTCCAGCTCATCTCCTGCTGACGTCACACGAAAACGCCACAGAAAATGGGCGAGCGTAAAGAGAGGAGGACAGCATTTTCGAATTGATTTTTCTACTAAATAAATTCGTGTAAACGCGGCCAGAGTGGTCGAAACAATGCCTACGGACTCCGAACTACAATTTGCGCTAGTAATCCCGCAATGTTTACAAATCACTTCAGTGTCCCTTTAACAGTCACTAGCAGGGCTGACCTCTCCTACCACATTAAAGAGTTATCTCTGTCTGTCTCTCTCCCTGTCTCTCTCTCTCTCTGTCAACCATTAGGGGCTGCGTATTCGCTCATGGTGCTGCAAATATCGTTGTAAGACAATATTGTTCTGCCGCATCTTCCACGTAAATCCTCTCTTTCCTCCCCCTCCCACCTCTCACGCCCTTCCCCTCCCTTTCGATCCTCCCGTAATAAACACGGAGGAGATTTGCTAAAAAATTAATTCAACGTTTCCCCGTGCCACTGCTAGCGCCATCTACTGGAGCATTTTGTTACAGTTTAACTTGGAACACTGCCGCAAGGTTCAGCCTCGCGCGAGCTTGTTTTGTATGTTGGGGCCAAAATATTGTTTACAACGCGTGTTTTTCATTTGCTCTCGCAAATATCGAGCGTATATCTATTTTCAATTAAAACAACATTGCGAGTGCACGTTGTGCGTTCATGTTGCCGTTCAAACGATCGAGCCGCTGCATACGGCTACAAATTTTCAGCAGCTTGGCAAGTCCGGCGAAGCCCCCCCACCCATACCCCCCCCTTTTCTCCTACCGCCCAGTGTAGCGTTCCGCACCTCTGCCCTGTTCAATACTTCATAGTTTTCTGCTGCCTTTCATTTTCCGCCTCAAGGCACGCCGTCCTTCGAACTGCCTGGCAATTTGCTCCTTTCTTGCCTTGTCTGAGCGGGCGTTCATCATTTCCATTTTCTCGCATCTTATTCTGGCGGCCCAAATCACTCACGAAAGCTTGCGCACAAAATAAATCAAGACGCGGGTGCACTGGGACGTAACTGCGTGTGTCCATTCCGTCTCGTTGTTCCTGCTTTGTCGATGTTCATTTCGCGCGCCGTTTGTCTCGGCCGCGTGGGCTTCGTCGGATGCTGCCGCGGCCACTGGGAGAGATTTTCGCAGAGTCCAGCGCGGATGTGCCGGCGTGAGTGCTCCCGGCGGCCCGCTTTACGCCGGGACATGGGGATAATAACACGGGTGAGGAGCATTTATATCGTCGCTAGAGCGAACCGCGAGCGCCGCGACACCGCTGCAGCGAATCGGTGCTGCGAAGAAACGGAGGGCGGCAGCCTCGTCCGCACACGCCTCCGCATCCTCTCGACGGGTACTTGGGTGCAGTGCGGCGGAAACAGGGCTGTCGCTGAGCGGCTGCTTTCCTGGAGCGATTCTCGAGCGGGAAATTAAGCAAAATACGGGCGGGACGCATGGGTAGATTGAAAATAGAGGACGAAGTCTTCAAGCAGGGGCCGGAATGTTGTCATGTGGGGCAAAGGTTGCACACTCGGCTCACGTGTTTCTGAAAAGTAGGACCGGTATATAGTATAATTTTAGTCCATCGTGCATAAACACGACTCGTGGACCGCAAGATTGCGTCAATGCTTTATTCCGCAAAATTCTGCTTTCTAACCGAAATTTTATATCCCGAACACAAAAGGGTCCATTTTCTTTCTAAAGAACGTTATTACTCCCGAGACGTAAAAAAAAATTGTAATTCTTCCGGTCTTGAGGCATGAAGACCCGCCTCTACTGAAATATACAAACACCTATAAGGTTAAACAAGATGATTTTCTGCTGATTCATGCCGTAAACAATGGCGGTGGGAACAAAATGCTTCCCGTCAGTACTGCATGCCTCCTATATCTAAAGAAGCACCAGGTCTCGATTAGTAAGCATTGGACTTGCTAAGAATAACACCATTAGAGTAAGCTAAGAATAACACCACTCAGTAGCCGGGCTCACATTATATCGATTAACAACATTAGACAGCACTTAAAATTGTTTGGAGCTAACGCTTAGTCCTGGATTGCAAACGCCCTTGAAAGTTAGCCGGAACGGCAGGTGACGGTTTTGCGACCAGACTGCATAAAACTAGGGATATGCTCCTTCTATAACCTCTGCCTCTCGTTCCACCTAAGTGCTCTACGTGGTGCGTCTTGATGACCGGCCGTATCCCCGTGATCTTGACGCCGCCGTTCATGGTGTCACCTTCAAGCGTTCGTGTGCGACATGTTCACGTGGTTTGCCCCTGGTTTTCGGCGGCATATGCGCGGTGGTGTCGCGTTCATTCTCTTATTTGCCTGCTTTTTAGTCCGTCAGCAATAGACATGGCATGTCGGCGCAAGTTTTCGCCTTTGATTCATGGACACAGCTGGAGAGAAGGACATAGAACGGAAGAGCTTGTGCGGATACCTGGCGCTGCGGTATCGCTGCGTTCGGGTCTTTTTGCGGCGCAGCTTAGTTGCTCGGGGTAACCTCAGGACGAGGTGGCGGCGACTCAAGCATGGGTTTCCACGTCTCAAAAGACCATAGGCCCGCCGCCTTCCCGGCAAGACCCCTGGAAGGCCCACCAGTGAGGAAATCCAGTAACCCCTGGAAGGAGGAGGCCTTAGCCAAAAGGGCAATAAGTTTTACCTCTGTTGCTATCTCTCTCAGCGTGTTTGGCACGCAGCGCGGATTCTGTTTGCAAACGGCGTGTGACAAACACTGAAGTTGCGGGCTTTTGTAGCGAGACCAGTATTAGCAGAACATGGACGCGAAAAAATCAAAAAGAAAGACATCTATAACCAAAAAAGGCATTTTTCCTCGCTAAAAAGCCCATATAGGCAAGAAACTCAAAACAGGCACTTATAGGCTCAATTAATAATTTCCTTAAATAATTCCTTCCCCTTAATTGATGTTTGTGCGTTTATTTATTTATTTATTTATTTATTTATTTGTTTATTAAATATGCTAAATAGGCTTAATGCTGACTCAAGGAAAAAAGAGGCATTTTGCCCAAAGTTCCGATTTCTACACATTACACCCAGCTAAATCTTGGCGATGTGCCCATTGAAGTAGTTAAACAACGCGAAGTTCTTGGCATCACCTTCTCAGCAGACATGTCTGGGCAATTTCACGCTGAATTATTTATCAAGTCTCGCTTATTGGCTGCGAGCGCTTTATCAGGATATTGTCACTTGATGCCCCAGAAAGCAAAACTACACATGGAGCATCGAAAGCAGAACACAAAGATGTAGAGCGATTTGTGCAAGCACTGAGCCTTTAATTTCTCCAAGTTGTCTGCGCCGTCTGGGGATGTTTCCAAGAAGCCAACGAAGATCAGGTTTCACTGTCGCTCGCTCAAGAAGAAGCCGGCCCGGCATAAAATCCTTTGAAACCTGGTCACGTCAGGGTCCCATTTCGCTTTATAAAATCGTTTTCGCAGAATGTTTGAGCACTTTCTCACACCTAAACCTACTTTATTTTATTTCATTTGTTTTATGTACTCTCATGGCAGTCGATATTACACAGAGGCACTGGGCATTACCTGTAGGGCGGCTAACACCAAGCCAAAGTATCTGAGTTATGACATTGGCCAGCGCAACCAGTGTTCCGTGAAGTTGGAATGCTGAGTGAGAGCATGCGTGTGCATAAAACCTACTTGAATTGGATTGGAAACGTTTAGTGAGCACACAGGCGGCTGGCTTTCGTAGTCCAGAAAGCCGCGAGCCAGCGCAGCTGGGCGCGAGCGTTGAAGCATTCCTGGTCCTCGCACCGTGAGCTGGCCAGCTCGCGCTCCCACTGCTGAGGTGAAGGGAAAGGGAGGGGGTTTGGTGCGTAGAGGCATTCCCAGAATAGATGGCAGGTGGTGCTCGGAACGGGGCAAGGGAGGCAGTTGTAGGGGTAAGTGGAGGGGCCGTGAGTAAAGTATCGAAGTGTTGTAGTATGTGTTGGTCTGCAGTCGACGCCAAATGCGAGCCGCCTGTGTGTTGAGGGATGGGTGAGGAGGGGGGTATTGAAGGCTATTTCATTTTTTCCTATTGCTGTACCATAGCAGTCAAAGTAAACTTAGCTTGCGAAGGCACTGTTAGAAAACGTCTCGGCCGAAGAACTATAAATCAGCTACACATAAAGCCGGCTTTTCGACGCAAACCTCGAACGATTGAGAGAGACCACAGTCGCACTCGAAAGATTAACACTTTCGTGAATCGCGGGGTTCTTTTTAATGTCCCCACTGAGCCTTATTAATATTAATCTCCAGCGCGTACAAACGGGTAATCCTATCTGTCAGCTTGTGTAGCTGAAAAACGACGGAAGAAAACCGCGGCCATGGCTACCCAAAACGGGGATGGTAACTTTAATGACAAGAAAATCTCCATGATAATGGCGATGACTGAGGCAAACCCAGCGACAGATTTAGCATCGTGGACGGTAGTAACAGCAACAGCAAAACGCCGCGAGTTGCGACCCGCGGCTGCCTTCATAACGAGCCGCTAGGGGCTTTTAATGGCGTCCTTAGGGGCAGCGCCTGCATAAGCAAGGTGAGCGTGGTCACATAGGCTGGTATCTACAAACTATTGCTTCTTATTCGAATACGATTCATTGCCGGGTTTTTTTTCTTAGTTCAGGGCCCTGGAAAACAGATGACTCTCATTTTTGGGGCAATTCCGAAAAAAACTATGACATATTTGTTAGCCACAAAACCGTTACCGTTTATGCATAAATGAAGAAAGGTCAGCGAATACTGTATTCTGTGCCATAGGTCGGCAGGCTCACTCACGAGTGCACTCACCCCCCCCCCCCCCCCACACACACACACATTTACTACTCATATGTGCGTGGTGATTGAGTCTTGCCATCGTTTTGGACTGGCGAGTGCGAGTGCGAGGGAGTGCGAGCCCCACACAGAGTTAGCCCCGCTCACCGCTCGCGAGTGCGAGTGCCACTCCCCGTGATCCCCGCTATCCACTCGCGAGAGCGCTCGCGCTACTCTCGCCATTTGCGGGGCTTACCGCGGTGAGCGCCATTATTGCGCTTGTACTCGCTGTTGGCTATTCGTCGCAAGAGCCGCTCGCTGTGATGGTTGTTAATGGCGGGATTCATTTCAGCTTCGGAAATATGTCGTCACTGAGCTCCTGCTATGGGGAACCCGATATAATTAATTCTCTGGTGGCGTGTTGAGTTGGGAATTTGCTTTGGATGACCTTCTGACGCCGTAATGCACCAATACTGTTCGTTTTGATAACTCATGGAGGGTCTGCTGCGCACACTCGCGTGCGAGGAGAGACGCCGAGTGGTGAGCGCCAGCGCGAGTGAGTGCGAGTGGTGACGGCGAGCGGTGAGCATGAGCGAGTGCGAGTGGTCACGGCGAGTGGTGAGCGTGAGCGCGAGTGCGTGCTAGTGGTGTAGGGCGCGTAGTGACCGTGAGTGCAAGTGAGTGCGGTTGGTGAGGGCGTCTGGTGAGCGTGAGTGTGAGTGACTGTGTGAGGAAAATATTTTTTTCTGTGTGAGTGTGAGTGAGTGGCGCCCAGTTTTGCCGAGGTATGGTCTGTGCTGCAGCAGGCAGAGCAGACGACGGCTCCATTCCCTGAATACCAAAAGGTCGCAACTTATGGTGGGTGCGATGGCTTATTTACCCGGCTTTAAGCGTTGCCTCCTAAGTGCGCAGCGCATATTGTAAAGGACAATTATGTGAAATAAGCCACAGATAGCCGCTACAGAGCTATGCGAATTAGGAAACTTAGTGTGAAAATAAGCAGTAACCTTCAAGAGCGTTATCGCGAATTTGGTCGCCCATTGTCGACAAATCGAAGTTCAATTGAGGGGAGTGCAACACGACACCGTTCGCTGTTTCCACAACTAAGGCTTAAAAGCTTTGAATACGACTACATGTTCAAAGGCTTTCCGCAGGAGTTGCACAAGTGAATCAAGTATAGGGAGACAGCAATCTGGAGTCATCAAGAAGTCTTCGAACAAAGTGTTCAATAAAAGACAATTGTTAATTACCAGGGCCACTGTTTTTATTTTTCCTCGTGAACAAGTTTCAAGAGCTTCTACTGAGCTTTGGTCAGACTTGTGGCTTGCGGCTTGCCTTGGGGATGACGAAACAGAGTGTTGTGCCTCGAATTCAGCCGCCTGGTTTCCTGTACGATCATTTACGTTAAGCGTGGCCGAAATGTCCACGAAATACGAGTACATGGCGCACGCATATCGGTGTCATTAGAGAGTTTTAACAAAGCGTTACCATGTTTACGTTACCACCTACCGTGTTTTCGAGAGTTGACTGAGCATGCGCGAGAGTTATCGCGAACGGTAACTTACCGACACAGGCTTAACCGTCCCTAGCGGGCTTCCTGAGCAGGCGAAGTGTACCCTCGCGCACTGATTACAGCAAATGCAGCGCGCTCGGTGCTTGATGCTTGGTACAGCCGATAAAAGTAATCTTATTTGATGTTAATTGTTTATTCGTTTTTCTGGTTAAATGATGCTCACGAGCACGACAAGCGACTATTTTTCTGAGATAAGCGAGCAAAATGGCCGCCCCTGCTCGGGCTCAGCCTCGCCCGCCTCAAATAGTTCAAATTGGTTTCTGAGCTCGCAACGTGCTTTTAGGCTTCCAACATTGTAATTGGCGAGGTATTTTAGGGTATTGAGGAATGACTACAAGATATTTTGCTCATTTTTTGGAGAAATATCTAACGCGGGCACAAATTCTAGTTTACCTTGAATTCAGTTCTACTCAGTATGTGGCGTAACCAATATGTTTTTTAAGCTCTACAGGTCATGGCTACAGTATTCTCAAAACAACTAATGTAAATGTGAACGCTTAATCTGAAAATTGAAACATTCCAGCTACTTTAAAGAAAGCAAATAGATTTGAGCAACAAAATTATGCGTGATCTGCTTTGAGGCTAATTCATCAGATGTCGCTACCTGCGCAACAGCGGCTGGAAAATGCCACCGCAAATGGTTTGCTGGAATGTGAACTGCCATTTTCAGCGGTAAACGGAAACTCCGGTTTTCGGTAACACTGTAAACGGTAACACAAACGCGGTAACGATACACAGAATTCCGTATATGGTGCCCCACACTACAGAAAGGTAATGGAAGGCGCCGAAAAAGAAGGTCCAGCTGGTTAGGCCTTTAACCCCTACAGCTAGTGTAAATCGATTCTGTAAAGAGAGAATTTATTATAAACCACATATCAGAGCGCAGCGACTAGTGGTAACAGCGCTGGCCAAAAAAAAAGAAAGTTCCCAATCAGTTTCCAAGTAACCCGGGCATTCAACACACTGTACAACAAACGTATGGGGCGGGGAACAAGCTACTACAAAAACGTATTTATATAAAGTTCACAAGTGTTCAAAGAAAGAGCCATCCTTACTTCCCAGCTTATTGGCTATGATTCTAAGGGCCTCAACGGAAAAATTAGAATTACGCTCTAGAAATTATCAACAAATTCTTGTGTTTATTTGCTGGGCCCATGCGGCTGCTGCTGCTCTGGCTGCCGCGGCGTAATCAGAGCAGCTGTTTCGTGGAGAAACGCAGTGGCTGTACTTCGTACTGCTATTAATGCGTAGCATTCTTTTCCGCGTACCCTCACCGCTAAGAGCGTGTAACGCCCTGCATTTCCACAAAAATGCAGTTTTCGTGGAAGTTTCAAGTGTAATCGTTCGAATAACGTAAACTGAGATAATTGGCTGGGCAAAATTTTAAAAAAAAGCAAAATAAGAAAAATATTAAAAAATTACGGAAAATGGCAAAACGTATTACGCATGGCATTTCCACAATATTGAAGAGTTCGCGGAAGTTTCACCTGTAATTGTTATAATAGCGTAATTGGAGATAGTTGGTCGGACAGGATTTAGAAAAAACGAAAAATTTCGCTGGAAAAAACTCACACTCAAGACAGGCGGCATAAGAATGCTACGCAGTAGTAGATAATTCTCTGAATTTCTGCAGAATTTGTTACGCGTAAGGGAGTCGCGCAACTCTGCGGACCGCCTAAAAGCTGTTGTTTGGTCTTTGTAACTATGCATAGAAAAGTCAGAGCAAGTTAACCACACACAAACGTGATGTGTTTTGGTTTTAATCAATTACTTCTACCAAAATCTTAGTGCAATTTGCGGGCACAAGTGGCAGAAGCAATAATGGAAAAACACGAACTCTGGGCGGACATAGGCTGAGGCATGACGATAGGCAACACAAGCCACCCATGTCGCGCCTGAATGACTGAGGCGAGCTCTGGGGAACTACACATTACAGGGGAACCATCAGAGGAGACCGAAATCCGCTAAACAACAACGTTTTACCATTTATAAATTTATAACTACGTGCTACAGCGACCTCAATACTATAGTTCGTTTCATAGAGGAATATAGGTGTTGAACATGTGACACAAATCAGACAAGTAGGCCCACGGAGGTAGCAGAGTGCGACTTCTCGTCTCGAAACTGACGACCTTGGGTGGGAATTAAGAGCTTGACGAGTGGTGCAGTTTAGCTGCGCGCACGCTACACACGACCCAGTTAACAGTGGACGGAAAATTGTTCTCGCCATTCTGCAAATTTTCGGGAAAATGTTCTGGTATAACAGCAATTGAAGCCGAATATTAACTTTTATTCTACTATTCTGGCATCAAATCGAACCATAGGATCATAGGCACGACGATCTTGGCCAGTGCTGTACCGCGAGGCGTGTGCTGGCCGTGTTGTAGGTAGAGGGAGAAGCCGTGCCCCTAGCCCCTTGAAGCGCAGCATACAAGTGGGGCGCGCTGGGGCCGCGACTCTAGCGGACACCGAGGAGAACAAAGACGGATCGTCTGCACCAAGAAAAAAGTATGAAGCCTACAAGACGGAGCAACGCTGGGGATTCACCACAGCCGGCCCTCTTGCTCCCCTGGCTGCAGCCTTGTTCTGGAGAGCGGAGGGCGCGTGTAATGAACAAGCCGATGCCATGCAATCCCCTTTGTTCTTTCATCGTGGTGGTGCCGTCGTTCCCGGGCTTCGTTGCTTTTTCCCTTCATTTCGGCCTTCGGTTCTCGAACGCGAATGGGCCCAACGTTGGATGAACCTTTGACAGCCAAGTGGGGGAACTCTCGGGGGCGAAAAAAACAAGACACACAGATAATAGCACAGTGTCCTGTGTGTTCTTCTCGACCGTTCTTTGTTCTGCGTTCATGCTGATTTTCGTTGAGTGCTCCGTTGTGGAACAAGAAAGAAGGTGGCACTTCTCGAGGATGTATGTCATGCACATCTCAAGGCACAATGTGCTGAGTGCTTCGATGTTAAACAAAAAAGAAGGTGGAAATTCTCCCTAACCTCACGACACTTTGTAATGTTTCTAAAGACGGTAATCTGTCTTGGGCTAACTAAATCCGAAAATTTTGGTCTGTTTGCCTGTATGTCTGCGTGCCTGTCGCTCAATTAAGCCATCCGGCCAAAAGTTTAAGGAATTCTTGAACGAGAAATTTATGTAGCCAAACCTTTCCAAGCCACTAAAGATGGAAACATACCTCATACCTGTCAACATAGTCGAGCAAAACAAAAAAAAACATTGGCGCACTCAAAACAAAACATCAATGCGCAACTGATATTCGCAGTGTTCTTTTGATTGAAAACAAATGTGTGCTTGATATTTGCGATACCAAATGAAAATACGGGTTCAAAATATTTTGACCCAAAAATACAAAAAGAGTTCGCCCTAGCCTGGACCTCGTGGCAGTGATCCAAAACAAAAGGTCACAGCAGTGAAACGCGGGAAAATTGAATTGACCTTAGCGAATTTCTTCCATGTTTATTGGGCAGGATCAAAAGGGAGGTGAAGAGCATGAGAGGTACGGGGGACAGAAGAAGAAGCGGCAAAAATACTATCTTTTTTTCGGTGGCATTTGCGGCGAAACCAGTAGGTAGACGGCCATTTTTTTATCTCATAGCCTCGTATTTAATTTTAGCGCCTTGCAATATTTTGCACCTAATAAGCTTGTTTGGTTCGTAACTTTTTATTTAACATGGGTCTATATGCCATGAGCGCATCGCACACCTCATAGCCTCCCTCTTCACAACTATTCATTCAACGTGGCCTTGGGAAGGAAAAGGGGACACCACCTGATGTGCACTCATACAGATACAAAGGAAATCTTCCCCGAAATTTTCCTTCACAGAAACATACTCCACCTTGGGCATGTCCCCTAAATCTGCTCGACTAACACCTGTCTTTTGCTTCGAGTAGGTGGTGATCAATTCGCGCTCGCGCTATAAACGGCTGGTTAGCTCAGTTGGTAGAGTGACTGCCCGTGTTTGAATCCTAGGCCAGGACGAAGCCTTCTTCAACTGCGAAGTTTCTGAAAAAGCTGTTGGCTTTCCTTTGTTTTCTTACGGCTTCATTTCTAGTGGATGTCAGATTTTCCTTCCCAGAAACTTACTCCTCCTCGGGAATTTCGCCTCAATCTGGTCGATTATCAACATGGACTTATACCCGATCTATGTTAGCAGTCATAACACTCCTTTCACGTCCCATACAGCCTTATGCATGGTGATGCTTTTATTCAACCATAGTCCTATATTTAGAAAATCGTGGTAATATTGAATACCTAATTGTCAATATTCAGTACTTCCATGTACTGTGTATGTATTTCTTGTATTTTTCGAATAAATAGAGCCCCCCTTTATATTTTAGTATGTCGGAGACCGGTCATTTCTCAAAATGGTTTTTCTAATATGTTTAACAGTGATCCTTGTCAACCAACTAATTTGAGAGTTTGTCCCGAAGAGCACCTTATCATACGAATCTGGATTTAAAGCAAATTACGCTCTTTGCGGATTACTAAAAAAATAATCAGCCCTCGTGAAGGGCCAGCAGTGAATCTTTGCTGTGTTTTACCTCAATCAACGAATCTATGTACGAAACAAAACACGTTTGTTCGTAAACACGTTTGTTTGAGCATATTTCCTAGTTATTTAGCTGAGTGAAACTTTGAAGGATTAGACTTCTACTTTAGGGTGCAAACATGGGACTATCCATTTACTTCCTCTAGAAACCCTTCTATGGACAGCCGACGATAAGTCCACAATATTTACATCACTGCAAAAATACGTAATTAAACTTAGTAAGTAGTTGCGACTCGACTTACTGTTAGAGTCGAGCGGGTAATTATTGTATAATTTATTGGGCAATAGTTTCGATAAAGCAAGACTTTCAGTCGTTGTCTCTAACCGTGTGCTTCCTCCGCACACGGCCATGCATGTACTGACAGCGCACGGGAATTCTCTAACGTTTTGAACTTCACTGTAAACTAATTAAGACAGGCAAATCAAGCTCAGCGTAATGATAAAGTCATCTCAACGTCCAATATCAGTGTGATTTTTTTCCGAGGTAGCTAAATATTTTTGTGAGCTGCAAATCGTTCGCAAAAAAATGGAAAAAAATTTTTCGTGTAGACACGATTCGTGGAAGGACGGACGGACATGGACCACCGGAGAAGGGCTGCTATATACAGTTTCACCGTCAAAATCCATTCCACTCTGTGAAGGTGGATGACTAGCGAAGCGTTTTACACACGACTAGAGGTCACAGAAATGCGGCATAAATTTGGCGTGTCTGAACGCGCTTAAAGAGACGCTGAAGCGCTTTCCAAAAAAGATTGAGTTAGAGGCACGTGTACATAGTTTCTTGCGCGCTGAATCCGAATATCACATTGAATTTTATCGCACATGAGTCCAACCAGCATTTATTTTGCAAAACGCGTGGTCCCATTTGAAACACGCGCGCTTTTCGTCTTTTGACGCCCCTGATTGGTTGCGCCTGTCATGACGTCAAAGGAGGACACCTTTCGGCCGCGCGGGTTGTCGGAAGCATTGGGAACGATCGCACGGCAGCGGTGCTTGCCTTTTCGGCAATTTAGCTTGCAGTTTATTGTTCGCACATGACTGCAAGTTTATTTTATAACTTCCCGTGCTGTCGGTTAAATTATCGTGGAGCTTAAATTTGCTTTACACGACCGAGAACCCCAAAGCAGTGACTGTGGCGTCGGCTAGAGGGTTCTGTAAAAATATTTATGAATTAGGCAACCAGCATAGGGGGTTTCTATTCCTTATGGTAATATTAAGTACTGCCTGAACTGTTTGTTACTATATACAAAACCATTTATGCCGAAGATTAAGCGGCGTTTTATAAACAATCTACCAGCAAAAAGCACGTACGTGCGCACTCTAAGAAAAAAGGGTGTGGTAGTTTCTCCCTTAATGGTGAAACAGGAATGTATCATATATTGCTCCCTAAAAGGTAGAAAGATTATCCCTTTAAGAGGGAGGAGCGCGTTTCTACCCCTAGGAGTGGAGGAAGATTTCCCCCTTTCGTGAGCTAATGGAGGAGCGTTCCTCCCCTGGCAGCGTCACCCAAGCAAGGCTTGTCATGTGATAAAGGCCTAGCGAGCTGATCGGCTTGAGGATCGAGGAAGTACAAATAAGTAGGTTACTGTGGTTGTGTGCGCTTAAAATGCGCTAAAATAACCAAGAAATTACCTACCGAGCACCAGCACTGCGGTTAGCAAGCGATGTCGCCAATCGTATATGCGCGACTTGCATTCGTCTCGCTGCACGCCCCGCCTACGCGTTCAGAGCGAACGCGCCGCCGTACAGTAGAAATCATACCGATTGCTTCCAAAATGCCGCCTTTATTTCCGAAAGGCTCCTAACCCCGCCTTTCACCTGACCCGAGATCACAAGCATCCAATGCGGCCGTTTGAGAACAACCAGTTGTTGTTAGTCGTCTTACCTTGCTACAAGCTATGCATCAAAACGCGTATCGTCTGCAATCGTAAATCTCAGCGCAAAGGCAATGCAGGCAACACGAAAAATGTATCCGTCGCTGTCGCATCCTCGACAGTGCTCGCCCTCTAGCGTGCTCGAATTAAAGCAATCGTAAACGTTTTAAAATGACAGATAGATGACGCAAAAAAAAAATAGGGATGGGGAGGGGCAGCTACTAAGCATCACCATCAGTGGGCACTTACATCACAGCGTTACCTTGGTTTCCTTTATTGATAACGTTATATTTATAGCCAACATCACGGAGGCCGCATGTGGGCGGGCACATATTGGGAAGAAACATAGCACAACACAGCGACATACACTTCATTAAAGGCTCTGCCAGCGCACAATACACGCAACACACAACACCACAAGCATAATACACTTTTCACATGTCCGCATGATCACAAGCCACAACTAAAACGGCGACAAAGTATTTATAACCCTGATCCCCGAGAATGCAGGTAGGAACAGTGAAATCGTTGCTTGTTTCGATAAACCACGGCAGTGCGTAAACATTAGGTGGGTTTTGTTATTTCATCAAATGTAACCCGTGCAATTGCAAACTTTTATTAATTTGAGGTTTTGTAAGAAGCAGTAAAATAGCTCAAAGAAGAAAAAAACGTTTCACGAAACAGTACGGCAGGTGTGTTTGTGTAATGACACTCATTGCCTCGCCTTCGCTCTTTTAGCGTAGAGCGCACCACTCGTCTGGCAACCATTCAGCAGAGATGTTATTACGGTCCCTAGTCTGCCGTCCGCGCGCTTTCTCTATGGGAAGGCGTGTCCGCGCCGCTGATGCACGCACAGCGCTGCGCAGAGGGCGCTGCGAGCAATCGGAGCGCCCGAGCGGCCGGAGCGAGAACGGCCGCAGGCCGGCCTGTGCCGCGCGCTATTGCCGCGGAGCGCGAGCGCGCATCGGGGTTTGTCGGCCACTTAGAGCGGTGAAATCGAATGGTACGAGGTACATCAGCTCACAATTGAAGGTACGATAGTACTATAAGACCTTTTAGTTTCACGTCCCGAGTTTTTCGCGAATTGGGCTACGGAGCCTCTTTGCGACCGCTGAATTTCGCGAGTGAGACCGCAGGATGAAACCGCAGCAACCAGCGTAGCCGTTTCACTACCACCGCTTGAACCATTATTAAAGTGAAGCTTTCTGTGTCTCACTGATGGCCTATGTCGCCTCGAAAAAGCACTGCAGGAAAACCAACTGTCTCTGACGACGGTGATGTTTGTGAGTAAAGTGAGAGGGAAAAAAACGCTTCCCGCGGTCAGAATCGAAGCTGGCTCCATCGCGTTATGGAGCCGACGTCTATCTCATTGCGCAATTCCAACATGGTAAAAGCAGTTTGGATTTGGAGAGGAGTGCATGGACGTGCACATGTAATTAGTCAGAAAAATTATCCACTCCTCCACTCCGCAACGATGGTTGAACACGAAGCTTTCTTCGCGTGAAATCAAACGGCAAAGGGTCGATGTCAAATCCGGCGCTATCATTAGTCCAAAATGCGTGCGAGTCAAAGTTAATGCTCAATGAGTCAAAGTCAAAACTCAGAAGCCAAGGAATCACTCACAAGAAAGCTTCGTGTTCAACCATCAATGTTCAGGCAGTGAGATCCCGTTCAAAAAGAGCTCCCTGCGGCACCAGAAGCTGCGTTTGTTCCACATCGAAACTACCGGGTCATTCCCGAACATCATTGACGGTGACAAGCACGCAGCCGGCTGGTAGGCTGGCAAGAAGAAAAGCGAAAGCTTGAGTAAAATGTTGTTCCTATGTACTTTGGGCAGAGTGCGGGGGGAGGGGGGATAAAGCAAGGTATATATGGTCATGACAGTATGGATAAACCTCAATGTTTTTACTCATTGGTTTCAAACAGCCGTGACTATAATGATTGGCCATAACACAAATATTCTCCCGTTTTGCTTTCCCCGCGTGCGTCTCGCAATTCACTCCGAGTGTGTGGGTGATCAAAAAGAACCTGTGCAATGAAAAATGCAAGCGAAGTTACTGATTTGCAGCCGGGTGTTATTAAAAATGAGTTTCACGTACCCAATTCTGGCGAATGTTTCAAATCGTGGTATTCACGAAAATTACAGGCACGCAAAAGAGGTTTGATAGTAGCCACATTTTTGAAAATTTCGAGGTAAGCGGAGTGTTGGGATAAGCGAAATGCAAAAAATGTATGGCCAGATCAGTGGAATAAGAGCTAGTGCTGGTAACAAACGCTCCAATGCACAGGGACGCTTGCGGAATACAGGCAAAATAATTTGCAGAAAAAAAAACATTTTTTTTAGGTATTGCGGAAAAAGAACTGCGTGATGCTCGCCTGTTTCGCCTTCGCATCTGGTCCCAAAAAAGTGTTCTCGAGCTTCTCAATGCCGTATCAACTGTTGGTCGCCAACGCTATATTCTATCTTGCTGTGAAGCAGGCAAAGCATATGTTTTTCTTGTTCCTGCCGTTTTTGGCACTTCTTGAGACACGTCGTCGTCCACATGATCAGAAGCGTCTTCCCCAGCTATATCAACGATGTAGGCGTCAGACAGCACTCCGCTAACGGGACATCGGCCGCGCACAGTGCGTACCTCGCGCAAATTTGCCGTTCGCGACGGTGTTCGGCGCGTAATGGCAGCTAAGCTTTAACCGAGAGCTTATCAGCTGCCTGCAGCGGATGCTGCATTGCGTCCTATTTGTCAAAATTTCGAGATGTCCGTGATCCCCGAAAAGACGTTACGAGACAAAAGGTGGAAAATGTCGCCTATGGCAGGTATATGCACGGCAAAAAAAGGTTTCGACTTAAGCGATATTTCGAGATATCTGAGTTCGAGTTATGGAGAAATCACTGTATCTGATGACTGAAGGTGATAAAACTTCGTATTCGGCATTTATTCGGCATTTACATTTAACAGATTCCCAGTTGACTGGACGTAACTGAGGGGGCCGCGAAGACGGGCACTTAAGGGCCTCCAGATCAACGATGCGAAAGGTCAGAAGGCACCAGTTCGAGCTGCTTTATTTACATACACGTATAGGGGACAACATCTAGGGAAACTTGCAAAGAAAGACGGTTCCAAAGAGCCATACAAACAGGTGGAGCGCCGACACACCACACACACATTTTCTTGCGCTGACTAATCCATCAGTTAACAACGGCGGGGGTATTCACAAAGAACGGTTGTTTGCTTGGTAATGTAGCTGAAGTCCCGCATGATGTTTCCAAACTGGAAAACGATGCCGTGCCGGCAGTGTTCCCGAAGCCCCCGTGTATTCGATTCGACACATACTCGGGGGCTAGCGTAGCGACACGATTTCGCGGTTTTTATAAGGCTCGATCCTTCATAATACGCGAAAACGTACTCCTGTCACTCCACGCTTCGGTTAAAACTCTTCGTACTGGTAAGAACCAACTTATTTGGCAAATATGGTTTGTCGACATAGACGGATAGGGTTCGAAAAGGAGCAGTTAAAATGGGCTGAACCCGCCCAGAAATAGGGCAGAACTACGAAGGCAGCAGCGGCACGGCAGAGCGCCGTCCGCCGCTGCCCATCGCGCTGGCCGGCCACCGCGCTCCGATTGACTGCAGCGCCGCCGCTGCATGCATCACGGAGGAGCCCCGTTCGCGGCCGGCGGACGGCAGACTAGCACATATTTCTAGGGACAATAATGTTACCGAATGGGGGCCTTTTGTTGTTGGTAACTGATGCGTCAATATCCTGCGGTCCGTGCTCGTTGACGAAAAAAGGGGCAGTTTGCTATGATCGCTGACCTCTTTTGCCCTTTGGCGTCAGTATAAAACGTCTACAAATGCAGTGGTAACGTTGAACAGGGCGCTGGTGAGTCGCCCACAGCAAGCATGCAGCGGTGCCCACAGAATGTTCTTCAAACACACAGCTGGC
Source organism: Haemaphysalis longicornis (assembly GCF_048455015.1). NCBI lineage: Eukaryota > Metazoa > Arthropoda > Arachnida > Ixodida > Ixodidae > Haemaphysalis > Haemaphysalis longicornis. The sequence goes on from NW_027526203.1 coordinate 482,394,281, forward strand.
GAACCGTGCGTTAGCGTGGCGGGCACATAATAATAATAAAAAAAAAGACAGCGAGAAAACAAGCAAGCAGCACATCGCAGGAGAGGTGTTGCGCATAGTCGTCGTATGTGCCCGATCGGCGAAAGCCACATTGCAACGTTGAAAGGTTTCGTTTTCGGCGTCGGCGCCGACAGCAGATTGCAGACGACAGGGGAGAATATTTCCTCCCCCGTTTCGGTGTTTCGTAGAGTCCGTACAGAGGGCGCTACGTGTAATTAGCTACAGGGAGAATATCGCTGGTCCGGGGGAGAAAAGCCTCGATTTCCTCCCTTTTTCTACCCTTTTTTCTTAGAGTGCACTGCGCGAAAAAATGGCGTTCATGCGCTGTAAACGTATATGCGAGACATAAGTTGCCGGTACACGCATAAACCAACAAGAGGACTCTGCTTCCGAATTTTTTTTGTTCGTTGTCGCCCACCCCAGCCTCGTCACTCATCCCCATACACATACCCACATGCGCGCGCGTGCGCGCCATTTGGGCAGCGGCGCTAAGGCGCCTCCGCGATCGCTAGCTGCACTTCGATGTGGGGTCTTACTGATTGAGTTGCCTTTATTCTGAAAACATTGTAGCATACTGGTGCCTCCGCAGCATTATCGGCTTGGGTTTTTGAACACTGTTCTAAGCCCATAGGGAAAGAAAACCAATGCGTTTAACGAAACAGGTATTTCCTGAACAATTGTGACTTTGGTTCTGGAACTGAACGAAACAGAAACATCCCGTGCCAAAGTACAGGAGTATTCACCATCCTTCCTAAATCTACCATCTAAGTTGAACATTCACGTCCGTCGCATAAAAAAAGAGAAAAGTTTGCCGAGGGATAGCTCGTTTTACGCGCCGACAGCGCCCAGTGAACGCGCACATGATTGCACCGCAAAACAAAACACAGACGCTGTCGGAGCAGTCATTGATCTTGGCTTGGGTGCTACCAGCACTTCCTTGTATCATTTTCTGATGGCATGCCTTACTCTTTCCCGCTATCCTCGACTCCGCAAGCCTCCCTTTGGAACGAGCGAGCGATTAGACGCTTTCACTGCGCAAACGTACAAGGCGCTGGATTGACCTTGGCTGAGCTTGAAGGTTAGATTGATGCTACGATGAACGAGTCGTTTTCTGGGTTTCACCTCGAGTAATAAGCTTCGCCTGATATGTGTTACAACTTGCAATCATTGTCATACTGGCACACCTGGTATCGCCTGGTACCACCGCTGGTTGGCACATACAGCAGCCACTGTTCCTAATATGTCACTGATCCAGCCGCCTTAAGCAGTTCGGGCAGTGTCGAAATAAGGAATTGGGGCAGACGAAGCGCTTAGAACGCTCCCGCCTGCAGTGCCACAGACCGACGCTACTGGCTCTTGCTATCATCCTCTTCAACAGCAGGTTAATTCCTTCCCTCTACATGTATCCTTAATTGTAAAGGTCCGCAATCCGACCGAACTACGTTACCTACACCACGTTTTCTTAGTCGCGCGGCATTCTTTCGCCCTATGACCTCGTTTGACAGGTTTCACACCGACAGACGCGATTTTACGAGGTGGGGCCCCTGTACCGCTTTCACTGCTCTCACTGGCAGCAGTGCTTATATTATTGAGCCAATATATCCTTACCACCACACGTGAATCTTCGAAGGCCTCCTTTTCTAAAATCCGGCAATGATTGAGCGCAATGCCGTAACGTCGACGGCCGCTGCAAACGGTACGTGTATTGCGTATTCGTTGGCAGCCTCCCTTAGGTTGTAGGAAGTGTTGTGGGCGCGGGGCAACACTTCTCTTCTTACAACTGGGTCGGGAAATCGCAGATGTTGCACTTTCAAGCTGCACGCTTCCCTAAGTCTCTTGCTCTTGCAGTAGCTAGAAGAATAATATCGGCAAGCAGAAGAATGAACTTAGTGAAACGAGATCATTAAATCCCTAAACTTTCCCACTTGTTCTGTATTGTCGCTATCTTTTTTGTCTTTATTCGAATCTTGTTGGTTTCATTACGTACCGTTAGTTTTGTTTACTTTCAACGCATAGTGATGTAGGTTCGTGACGCGCAGTCCAACCATCTGGGACTCCTTTTTCTTTCTTTTTTTGCTTCGAGTGAAATTAAGCGTTTCCTCGCACGTGAAGGGCTAACGTTTGGAGTCTTATTTTTTCGGGCTCTCCTACGTCAGATCATTTGTATTTAAAACCCCGAAAGTAGCCGCTTTCACAGCACAGGAACGATGCAAAACAAGCTGTTGATAACCGGCAGCATCTGATAAATTTAGCAGCGTACCGCACCCCTTTAAATGGGCTCTTTCGAAATAGAAGCCTTGATGCTTTGAAGACAAGCTCCTACCAGAAAAGTCTTCCCGATGTCATAAACCTGGCACTGTGGTGTCAGGCATTCGGGCAGTTAGGGCCTTTTGACAGCAGCCTGTTTGCTAAACCTAAACTTTAGTGGAAATGTGAAAACAAGCGGCATCGATATTTCGTCGAGAGGATTGTTTAGATGCTGCTCTCGGCGTGCTGCTTCCACAGAAAACGGTCGCCTGTTATCAACAGAAGGGTTACTCTTCCGATTGTACAGCTGGGATTTTTTTCCAATCCTGCCTTCACAGCGACAGCTTTGTATGTACATCATGGGAATGTCCCGCCACCAAGACGTTGAAAGCTTTTCTTTTCCAATACTTAAGCATGAGGTGATGCTAGCAAATATCGTTTTCCGTTTCGCCTTCCTCCGTTCTTTTATATTTCAGTGCCCGATAACTGATAGCTCTTTACCAACAAGCCTCTAATTCCCGTTATCACACTAAAACTACGCCAGCACTGCCCACATTTCGTGTATCTCTCTTTCGGTGCGGATGAACATTTTCAGCTAACACTCGCTTTTTTGTCATGCTCTAGCGTCTCTTAGCTATGAATCTTTTCTCAATAATGAAAAGCTACCAGAGTCATAAATATATTATTTTTATACGCATTCGCTATCTCAATTTCATAGATTTAATTTAATCTGTATGCAACTATTTTCCGGTCGCTTTGAAGTTCGATATATCTGGGTTCGTCATTACGAGGTACACGGTCGCGGACTCTATGAATAATGCTTTCCCTGTGAGAAATGTCTTTAGAAAAAAAATGTGATCCGTCCAATACAGTTGATGAAAAAATGCCGCATGGGACTGTAACATAATGTGGACTCATATAAGCTCTTTTGTTGCCGTAGCTACGCTTGCATTGCCAGACCGAATTAGTGCTACTTTAATTAAACTGTGTTTATGAAACACGGCTTTCAAAAGAGAAGTGTTTTTTTTTTTGGCAAGGTAATCGCTGAAAGTTCAGCGTGTCTGTGCCTGTCTGTCTGTCAACAGATAAAGTATACAAATTCAACGTCATTGAAAACAACATTCAATTGAGTGTCTTCTGGGAATCGACCCCACATCTTACGTGTGGAAAACAAAAGCACTAGTGACTGCACAACGCATTGGAGATTACTACAAATGCTTCACATCAATTGCAGATGCTTGTCTGGAACATCATGCTACAAATGCTGCTGTCTCTTAAGATGGTACTGCAGTAATCCCGAGTATTACCAAATCCGCGGAAGCTGTAGTAACCAATCCCGCTTTTTTTTTTTTCGCTCGGTGTTTATGTCACGCGGCATATGAGAGAAGATTTAACTATGGGAAAAGAGATAAGAAAGTAGAAAAGCAAGAGACTGAGAAGAAAGCGTGAAAGCAAGAGAGAGGGGGGGGGGGTGCAAAAAGCACAGATGTGCATGTATCCCACACAACAACACTTGCTTTAACCTCCTAAGTACCCGCGTGCAACGTATTGGCAATGTTTTGCTCTCTTTATGACATCATGATCCAGGGTTTTTTGACAACTTATTCCCAGTGTGAAGTATTGTGCACGTATGGAAACTTTTGTACGAAACGTCATAGAAAATAATGACATCAGAAGTATCTCTGTTCTCTGATAAATTCAATTATTTAAAAAAATTAACTATTTTTTACTACGCCATGTCTCGGGCTTTCATGCCATTCGTTCCATGGAACAAGCGAACGTTGCAGTGCTATTTCACTTCACTAGGGTAACGAAAGCAAAATCTCTATTACTGAATCCAAAAAACTAAATTTCAGTTTTTAGATATATGCCGCGAAGTTCAAAATCGCAAACCGAATGAAAAATCACAGACGTTACCTCGCAGCAGCAAAGACGCTATTTCCTTTAGACGTAAATTGCATTGAAAGAAAGGACGTCCACATTGTAAAGAAAAGTTTTGTCATAATATTAAGTATGGACACCTAGTGTTTCACAATGATTGAGAATATCCGGAAGAAAACTGAAAAACTTTAGCTTTATTTTTAATTTTATTTTTTGCTCGTAAGGTGTGGATGAACATGCCATGTGGTGACGAAATAGATTAAATTAACAGGTCGAATAAATACCAGCAGAAATGGGCACTGCACTGATTATGAAATCGCAATATAGAAAAAAAAACAGGCTGCCTCAGACCTTGGGGTGTTCAGATAATGAAACACCAGTCTACACCCAATACCCGTTGGCTCAATAGAAACATTTTTGCAGAACCTCTGCTTCGCAAAGTATACATACATACTAACTAAGCCAAGAAAGTTTCTCATGTGAGCCAACCATTTTCAGACGTATGTTGCCACAGCTGACCTTAGCGCTATGGTGCAGGTCCTTAAGCCGAAACACACTGCCCTCTCCAAGTTCGCGGCCGCGAACAAATTGCTTCCCAAAAATGCGCGAAGTGTACGTGCAAAAGTGTTTGTCCAGGAAAAGTACCGAATAGGCGCTATCGAATCTGGAGCATCCTTTTTCCGCTAAGGTAGTACATACTGTAGTAGCTTATTTGGTGGCACTTGCACGGGCGATGCAATCCAGTGGTGTTTCTCCGTTGACAGAGCGCGCCGTGTTCCCAACAAATGAAACGAGAGGGGCACCATTGCTCGCCCTAGCTGCCAAGATAAGAAAAGCTCATTTACCCTCAAAGCCCTCAACACACAGTCCCAAAAATGCAAGATTGATTATTCTGCCAGCTTTTCCGTTGCTTTATCTGTTACAGGGGACGCAAACAGAGATAAAAGTTTGTTGTTTTCTTTGTTTCTTTATTACCAGCAAGCAGAAAAAAAAGTGTAGTCCTTATGAGCTTTTAGCGGCTATACCAGCTGCAGAAACAAAAAAAAAAAGGAGAGAACAGAATGTTAAAACTCTCACGTTAAAACTCCGTAAATTAAATTTAGACACCGAAAATACTAACATGGCTTGAATGTTTTCTTCCTAAGCGGGAACAGTATTTATCTATTAATGACCACGATTCCCCCCTAATCGAAGTGACGTCTGGAGTACTGCAAGGTTCTGTCTTAGGACCATTACTCTTATCTCATTTACATTATTGATTTATCCAGATTGATTGATTGATTGTAGGGTTTAACGCGCCGACGCAACGCAGGCGATGAGGCGCGCCGTAGTGGAGGGCTCCGGATTAATTTTGACCACCTGGGGATCTTTATCGTGCGCCGAAATCTCGTACACACGGGCGTTTTTGCTCTTCGCCTTCATCAGAAAAGCGGCCGCCGCGGCCGGGAATCGAACCCGCAACCTCGTGCTCAGCAGCGCAACGCCTTAGCCACTGAGCCACCGCGGCGGGTTATTGATTTATCCAGCTGTGTGTCTTCTCACGTACATTTATATGCAGACGACTGTGTAATTTATCGCGAAATCCGTAATGGCCATGACAAGTTGAAGCTGCAACAAAATATGGATAACATTATGTCTTGATGTGAAAATTGTAAGATGGAATTGAATTCAGATAAATGTAAATAATGCGAGTCGCACGTCAGAATGAGGATCCCTCAATATAGAAACTAAACGATATTAACTCACAAAGCGTAAACTCTTACCGTTATCTTGGCGTGCACCTAACTTCCACATTATCGTGGAAACCACATACTTAGAAAATAACAAGCAGGGCGAACCGCATGCTCGGTTACCTGCGGAGGATTTTAGCAAAGCACCGGTTTCGTTACAACTACTTTTGATTAAAACGCTAGTTCGTTCCAAACTGGAGTATGCTGCCGCCGTATGGGACCCCAGCCACGCTAATCTTGATCAAGTCATTGAACTTGTAGAAAACAACGCTTGTCGTTTCATCCTATCCAATCATAAGCACACCGCCAGTGTTACATCCATGAAATCGACACTTTCTTTACCTTGTCTATCGCTTTGTCGGAAAGTTTTAAAGACGATAGTCTTTCTTGGGCTACTTAAACGCATAAATTTTGGTCTCTCTGTCTGTCTGTCTGTTTGTGACTTGATTCAACCACCCGGGACAAAGTGAAACAGAAGTTGTGCAATGGTCTTTTATTCCAACCGCCAAGTCTTAACATCTACGTAAGTCCGGTGTCAATGTTCATACTTGTAAACGAGGTTGAGCAAGAACAAGACATTACGCAAATATAAGGCAGAAAATCAATACATCAGTGACATTTGCAGCGTTCCTTTATTTAAAAATTCATGGATGCTGGATTTTTGCGTTAGCAAATTAAATACTACATCAACTGCAGGAAAGTGTCGCCAGCTGTTGTGAGTGCGAGTGTAGCTCCTGGCGGCATTTAAAAACTCAAACGGCAAACGCAACTACAGGTTCCACTGCATATGTTCCACGTTCTACTTGGCACGCTCGTGGAGTAGGGCTACGTGGTTCTGTAAAGGTTGCAGTAGGGTGCCTCGATTCACACTCGTCTCCGTCGTACGGCAGCGCTCGCATCGAGGCACCCGACTTGGAGAAACGGAATGTTGTAAATTTAAATTGACTTGAGCAAAACTCTAGTGTGTTATCTTGGGAATAACGAGACGGGACAGGCAGAGCATGAAAGGTGAGCTGGGAAGAGAAGGGAGACATTTACTTGGCAGAGGCGCCAGTCGACTATCGTCTTTCGTCGACATTTGCAACGTTAGAAGCAGATACGCGGCTATTTTTTTCGCATTAGTTTTTTTTTTTTTCAAGGTATATAATCATGCCTCGCTTAAAAACACTCTTATTTCTCTGCTTGCGTACCGCTCTGCTCATACGAATCACGAACACAAAGTAGCGATAACACAATGTCGCACGAATACTTTCTTTTATTCATTTCTTCTAAGTACGTCCAGTGACTGGAATCATCTACCCCGCGACATTGCGCAGATATGAGACTTTTCTCTTTTCGGCGGACTCCATGTGCTTTCTTCCTGGGCGACGACGTCGCATGATTAAGGTACAGGTTGTTGTATTACGTGTGCAGGTACGCATGGCTTATGCTACGGCTGTTGTTTTGTTTTTCAGTGCTGCTGTTTTGCAAATTTTTGTATAATCAGTCTAACACGTCAACCAACGTTTTTTGTTTTTTTTTTTCCTGTGAGTATTTTTCGAAGGCGAGTGCTCAAATCTTCCATAACTGCGGCTTTTGTCTGCAGTTCACGCATGAAATACCAAATAATGATCATCTATAGTTACTAGATGTGTACGTTAAATGATCTGACCCGCATGTGTGCTGGACACATAGCCCAAGATCACAAAAACCAATGCTAAATTTTAATTCCGCGCGTTCAAATGGTATTGCTTCCTCGTGTTTGTTATCATCTCTCGGCTCTCTCTGTCTTGTTTCAACCAGGTTTCAGATGTATTTTCGGCACAACTGCTATGGTTAAAAAAAGCAGGGTTTCCGGAGTGGGTTCTTTCCACGCTAGCGCAGAAGCTTGTGAGGCGGATAAAAGAACTGGCCTCCGTAGGACCGAGGGATGGTGAGCTGCGTAAAAAGAAAAAAAGTTCGCCGTTATTTCGTATAGGCACAAGTTGTCGCATGGGGTCAGAAATTTAGCTGGCCGGTATGGTGCAAATGTTGTTTCTTAAGCCCCCAACAAGACGAGTAAAATATGTAAGCAAATAGATAGAAAATGGCGCAATGTCATCTTGGAGTAAAAAAGAAAAGTTGCAATGTTCAGCACAGGTCCCCGTTGTGCAATTTTAAAATGGGGGCTGTTTATCAAAGTGCTTTTGATTGTGGACACGTGTAGATACACAAACTGGTCGCTGTATAAATATAAGATTTTGGGAACACAAAAATTCAGTAAGACATAAGGTATATTCCCACGACACCAAGCATTGTTCTGACTGAACACGGGTGCGTCCCGCTTTTTATGATACCACCGTCCTTTCGGTGCACGGCAATGATATCGCTACGGAAATTATTGAGGCATGTCATATTAGAAAAATAAGGGAAGTGTGTATTAGCGAGCCATCGATAACACGGCATGAAAAAGAATTTTGGTTTTTGGAACGGCCCGTGTGTCAGTGATCAGTTTTTTACAATCTAGTAGTACGTCACGATGTAGTAGCGTGCACAGGGGTTCGGTCGTAGTACTTATGTTTGTGTTGCGTTTTCAATCAAATTAATTGTGAGCTCGGCGTCATCTTATTTTCCTTAGCTAAGGCGTTGGGCTGCTGAGCACGAGGGCGCGGGTTCTATTCCCGGCCCTAGCGGCCGCTTTTCTGATGGAGGCGAAAAGCAAAAACGCCCGTGTGTTCGAGATTTTGGCGCACGTTAAAGATCCCCAGGCGGTCAAACTTAATCCGGAGCCCTCCACTACGGCGCGCCTCATCGCCTGCGTTGTGTCGGCCTGTTAAGCCCCATAATAAATAAATAAATAAATAAATAAATAAATAAATAAATAAATAAATAAATAAATAAATAAATAAATAAATAAATAAATAAATAAATAAATAAATAAATAAATAAATAAATAAATAAATAAATAAATAAATAAATAAATAAATAAATAAATAAATAAATAAATAAATAAATAAATAAATAAATAAATAAATAAATAAATAAATAAATAAATAAATAAATAAATAAATAAATAAATAAATAAATAAATAAATAAATAAATAAATAAATAAATAAATAAATAAATAAATAAATAAATAAATAAATCAGTCAGTCAGTCAGTCAGTCAGTCAGTCAGTCAGTCAGTCAGTCAGTCAGTCAGTCAGTCAGTCAGTCAGTCAAACAATCAATCAATGAACAGGTCAATCAGTCAATCAATCAATTAATCAATTGTTTTCTTTTCCCTCCTGTCCTTGTTTACCACGCTACCGTTAAAGATGCACAGTCGTAGTTCTTCGTTTAGGTCTACGTAGTAAGGACCTAAACGGACCGATGTTTGTGAGCATGGTGTACGTGATTCCGTCGTCTCCCGCTGCGCTGTTTTTTTATGGATTGTATGGCGTGAAGCACCTCTTCTGGTGTGACGCCTCTGTCCGATTTTTGGTTGTGCGTGCCCTTGTGTTATCCATAATTTCGGCTTACTGTGGGATCTGTTAACCCTTGTATTTGCCGGAGTCCTTCGAGAAAGTCGGCATCCCGCCCGGGGAAGCTGTGCGCTATTCGGCGAGGGTTGTGCTTTGCCGCCCGTTTGGTACTCGTACGGTCCATCATGCTCTTGATTAAGGACCGTGCCTTTGACGTATTCAAGTTGCCTTTGAGTCTTTCACAACCTGTGTTGCCGGTTTAACTTTTGGGCATGTTCTAGTGCTTGTTTCGTGATTTTCTGTATGCGTAGCTTAAGCTGTTGGTTTCGTTTCTTTCTTTTCAACCTTTTGCTCAGTTTCCTGCCCTGACTCCATAGCTTTGCTATGCATCTGTCCACTTCGTGGAGGGTCTCTGCTCTTTTTATTTGTTGTGTGTGTTTCCATGTGTACAGCTTGATCTCGTTTGTCCATTCTGGGACGTCTGGAATTCGTATTTCTTCGCCGTCTGCCTTCCACTCGTCCCTGAACTTGCTTCAGTTTGTTATACTGGCTTTCCCGATGTGTTTTCGGAAGGGCGCCGTGTTGCGACAGATGTGAATTACACAATTGTCACTCCCGAGGGCGTTCATTGGCCTTATCCATCTAGCACTTTTCTCCGATTCATTTATTATTGCCAGGTCCGGGTATATGTCCCTTTCTCCTACCTGACCTCATCTGGTTGGTTGCATAGGGCCATTGATGATTTTGAGTCCATAGGTTTTTATTACTTCAACTAGTTTTTCTTTTTTTTGCCTTTGGGTGGGTCGTAGGTGTACATCTACGTTGTGTAGGGTGCGTTGAAGTATTTTGTTATCGCCGGCTAACCTTTTCACTTTCCAGAACAGGTCATCAAGTGTTTCTGGTGAGTTTCTCCGGGACCTGTATACGTTTAGGATGAATGTGATCTTTTTGGATCGTTTCCGCTGTATTATATAGATAAACGTCGTCTCCGGGGATGTTAATTGTGGTGCTTGCATTATTGTCCCAATGTCTTTCCGGGCGTATGTGGTAACCCTATGTATACCTTTAATCCGGTATATTGATGGTGCCATCCGCTTCTTGTAGACATAGAACGTCCGGTTTCATAAGTGCGGTATCAATGAAATGTTCTACCCGTGATTTCTTTTTAGCCGGGCCTCGAAAGTTCCATTGCAATATCTCAACGGGTTCGTATCGCCTATACTGCTCATTCCTCATCCTGATCAGATTCGGCCGTGTCTGTTTCCGTGATGTCTAGGCCTACTTCGAGGGCTTGGGTCTTTCCACTATAGGGGTGACCTTGGCTTTGTTGTTTTCCTGACATGATGCGTATTATTTCGTTTCATACGTTTTCCGTTCATGATGCGTAAATGATGCGTATTATTACTACTGTACCCGTGAGGCATATTTAAGTGACGAAGCATTTAATCTTAAGGTCCAAATCATGTTTCGAACGTCGTGCTACTTTGCTGGTGACCATGTGCTAATAGAGTGCTTTAGCATGGTGGGCAGCGTACGCTGCGCTAGCGGCGGTGGGCACCGAGATCCGACTGTGCATGCGCGCATTTGTTAATGGAACGGGCGTGCCTGCGCGCGCATGCGCAGTCGTGTCTCAAAATTTCCCCGCATTTCCCCGAGGGGAAGAATGTGAAAGTGCGAATGCACGAGTTGAATTTGCGCGGTTCGGTAATGTTCGCGAAAGATAGATCACACACACACACACAACTACAAAGAAAGAAAGATGCATTTATTCACAGACACCTATTTGTGTTGTCGTTGTACTTGATTCCTAGAGCGGATCTCAGCTTTGAAATTTCGTGTCAGTACTCCTTTAAGCGGGTGCATTAGCCCTTCTCACGCCCGATTCCTGGCCAATCCCCCACGTGGGTATGTGCCATGCACAGACACCTATTTGTGTTGTCGTTGTACTTGATTGCTAGAGCGGATCTCAGCTTTGAAATTTCGTGTCAGTACTCCTTTAAGCGGGTGCATTAGCCCTTCTCACGCCCGATTCCTGGCCAATCCCCCACGTGGGTATGTGCCATGTCAGCGGCCAGGCAGCGCGCGCCCATCGCCCCCCGTTGCCAAGGAAGACGAGGAGATTCCTGGCCAATCCCCCACGTGGGTATGTGCCATGTCAGCGGCCAGGCAGCGCGCGCCCATCTCCCCCCGTTGCCAAGGAAGACGAGGAGCGCGCGCACCCGCAGCTATTGCTATGTGGACGGACAGCGGTCGCCGGAATTTAGGGTCGCTTATAAAGTGCATTCGCACTTAAAACCCGCCATCGGTAGGTAGTGCAGGCTAACCGCTATGCTAAAGCCCTATTAAAACACAGTATAACGTGACGCCAGGAAGTACGTTTGTACGAAGGCAACAAACGGCGGAGTGGACCACCTTGGCTATCTCTGAATAACTCTCCTACACCCAGGGACGGGAGAAGCGGGAATACGAGCCATGCTCCTGGCAATAGACCTTGCGCAACTATTCAGTAGAAGCGTAAACATCATTGCAGGCGCTCAAAAGGACGTTAGTCTGTTGGCCGTAGGCGCAGAAACGCTCGATAAAGATTTACACCACATTAGCACCCGTACACAAGGAACTGCAAGCGAACGACGCAGCCGGCCAAGCAGCACGCGAACTCGGAGACCATTCTTTCTGCGATCACGATTACAACACTGTCCTCCCATAAAAATATAGGGAACGTCTCCTCATCCTACGCCTGAACACAAACCTTCCCCCTGCCAAAGATTCGCAAACTCAGCAAACCAATACACATATCCACAAATCTACATCGGCGAAGATATTGGTAGGAAACATCACGAATTAACTTGATGGGTGCCAAATGCGGGGAAACATCCACCCTCTTCCAAGCAAACTGGGGCCCCATTCTCCAAAAAAAGGGGCGTCGTTTTGAAACGACGTGGTAGCGCCATGCAAATGCATGTGTTCTTGGACTCGAGCACCGCTTTGAGGGGCGGGGAAAAGGGGAAAAGCACAGGTAGGAGTATCAAGTACAGGCGCGAAGTCGCAAGCCAAACGACGGGGGGCAGTGCGTGTCGCTTCGCGTCCTTCCTTATTTTGGTACTCGTCTCTGTGCATTTCTCCTTATCCCCGACCCTCAAAGTGGAGCTCCAGCCCAAGAACACAAGCATTTGCATGGCGCCACCTGGTCGTTTCAAAACGACGCCCCTTTTTTTGGGGATAATGGGGCCCTTGGTCATGTCCATTGGTATGCAAAGGGGAGAACAGCTCAAGCATTGTATATTTCCCTTCTATCTATCTTAAAATGGCTGTGATCTGCTGGAATTGGTACATATTCGGATGGGAAGCAGCCTGAACCTCGACGACCACAGAAGACAAAAAAAGAGCATCTGCGGCTGTCCTCTATGTCCAGTCTTTTGTGCTCGTCTAAGCTAAAGCTGCTACCCATCCATTTATATTTATATTTTTTACCGTGAGGTAAAAAAATCGCCACTCATGGTGTCATACCAGAATAAAAACAGGATGCAATGACCAGCCTTAACAATTTTGCCAAATTAAAAGCCTTATCAAACAAAGCTATCAAAAATCGTTATCAGACAACTAAAACACTAATGCTCGCATTGTGACACCTTAAAAACAACCTTAAAAGCTTTTTTGCAAATGATTTACAAGAAAGATACGATGTGTACGGAATTGTAAAACGTGGCTAAACCACTACCATACAACTTGACATCCTCGCCGTTGCATATGCCTCCCCAAGCTTTGTGGATCTGTTGCAGAGAATCTCGGCATGTAGCGCGAATTCTCGCCAATACCACAAGGACTTAACACAACCGAAAATGGTTATTAACTTAACAACATTTTCCCAAACTGGTTTAAATCAAGTCAGCTTCTTCCAGCCAATCATAAAGAAGGCGCCGTCACTGTTTCCACCTCTTAATTTAAACAAAACAATTGGGACGTACTGCATCTTCATTGGCACTTTGGAATTTGCTTCAGAAGGAGGAAGTGTAATTCTCAGTTCCCGCATAGAACAAAGAATTACTACAGCGAACGCTGTGACAATTCGCTGTGATAATCACAGCGAACGCTGTGGTTCTACTACCTGGGTCGGATATTCACAAATTAGAACAAACCACCAATAGACAACTTGCAAACATTGAACAATGGTTTTCCAACAACAGATTAACGCTATATGTATACAAAACTAAGTCATGTTTTGGTCCTCAGCTAAACGAACCAATAAAATCATAACACTTAAGATAGGCGGAGAAGAAATTACGAAAGTACAAACTTGTAAATATCTTGGCGTCACCCTAGATGCGTCACTGCACTATAAAAAACACATAAAAATAGTCTGCAGCAAATTGAGCCGTGCTTTTTTCACCCTATCAGGCACGCTATCATTTTCCTCTATCAACGTTAAAAGCAATTTATTTCGGTACATTTCACTGCCACTTTACCTACTGCGTCGAAACATGGGGCAATACTTATCATTCGTATCTTGAACCGGTTATCATATTGCAAAAACGCGCGCTACGAATTATGACTTTTTCCACATGCACGGCTCATTCGGCACCACTCTTGAAACAGCTCGAAATAATGCCTTTTTTACTTGCACGTGATTTCAAAGTAGCTTGTGTTACACGGAATATCATATCAAACAATAACTCCCTACCATCATCAATATTTATAACACCACTCAGAAATACTAGAACTCAATCGGATCACAATTTCAACATTCCCCCGGCACATAACTGCTATGGGAAACGGACTCCGCAACTAAAATGTGGAATATCATACCACTTCACGTCAAACAAAGTCAAAATTTTTCCAGTGCACTGAAAAATTACGTACAATGTAAGAAGCTTACGTCGCTTATTTAATCACGAAAACTTTACTTCATATTATTTTTCATAACGTGTTTTCAATTATATGTTTTCTGGTATAATTCCTGTGTTTAATATCTGATGAACTCTGTATGCGCGTATTGTTTCATTTTGTTGACGAGATATTTTCTTCATGTGTCCTGCTGTAAACCGTATCTTTTGCATATGCTATATTCTGCTTGTTTTCTTTGTAATCTTTCGTTTCTACTTCTACTGTAACTGAGCGCTTGCAATGTTATAAAATGTATTAACTGCATGGGCCCGGTACTAGCATTATTGCTAAGGGCCCAGATGATCTCTCCAGTCTTCTCTAAACCCATGTTTGAAGAAATAAAAAATGAAATAAAAAAAAGCTTACAGCCTGTTTAAAAATCGTCGTCGTCCTAGAAAAAATCTCGACAAAATGTTTCTGGCGTGAAGTTGGGGCGCATACGTATTTCATCATTTCTACAGCGCAACAGCGGGCCAGTGCTGTGATCTTGCGTTCCTCCTCGTACCGTGTTATGCTATGCAAGTTACATAAAATTGGCGGTTTTATCTAGCTGCAGACACTTTTTTCGGCTAGCGTTGCACAACGCACCAAAACAAAGCCTAAATTAAAACGTAGTTGCGTCCGGAAAAAAATCAAGACACTAGTGTTAAAACTTTCGTACGGATTTTCTTTTATAAAGGTGCACCTAGTATCCTACAATTTCAAAAACGAGAAAAATAATCTGCGGTCGTGAGGTTGCTCCTGTGGCTTGACAGGCTAATCTCTGCAACTGCGGACATGTCTGCGGCCTGGAAGTCTCACTTACAGAGCACGTCGCATGTTTAAATTTCGGAACTTTTAAGCGCCTAATCTTAAACAGTACCTCATCTAATCCCCACTGATAGCCTACGGGCAAAAACACGAAAGCCCTACATTTTCCCCAGACTCCCATAAACTTGCGACATCTACTACGTGAGCGTCACGTTGTTAGAGAGTTAACATCAATCCAGCCTCTTTTATTTCACATAAAGAGCAAGTGTGTGAACACACGTTCCCGCCGCGAAATTCGACTGGGTATTTACGCCTACCCGCCAAGATCTAAATTTATCTCCTATAGTACTGCAGCACTAAAATTCCAGAAATTAATTAGCGCCTGCTAATACTCGCAAAGATTTGGCGTTCCCCCATTAATCCGCTTCAGAGACCAACTTGTTGCTTCTACGCCGTTTCGAGGCTTTCTACGCCCGTTGAGTGAAATCAGGGGCCGGGCTGAACGAAACAAGCGCAAGAAACCTGCAGCGCTGGGTTCATGAACCATTTCATCGACAACGTCTGAACTTTATACACGAAGCAAACCTGTTCGTGCACCTGTGAACTCGAGTACCGTTATGCCTCAGGGCAAACTTTTGAATTAGAAAAAACAACAACAAGCAAACCACGTGTCGTGAACTCGGCTTTGAAATCCGTGAGAAGCGAATGACGGCTCCAGAAAAGGCGGCCCCTTTTTTCTCCCCCTACGGTTGCCTACTGGCGCAGCTGATGCCGCTCAGTGCTGTTTTTGCTGCAGTAGGGAGCAGTGGACGCTTTGGTCGCGTCCTGCCCCTCTTGCATTTAGGCAGCGCTTCTAATAAGAGCGCGCTCGGCTACTCGGGTATCTGCCGATGCAACGATTCTTTGATCAGAGGGCACGCAGACTGAGAAGCGACGGGCGGCACTTCCCAACCTTTTTTCCCCCGCTTCACGTCTTTTCGTTACGGCCAGCGACACAGACCTTTCCAGCCTGGAATTAGGGGCGCACTACGCCGTTGAGTCGACAAACGTCATTACGTAGAGATCACCGAACGCCTCGATGGATTTAGTACACCACGCACGTGTTTCTGCGACCTGCGTATGACCGAGTTATGAAGAAAAGGAAAGTCTTTTGCAAATAAGAGCGCGCTATGCCGAACGTGGGAACTGCATTTCTCCCTCAAGCCTAGGACTATCAAAGCAGCAGCGCTCGGTTCAATGAAGCCCATGTAGGAACGCATCTGTAGCAAAAATAATAAGGGGGATAACATGGGACTGTTTATTCTGAGGAATTAAGGGTAACATATCGAAAATTGTGGGACCCTGACGAAGTCCCGCAAGACGCACACGTCGGCAGCTTTCGCTAAATCCGCAGGTGCGCCTGCAGCGCAGATGCTAAATCCCCTTTTTACGTAGTCGCCTCGTCAACGCAATGCGCCTTCACGTGGTATCCGTGTTGTCACAGCGGAAGACAGCTTTTTCTTCCATGGCGCCTTGCATTCTCAGCTTACAGCGACGGTGGCGCTTTTCCACGGCGCCTGCTCTTATCGCCCTGGGGAATAGTTCTGCAAATATCGTTTAAAAATATCTGTCTGAGATATGAGCATTTACAGCTACCAGTGCCGTAGGTGGAAATCCCCCGGGGGTGGTATGGAAAGGGATGACAGCTCCGGAGTCCGACGGTTGCATTTGTTTCGGTATACTGGAGACCCATGTGACGCAGCAGCCGCGACACAACTTTGGTGAACTCCCTCATGCAGACACCGCAAGGTCACTCAGTACTTATTGGTGGTCACTTTAACGAATGGCGCTCAACATGGGGATATCCCCGCAACAACTTCAGAGGAACCCAGCTGCTTGCCGCTGTGCGATGTGCAAGCTTAGAATTCCTCATTGTCCCTCAAGTTCCTACGCGCATAGCAGCGTTCGCGGCGCAGCGAGACATGACAGCGGACCTTACTTTGGCTTCTCTCAAACTTCGAGGCATTTGGCAGACCATATCAGACACACTCGGAAGCGACCACCTGCCAATATGAATAACACTTCAAACATTCCAAACCATACCAGCGGAAAAACGACAGACGATTTTCATAAAATGGGACACGTTTAATACCATTCTAAATTAAACTGATTCTGCAGATCCCATCTACACAAAAATTGGTACTTCTCTGCGGGAAGCCACAAAATCGATCTTAAACAACAGCGCCAAAGACAAGGACTAAGAAAGAAGCACAGACAAGCGCTGACAAACAACTGAGCGTAATTTATTGCTGCTCGCTTATAAATACGCTTGTCACACATAAAAATACACAAAAAACAGAAGATTTACACAACCATAAGAAAACGTAATCACGTCTTGTCATATCTACAACCACACGTTTACCCATTAAGGTAATTTATCTCTTTTTGCGTTAAAGCCACCGACGGCTTGCTGACGCATTTTTCTTTCTTCACCGCAATCTCGAAAGCTTCGTGAATCTCCCTCGTGTCTGTATCTCTGTACCGCTTCAAAATGGCGCAGTCATCCAGAAAGGGCACACAGCCGCATGATGTGCAATGAAGAGCGAGGTTGCTTCCCGTGCGTGTTTTCATCGAGTTGGCGTGTTCACGCAGCCGGTCATTCACGCATCTTCCAGTTTGCCCGATGTACGATCTACCGCAACGAAGGGGAATGTCGTAAACAACTTCTTTGGTGCACTCCATGAAGCGAGTGGCATGATTAGTGGTGCACGTTCTTCGATCTTCATTATGTGACTCAGCATTCACTTTGCCACACAAGTTACCCAACTTGTTTTTTGCTGAGAAGACCACATTCACGCCCGCCCGGTTTCCTACTTTCTTGAGGCGATGCGATACGCCATGAATATACGGTATAACTGCGACCTTCTTCTTGACTAGCTCCGGCTCTTTCTGCCTACGAGTCCTTCGTCCAGTAAACTCGGCTAGGAGCCTTTCCGCTACCGCCGTCAGACATTGGTTCGGAAAACCTGCCGCCCCCAACCGCCTCACTTGGGTATAAAAACTTGTTGGAGCCTGGTGGGGGCACGAACGAATCAGGGCGCTTCTTAGTGCAGTCATGGCGATACCCCTCTTCACCAATTTCGAATGCGCCGACGAAAATGGGAGCAGACCTTTTTGGGAACGCGGTTCGTACCTCCAGCACACGTGGTCTTCTGCGAACAGGAGACTCTGATCCAAAAACCTGAGGCGTCCTTCTTCAGGGAGTTCCTTCGTGAGGGTAAACACATCCAAGACCGAAGCAAATATCCCATATATCCGCTCCACCTGTGCCGCCTGGTCGTCACTCTGTTTGTACACCACCAAAAAATCATCCACGAAGCGGAACACCTTCACGACGTCTGATTCCTTGAGGGCCTCATGCAGTCTTCGATCAAAGCGGGCCAACAAGAGGTTGCTGAGTGCGGGTGCCAGGCATGAACCGATGCACACCCCATCCTTCTGGATGAATACTTCATTATCGAACTTCACTATCGTGGACTACAGGTAAAATGACAACATGCTGACGAAGTCATCCGCACTGATGCCAACAGAATTCTGGAACCCAATGGTTCCGCCCTCGTCAATTCCATCCTTGACCGCATCGAGAAGCAGCGTTTGTGGCATCGAATAATAAAGATCCTTCACGTCCACCGAGAAGGCGCTTAGTCCTTCCTGGTTTTCCTGGTCGAAAAATTCGGATACCGCCAGCGCTCTTTTTACAAGAAAGGGGTCCACGATTGGGATGAGGGACAAGCCTTTTTGCAGGTACCTTCCCATTACGTTTTGCCACGACCGCTTTTCAGAAACAATCACCCGAAGAGGACAGCCGTCTTTGTGGGTCTTCGCCGAAAAGAATGCGCACAAGCTGAGTCCACTTGCTGACTTGACTGACTTTGTTAGGCTGTCCAGTCCCAAACTTTCACAAAGGTTGATTGCCTTCTTTTTTAGCTTCTCTGGCTTCCTTCTCTCCTCCTTTCGGAAATTTTCTTCCATCGCTTCACGGGTTTTGCGTTTATACTCTTGAGCAGGCATCACCGCAAAGCCTCCTTCCTTGTCTGACATCAGTAGTCTCAAGTCCGCCCTCCTCAGTGACTCCACCACCTGTCGGGTGCGTATAGTAGACCCTCTCTGCAAGGACTGAGGAAGGCCATCAACCCCCTCAAGGACGCATCTGCTGAAATCTTCAGAGCTAGCTTTCGCAGCTACCCTTCTGACAAGCGACAGGAGTTCAGGCTTGTCCAGTTTTGGCTGGTTGAGGCCCTCAAGGAATCAGACGTCGTGAAGGTGTTCCGCTTCGTGGATGATTTTTTGGTGGTGTACAAACAGAGTGACGACCAGGCGGCACAGGTGGAGCGGATATATGGGATATTTGCTTCGGTCTTGGATGTGTTTACCCTCACGAAGGAACTCCCTGAAGAAGGACGCCTCAGGTTTTTGGATCAGAGTCTCCTGTTCGCAGAAGACCACGTGTGCTGGAGGTACGAACCGCGTTCCCAAAAAGGTCTGCTCCCATTTTCGTCGGCGCATTCGAAATTGGTGAAGAGGGGTATCGCCATGACTGCACTAAGAAGCGCCCTGATTCGTTCGTGCCCCCACCAGGCTCCAACAAGTTTTTATACCCAAGTGAGGCGGTTGGGGGCGGCAGGTTTTCCGAACCAATGTCTGACGGCGGTAGCGGAAAGGCTCCTAGCCGAGTTTACTGGACGAAGGACTCGTAGGCAGAAAGAGCCGGAGCTAGTCAAGAAGAAGGTCGCAGTTATACCGTATATTCATGGCGTATCGCATCGCCTCAAGAAAGTAGGAAACCGGGCGGGCGTGAATGTGGTCTTCTCAGCAAAAAACAAGTTGGGTAACTTGTGTGGCAAAGTGAATGCTGAGTCACATAATGAAGATCGAAGAACGTGCACCACTAATCATGCCACTCGCTTCATGGAGTGCACCAAAGAAGTTGTTTACGACATTCCCCTTCGTTGCGGTAGATCGTACATCGGGCAAACTGGAAGATGCGTGAATGACCGGCTGCGTGAACACGCCAACTCGATGAAAACACGCACGGGAAGCAACCTCGCTCTTCATTGCACATCATGCGGCTGTGTGCCCTTTCTGGATGACTGCGCCATTTTGAAGCGGTACAGAGATACAGACACGAGGGAGATTCACGAAGCTTTCGAGATTGCGGTGAAGAAAGAAAAATGCGTCAGCAAGCCGTCGGTGGCTTTAACGCAAAAAGAGATAAATTACCTTAATGGGTAAACGTGTGGTTGTAGATATGACAAGACGTGATTACGTTTTCTTATGGTTGTGTAAATCTTCTGTTTTTTGTGTATTTTTATGTGTGACAAGCGTATTTATAAGCGAGCAGCAATAAATTACGCTCAGTTGTTTGTCAGCGCTTGTCTGTGCTTCTTTCTTAGTCCTTGTCTTTGGCGCTGTTGTTTAAGATCAGAATGAACCAACTGGCCCCAGTCGAGACGCTAATCCACAAAATCGGTTCTAGTCAAAGACGGCACACCCACCCTCGACTTACAATTGCTAAATCTATGGATCAGCCGTCTACAAGCGTTCCAGCTATTTCGTAAAAGGAGAGCGGACACCTCTGCTTCGACCTCGCCTTAACCAACCAACTGCGAAGGCACATCAGTGCTCCGTGCAGCTCTCCCGTGATAACGGGTATGGGCACTGCACCGCCGTCAGTACGTAGACCGGGATCAGCAAAGTCTGGACAACATATCGCGGCATGCAGGACAAAAAGCAAAATGGCGGGCCAGAACATATAGCTCTTCGACGGGGCACCACACAGACCGATCTTGCGATCCAGGATGGCCAACACTTCTTTCCACGACCCCCGCATGAGGGGCAGCCCACAGCGCCGGTTCTCCCACGCGCGACGCCTCCTGAAATGAACATCAGTCTAAACGACCCGTTTACAATGGGCGAACTTCTATCAGTTCTTCAAGAAACCAAAATAACCAGCGCAACTGTTCCGTATGGGATCATTTACGCGGCCATTCACAACTTGCCGGAAGCGCAGAAGGATCAACTCCTTGACTGGCTCAATGCTATCTAGGAATCTTCTGTAGTGCCTACGTTTCTTTCAAAAATCTTTACCTGTTTCAAGGATAATAGAATGGCCTACCACATTCTGCCCATTGCTTTCCTTGGCCTTCTAGACTGTCTACCCTTATTTCTGTATTAATTCAACGAGGCCCTCATTTCCCCTTCTGATTGGATATATATATATATATATATATATATATATATATATATATATATATATATATATATATGTATATATGTATACATATGTATGTATATATATATATATATATATATATGCGTTATGCGGAGGTTGTGGGTTCGATTCCCGCTTCCGGAAAAAACGGCGCATTTTTTCTCGCCTTGAATTTTCAATTATTTCTTCCTGCATAAAAAAAATTGCAATCATACCTCATTCGGCACTATAAAACACTGTTAAAACGCCAAACAGCACTGGCAATAAGGACTGCAACTTTGATATGTGTCCTTACGGAATCCCTCGTCCCGTATGTCTCTGTTCTACAAAATATATATATATATATATATATATATATATATATATATATATATATATATATATATATCAGTTTGTCGAACTGAAAAAAATACCGGTTCGGTTACGGTTCTGGTTCAGGGGAAATCATTTCGTTTCGGTTCAGTTCCGGTTCGACAGAATCACGTACCGAACCGGTTCGCGAACTGGTTCGATGAGGTCAATTATTATTGAAATTAAAAAAAAACATTTACTAGTTTAAAACGACACTCAAATTAAAATACAAACAAAAATTCAAAATGCTGCTGTTCCCCAAGGGCAGTGGCGCAATTGCAAAGCAAACTTTAAACAATTACGAGATATTAGAATAACGGATGAAGTGGCGACGATTTACCACCTACTTTCCCAGGCAGATTTTATGTTGTCCTAGCGAATATTCATAAAGCCACCGCCAAGAGATATGACGGTTGGATATATTTTCTGCCCTTTCCTTTTTTGTTGAAATCGCAATCGTCGCTATGGAATCGCCCATCACGCTAACCTTGAAGCCTTAAATTTAGGCCTGTGTACTGGCGCGTTCAAATACCAGCGCTTAATACCAATGGCGCGCATTTTTTTAATATTTGTAACAAAACAGAAAAATCCTACAACAGGCACATAAATACTACAAATAAATTAGATTATTTGGTCACCCTGAATAATTTGTTAGCCGTCACCTTATCGAATGTGTTAGCCACACTTTTGTTAAAAGCAAGCTTTAGATAATGCTCAGTCATTGCATTATTACTCTGACCACTGCAATTCCTTTTAATATGTGCATTACAATCAGTATCTCGTCGTACTGCCTGACTTCCGGCCATCGTTACGTGTGCTACATTGCGGAATGTTATAACCGATTAAGCTGTTACAAAATGAAAGGGAAATTTGACGCGCTGAGCATGACATGGGACTTTTTGGGTAGACGCTCTTTAATTCGTCCACAGCAGTACTCCCCTCCGGAACGAGTAGCAGTAGAAGTAATGTAGCGAGTTGGGCAGTCAGTACAAGTGCACCTTCGAAAAAATGCAGATCTGAAAGAGACAAAACTGCAGAACAAGCAGAAAAGATTATCGCTGGGCGAATGGGCTCAGTGTGAGGTACCGGCCTGCCTTTCTACACGTGTCATCTGCTTCATTACTGTTTCTGCTTACAAAACAAGGTTGAGGGCTGCAGTTTCTTTCCAAGGGATTAAGTGCGCACCTTATCTGTTTTCCCTGACATATCTGTTGTTATTTGTGTCTGTAAAAAACGGAACTTGTCCACTGTACTGTCCTCAAAAACTGACCACGGAACTCACTTCTTTCGCCGTGATGACACGTTTGGTTGTGAAAGGCAGGGCAAAGAAAAGTATAGAGTAAAATCCACGTTTTGGTGCTTTTATTTACTTATTCGGTTTTACTTACTTTTTGCGTAATATTTTAAAACAACGTGATGCGCCTTTTCTTTTTTGTTATTTTCCGTGTAAGCACATAAAAAAAAAAAACTGGCGCATTTGATGCTTCGTGCTATACCTCTGCTCCGAGGCGCAGCTTATGTTGCAGGCCGGCAGACTTATTTTAACCATCTGGTGATATTTAACGTGGATCAAAACCTCGATACACGGACGTTCTAGATTGCCATCTACTTCAGAAAAACGGTCGTGGGGAAGGGAGATCGAGACCACTAGTGGTCAGCAGCAAACGGCTTAGCCACTGAGCAGCTCCTGCGGTCACACTTGTCAGGTGTGAACAATTTGTAGGTGTCGGACCTTTTAAAAAAATTATGAAATGCAAAAAGTTTGCACACATCGGGTGTGTCCTTTGGCTGTTGCGCAGTGGAGCACTCCTGCAGCCTGATTGCTCCAATGAAGTCGCAGCTAGGGTAGGGGAAAGGAGTTTTATATCCCCTGCAAGCTGCCGAGAATGGCATTTCGTTTGGTCAGCTTGCACTACGCTCGCGCTTCCAGCAGCAACAGACCATTGCTACATTGGTGCTCATTCATTTCCCCTGTTGTTGCATAGAGCGTGATAGTGTTCAATTGTCTGGACGGGGAAAGTGTGCGAGCGGGTACGAAGTTGATGGTACGTAAAACAAAAAAAAAGGCCTGAATGCCATTGATTGTGCAATATCAACAACGGAGAATCGAACCGTTTCGGCATGAACCGGTAACCATTAATTCTTTTTTCGGTTCAGTTCCTGTTTTCATGATTGACAATCCAGCGCGCAAAAACACAGCACAAAAAAGAACGAGAGTTAGACAGGACAGCGCTGCAAACAGCGCTGTCCTGTCTAACTCTCGTTCTTTTTTGTGCCGTGTTTTTGCGCGCTGGATTGTCAATCATGAACATTCACCAACTCGCCCAAAACACCAAATCACAGTCCTCTTGAACTATATTCCTGTTTTCGGTTCGGTTCCGGTTCGACACCACCCTGATATATATATATATATATATATATATATATATATATATATATATATATATATATATATATATATATATATATATATATATATATATATATATATATATATATATATATAGCGAATCAAAAAATGGGAAATGAGGGGCTCTGTGAATTAAGACAGAATAAGGGTTGGCAGGGAAGAAAACCTCGGAAAGCAAAGGGGGAAATGCGGTAGCTCATAGAAACCGATGAATTTTTTGAGTCAGAAAGTTGTGAAAAAATGCCTGCCGGGTGGGATCCGAAACCACGACCTACATAAATAACGGTCTGGTGCGATAACCACTACGCTACCGCGAGGCTGTTTCCCCACCACTTTATCGGGTATTCATGTTAAGGTATTTTTCGTTTCCTGCACTTGGGGGTGGTAGCCAGCGCCACTCGGACTGCTTGGGGTGAGTGGGGACCTTCTTTTTAACCCCCGGGCCGTGCCTCGAGTGTCTACGACATGTCGAGAGTGGTCGACCAATATTGAACCCTCTTAAGCTCCCTTCGGCACCAAGACTGCCAGAGCAGAGGCCTGTATATAAAGGGTGATCAAAGTTAAGTCGACATGTTTTTTTAAAAATGGGCGCTTAGATGTACGCGGAGACCATCTCTACAGTGAGGTTATGTGCCCAGGGGGACACATATTTAGGAGGTAATTATTGATGCAGGTATCTTAATTAACTAAGATTGATTAATTAACTTTTTAGGGGCTGAAGTAACCAAGCATGTTTGTATTGAAAAGTTAGACGCAATTATGTTTTTACGCCGTTTCATTTGGCAGAATTCTTCTAGAGCGTCCGTAGTCCGAGATATCAAACTGCGAAGTTTAATTGCCACTCGCATGATTACGCATGCTAAAGTCAAGACAGGCGCATAGCCCCTCCCTTTTGTTCTGTGTTTCGATAGCGGTTCCGAGTACTGCAGATTGCGATAACGCCAGCCAAGACTGAATGGATGCCAGTTATCACTTTTGCCTATGCATCCACCCCATTGTCGAACTAAACACCGTACACAGGAGGCACGTCACAGAAGGAATGAGCTTTGCGCTGGTGCAGACTATCTTGCATGCGTAATCATGCGAACGGCAATTAAACTTCGCAGTTTGATATCTCGGAGTACGGATGCGCTAGAACAATTCGGCCAAATGAAACGGCGTAAAAACATGATTGCGTCTAACTTCCCAATACGAACATGCCTGGTTACTGTAGCCACTAAAAAGTTAATTAATGAATTTTACTAATTTAGCCACCGAACTCAATAATTACCTCCTAATTATGTGTCCCCCTGGGCGCATAACCTCACTGTAAAGGTGGTCTTCACGTAAATATAAGCGCCTAATTAAAAAAAAAACCTGTCGACCTAACTTTGATCACCCTATATATATATGTGTGTGGGTGTGTGTGTGTGTGTGTGTGTGTGTATGTATGCGTTTGTGGCACGAGGTCGCGGGTTCGATTCCCGGCCGCGGCGGCCGCTTTTCTGATGAAGGCGAAAAGCAAAAACGCCCGTGTGTACGAGATTTCGGCGCACGTTAAAGATACCCGGGTGGTCAAAATAATCCGGAGCCCTCCACTACGGCGCGCCTCATCGCCTGCGTTGCGTCGGCGCGTTAAACCCTACAATCAATCAATGTACGTGTTTGTGTGTGTGCTTATGGAGCCGGATTCGGAAGACATGTCGCACATCCGCACACACGGGGAAATGTGAGGTACGGCAATAATGCTCAGTGGAAAAATTCGGAAAAAGACAGGTTTTTGCTTAGAGTCCGACGAAAGCGCTACGTGTACCGTGTCGTATAGGGGGTCAGCGGCAGAGCTGAAACGCCACCGGTGCGCCGTAGGCCCGCTTTTGTGCCCGTCGCGAGGCCTATTATAGCCAGCCGTGAGCTCTTTTAGCGTGCCCCGGGTCACGCCCGGCTCGTTCGCAGCGAGGAGAGTCCGGCTCTTTCAAGCCGCGCCTGTTAACTCCGCTCCTCGAACGAAATCCACGCAGTGCCTCGAGAGAGGCTTTTCATCATGCGCAGCCGTATGGAACCGGCGCTTGCCGCGTGTCCTCCGCTAAGGACGCCGCCTTCTGAGGAACGCTGCCGGCAGGGGCGTCTGCGGGCGCTCCACCCGCTCGCGCTGCCGGCGACCGAGTCATTCGGGGCAGACTTGGCCGAGAAGAGAAAGCAAACGGGGTGCGGCTGAGGAGTTCATAAACAGGCTTCTCGCGATCTTATTTTTTATGTTGGCCCGATGTGTTTACTCTCCTGTATAGCTCCAAGGCTGCGACCAGGACAAATGTTTATTTTCTGGGACCTGTTTAGGGGGAGGAGGACAGAAAGGAGGGGCACCTGGTAGAGCAATCGGCTTGCGATTCATGGACGAGTTGTCCAGACCCTGGTCATAAGCGTAATGGCAGCAACATGAAACTAAATAGAGCGAAGGGTGACCCAACAGGGGCTGTTAATTGCAGCTGAAATTGTGATTGATTAATTGATTGAATGAATATTTATTTATTTTAACTTCCTGATTCAAATTAAACGTGATTATCTGCCGTGTACCTAGCCTTTACCGAGTTATTTTATTGTTGGTTTTATTATCTGCTTTTTTTCTTCATCCCTGGTATAGACCCTATGTATTCATTTTATGTGCAGTTATTCACGTCTATGACAGCCGTACATCAACTTGATGTATGCGAGTGGAACGAAATAGATGTCGAATGCAGCAACCTTAGACTTCACAGCTGAACTCGCCGAATTCACAAATATAAGTTGGCGCGTGGGGTGGACGGGGAGTTCACGTAAGTATGCCCAATATACAGCGCCGAGACCTGAGAGGGGCCTTTGTTGACTATGGGACATCATTCATCATTGCTTCGGCGATGGTCTTTGTCGTCGCCACCTTCATCGACTCCTTGAGCGACTTTACCAGTCCAGTTTTTTTTTTTGGTATGAGTTGTGGCTCAGCTATTGACAGGAGGTTGCGCACCAACTCATACAGATTACCTAGTTTCCAAGAAATTAGAAATAAGGCTTGTTTAGGCGCTGTTATGACTGGTGCAACGTTTATTCGTGTATAGGCTTTCATAAAATCTGAAGCTTTTCATTGCCTTGGTTCCAAGTCAGCATGGCAAGACAAAATACAAGTTTACTTCATTAGAAAAGCTGCTTTGTCCTAAAAACAGTGGTACCAATTTTATCGCAAACTTTGAAAAAAAATAATGGAGATTTTAAAGAAAATGTGTGATGCAGTGGAGACTCCCTAGCCAATTCCAGACGAATGTGCTATGTTCGTCACCGAATCTCTTTTGTGCGATTGGCGGGTGGCCAACTAACTCACATCTAAGACACGTGATCGAATAGGGGGGGGGGGGGGGGGCTCTAGTCCGGTTGGTCGCACTTCACTTGAATGCTAACGTGAAGTTAACACACCGAAAATGATGTTTTCAGATCTTTCTTATATGACGTCACTCCTGTCCATATCACCCGTCACTGTGGCGAGAAATTTGAAAGTTCAATAATTCTTTGTTTTTTGTTAAGAAACTTGTTTTGTGGCTGGAATGCATCACAGTGAGGTACTTAAGTCTAGTTCAATTTCAAATTGAACGAAGTTGCATTTTTGCCTTCATGGCCTTTTTAAGGGCATACTGAAGTGATTTGTAAACATTGCGGGATTACTAGCGCAAATTGTAGTCCGGAGCCCACAGGACATGTTTCGACCACTCTGAGTGCGTTTACGCGAATTTATTTAGTAGAAAAATCAATTCGAAAATGCTATCCTCCTCTCTGCTTCCTCGCCCATTTTCTGTAGCGTTTTCGTGTGACGTCAGGAGGAGATGAGCTGGCTTCACTGCGCTACTGCACGGCTCGCCGACCTTCCGACACAGTTAGTCGGCCGAGCGTTTATGGTACAGCGTTTAGTCCGCCGGCCGCCGACGGGTCATCGCAATTCGTTCGCTCAGTTGAAACGAAGCCACGACACACGTGTGAATGGAAGAAAGTGCGTTTATTTAGTTTGCTAGTTTTTACACTGTAACACTGTATCAAGCTCCAAGTCCAAGTCGCTCCACACAAGCGCTGCACAAGCGCACATGCGACCCTTCGCTGACTGATACGCTAGTAGGAAAATCAAAGGCCACTTGAAGGCGGAACAAGTCAGCGAAGCCAATATTGGTAATAAGGAAATAAAATCAACTGAATCTTTTACCTTACAGCGTAAAACTAGGGAGCAGGAAGCACTTTTTTGTGCTTGGTGAACAAGCACAGCGGTCAGCAGCACGACTACGCATCTGCGAACGTTTTTCCGTCTAAGAAATGCAATTGCTGGACGTGAGATATTGTGGAAATTTGGGGGACGCTTACTGCACGAGCGTTATACTACAAATAGTCACCTAAGCTGCTTATAACGCTAAAACTAAATAAAAGCGTAAAATGGGTATACATTATATTCTTTATATTTCCGCCGTCGTCAGCTCTGGACCATGGCCGAGTGGTCTCGACAGCTAGGTATGATATTTTGCAAATCGCAAGTTCGAATCCTCGAGGATAGTTTTTCTGTAAGCTGATTTTTTTTGTTGTTGTTGTTTTCGGCCGATGTTTTCTACACTGAGTTCACCATTTCTTGGCCGTAACGTTCACTGCTCCACGAGCGAGTTCGCAGAACGCGCTCAGACTGACACGCGCTAGCCAGTTCTCGTTGGCGTGCTGTAGCCATAAGCACCGACTGCTTGCGGGAAGTGGGCGCAAGCCAGAATCAGCAAATCCTTGGCTTGCTTGGTGCAAACACTCTTTTACGATACAGGCATGAATAAGGCAAGCTCCACATATGGGCGAAAAGCGCATGGCATTTGAGCGCCTGCGGTGACGCGGAGGGCGCTCATCCCCTGCGTAGGCCTCGGCTTGTGATTGCTACGATTCCAAGCCGTCCTGGGAGGCTTATCTTAGGCATTTTACAGCCGACAACACGGCAGAAGCGCGGTGTGACGATTACTGAGATATCGAGAATGCCCATCCAACAATAACGTCGGATGTCAACCATGTTGTTTTACAGAACCGAAAGCGAAACTTGTTTGAATGCTAATCGTGGGC
Source organism: Haemaphysalis longicornis (assembly GCF_048455015.1). Taxonomy (NCBI): domain Eukaryota; kingdom Metazoa; phylum Arthropoda; class Arachnida; order Ixodida; family Ixodidae; genus Haemaphysalis; species Haemaphysalis longicornis. The sequence goes on from NW_027526203.1 coordinate 482,423,318, forward strand.
ATCGTCCAACCACGGTGCACCTCCTGCGTCGTCACAGCGAGCGTTTAGTTGGGGCGGCCGCCGCAGACCGCGCATGGTAGTTTTTCTTCTTTCGAGCTTTATAAAATAATTACCGACTTGTCAGCCGGATAAACGATGAGAAGTGTGTTAATTTGAGCCAGTATATGCAATGCAAGCAAACACGGGAGTTTGACAAATTCACTTTAGTGTCCCTTTAAAGTTGAAGTTACAAATTTTTCGACTTAAGGTTGTATAAACACAATTCTGGCTGATTTAGGCGTATTCTGAGAGGCCTGGTTCGCAGTGTTCGTTAAAATGTATGGCTGCTGCCAAGCGATCTCGCGAACATGAATGGCTTGTAAACGGAACGATTTTGCGTGGGTGTGGCAAGCTATATATGCTTCTTCTTGGTCGCTTACCATACTCTTTACTCTCGACGAAGCTTGAGAGCTCGGTGCCACCAAGTACCTCGTATTGTACGTTTGGTACCAGCTGCTCCGGCTGTTTCCTGTCTTCTGCGTGTATATTCGCGGGTACTCGACCTACAACTGCTACATCACGTATATGCAATGGATGAAGAACAAGCCGCATGCATGCGCATGCCAATTACCTCATTTCGCTTGGGAAGCAGCCTGCTCGTTTGCGACTAACTAAGTAATAATTAAAATATTCGAAGCACTTCGTAATGATTTGAATCCATTGTGCATGCTGACCCGCCACGGTGCCTCAGTGGCTAAGGCGCTGTGCTGCTGAGCAAAAGTACGCGGCTTCGATTCCTGGCCGTGGCGGCCGCTTTTCTGATGGAGGCGAAAAGCAAAAACGACCGTCGGCGCACGTTAAAGGTCCCCAGGCGGTCAAGGTTAATCCGGAGCCCTCCACTACGGCGCGCCTCATCGCCAGTGTAGCGTCGGCGCGTTAAACCCCAACATCAATCAATTAATCAATTGTGCATTGTCTGACAGCCCCAGTGAGCTGCCATGCAAGGCTGTGGGCATCAAGAGTTTTTAACCTAACCTTTGCCTCTTGCGCTGCGGAATTCTACAGGCATAGTGATAACCTATCCCCGCTCCATCTCGAAGCCCCTGCACGCATGTCGTCAGGCTTACGCAATCAATTCAGCTTCAAGCGTATCTGTGGGAAAACATGGGCCTTCAATTCATCGGCTTTACCTCGTGCCATATCACACTGAAATGACCTTCCTGACACCATTGCTTCCATATCAAACCGTGATCGATTCCGGGAACATATAAATGCACCTTTTCCTAATATTTTTGGCTTATATTTGTACCTCCCTCATACTTGATAACTATGTTTTTGTATTCATTCCTTCAATTTTGCCCTGGGTTTGATCATGCATTTTGCAGGATATTTTTTTCATTAAGAATGTATAATGATGTTCTGACAATCTCATTCCCGTGTAGAAGAAGAAGAAGAAGAAGTTTATTGACTCTTGCAAAAGAGGAAGGTCCCACAGCTGATACTGCACCGGGACCCTTGATATATTATTACATACAAAAAATACAGCGAAAGCAGCCAAAGACAAATTAAATAGTCACAAATCTCAGAGTACACTTCTCGAGATAAAGTAACAACAGAGCAACACAAACCAAGGAAATCATGTCGTAACATTACTAGGCAGACTCAATTAAACGAAAAACATGCGAATAAAAAGAAAATATAAAAGAAGAAAGGAAAGAGGTGAACAAAAATGAAAACGAAAAAACTGGACACAGTACACTATATAGTATATGTCAGCTCACAATTTTAATTAAACCGACAATTTGAAATGTGCAGAAAAAACGAATAGGCGAAGCAGCGCATCTAAGCGTTGGCTATATGCACAGCTGTTGGCTATATGCCCTCAAGTTCCTTTTTTTTATAGCCCCATTGCCCCACGCTCCACCTGAAGCCTGTAAGATTTTTCTAAATCAATAACTAAATAATATTTTAGTCACCTCTCCTTTTACTGTTGCCCTATTTTCAGTCAATTGTGTACTCCCACAGTTGAGCGTGCCCTACTTTGCCACCTTATGTTTAAGTTCTTTCTGATTTTGTGGCGAGTGCCAGAAACGGCACCGCTTATAGAACCCAACTCTTACCAACCCAGAAAGAAAGCCGAAGGGACACGTTTAACTTTGTGCTAGTCCGAAACATATAGATCCCCGTCGGTCTCAGGACGAAAATTTGAGGACACAGCCACGGCGAGGTCTAATGTATTGCTTCAGACAGAGAACGGGACTCGCGTCACAAAATTCGAGTTTCGAGCAATGTTTTACCGCTTCTTGTGGCTGCGAAAAGGGGCCTGCACAGTGGTTCGTGAAGGTCGCAAATGCACGTAGCTAACAACATGCGGTCGTTGTAGCAGTTGCGATCGATAGATGCAAGCTCTTTTCTTCCATATTCACACTTTTTTGTGGTCCACGCGCCGCGATCATCGCCCGAAGCCTTACGCCGAGGCTAGCCGAGTAACAGAAAGCATCGGGGATTGGTCAGCCGCTAGGGACGTCATTTTTAATAACATTGGAATTGCTAGTTGTACAGGCCCTGTTTTCATGACCATTGATAGCAAGCTCCTGTCATTCAGCACGCACACTTCAAGCAAGTTCGGGAGTTCAATACTTCAAGCAAGTTTTAGGGAGTTGAATTTATGAATTTCATCAGATTCGTCGTATTTTCTGTCTCTTGGAGGCTTATCGCTTGACTGTAGTATGTACAGCTTGAGATGATCAAAAATGTGACCCGGCCTGTTAAAATGTTGCGCAACTGTCATTGAAGCCCTTGCCGAGGGTATCTGCCCCATGTCCATTAAGGCACGTGCTCATAGGTCGACTAGTCCCCTCAGGTTACATCTTTTCTCCAATCCAACAAATACATTACCTGAGCTATTCCTTCATTCCGAAGTTTTGCGCTGCGCATTCGCCTTCCACCGGCGTTTTTCCTACTTTTGCGTTAAAATCTTGACAATTGTGTACTGAGTGATTACCTTTGTTATTGGGGAATCGAGCTTCTCGTAGAAATTGTCACCAGCCCATCTTCGTAGTAGTATATTGGTTCGTTGCCGCGGACTACATTTAACTCGTGTGTCTTATTCACCTTGATCGCAGCGGCTGCAACCGTTTCACGAATGATGAAGAATTCCTCCACATTCCCTGCTATTTCTTTCTGGACGAAGAATCTCACCCAAGCTCTCTCCTTCCTCGATGGCCTGTATAGCCCTGACTATGCCCGCTATTCAACTCCAAGGAGGGCACCAGTCCTCCCGAGTTTCACTCAGCTAATTGGCTTACAAGTATGCTCGATCGCAAGTTACAGAAAGTCTTTTGTTTAGCGCTCACCTCGCACTTGGCCCAGCTTGGTGGTCATCGTTCTCCACGGGCTATAAGCTTGGCACTGGATTTTGCTTGTTTTTGCTATTTAGGAAGAAAAGTGGGTGGAGCCACGCGCGTGACAAAGTGGGGTGGATAAGCAATTGGTGCAATAGAAAGTCGGTTGTGCTTAGGAAGTCGGACGGAGTGAGGGGGTTTCTGCAACCAAACCTAAGGGGTATGATTAACCTGACCCTACATGGTACCTCCTAAGCTGAAGAGGTTCAGCTGAGGAAACGAAACGCTAGAAGTAAGGAATATAACTACCTCGGACAGATGGTTAGTGCCGACCCCAACCGAGAGAGAGAAATCCGGAGCAGTATAGGTATGGGTTTCGGAGCACTCGGCAAGCACTCCCGAATAATGAAAAGAAAGCTACCTCTGTCACTCAAAAGAAAAATCTACGAGTGCATACTGGCGGTAATGAATACGGAGCTGAAACTTGGCACCTTACTAAACAACTAGAAAGAAAACTTAGGTCGGCTGAACGGGCCATGGAAGAAATAATGTTAGGAGCAACACTCAGGGACAGGAAACGGGCTACCTAGATCAGAGAACAAACTAAGTAGAAGATATCATAGTTCAAATAAAAACAAAAAGAAGTGGATTTGGGCTGGCCATGTAGTGAGAAGAAACGACAACCGGTGTACAATTAGGGTAACACAGCGTACACCAAGAGATGGGTCTAGAAGAAGCGTAAGGCCATTAACCCGATGGAGGGATGAAATAAAGAAATTCGGAAGTAAATTGTCGACTTGAGCAGTGCAAGACAGGAGCAGTTGGAGGTCAATGGGAGAGGCTTTCGTAATGCAAGGGACCTGAGTAGACTGAATATTATTACTATTATTATTATTATTATTATTAGGCAGCGTCTCCTGCCACGCGCGTGGCACCAGCCACGCCCCCCTGGCAACGGCTGCTGCCACGCGTGACGTCATAATGACGTCATAACATTAATAATTGTCATTATTTTGTGTAGTGTAGTCCGAAATACACATTTTTTTTATTTGCAGTACAAAATAACGCACCACTGAACTGCTAAAACTTTTCTAAACAAACAATTTTTGTTCTTGCGGGAGCAGCCGGCGATCCTGCTGCCAGCTGCCGTATCGTGTACATGGAGTCGCGTATCCGAAAGCGTGACGAAGCTCCGATTTTCTCGGGCCGACAACGTAGATAAACCGGAGTTCATATTGTTAGAAGCACTATCTGAAAACGTGAGAAAGTTGCTTGTGATTATGTATTGCGTGGGGACCCAGCCAGCCTTTCCAGACCGCAGCAAAATAGCCGCTCTGGAGTAATGTTTACCTGTGACCGCTTGGTTATGCTTGGTGTACGCCGATGGTACCTGCGTACAGTTTCAGCGTACGTGAGGCGACATCGCACAGCCGACTGGCCCCGTTCGAACAAGCTACGTTCCACACAAGAAAAGACACCGTCCGAGCGTAATTCTGTGAACCTTCCGACGCATGTCGGTGCGGCGGAATCTGCTATCAACAGTTTGCACCACGGCAAGTCCAGAATGCTTAAATGGGTGACCTGAAATCGCGGTGTGTTCTCGAAATGAAGACAACTTAGCAGCGCCAAAAGATAAATAGAATGTACAGTGCCGAGGACGAAGGGTAGTGGCGGCAACCGTTTTTTACTAGGCACATGTGCGCATTACAATTACAGACAATTGCGCCAAGAATAGGAAAGGTAATATTTGGTGTCCCCACGCATGTACCACGTACGTACCACTACAGTAGATCTCCTCTTCTGAAATATTAGCAAGGAAAACTTCCGAAAATCGGGAAGTTCTTATTTTCTAGTGGGCGAAATTGTAGCTTAAAATTTGTTTTACACCCACGATACGTTTTATGAGCAGAAAAGTGTTGAGCATGCGCCACAAGGATCATAATTGCGTAATATTCAGCGCTTAAAAAGATGTCCTAGTAGAAACCAAGATTTCGTAGTAGAATACATGATTCTACGACAGTTTAGGACCCGCGACCTTCAAAAGGTAGACTAGTTAGACGCTTCATCTCATAGCCACTGCACTGGTATAACTTTCACGTCTCACTGTACCGTGGTGTACGCTATGTTGGCCAGACTTGACTGAGTCCCTCATGCAAAGGAAGTTAATTCAGGACACACACCCAGACGATAGGGTCAGAGAAGAGGCTGTAGAGACGGTAATAGGAAGGGTGTACGCTTGGCCGGCCATCATGTCTAATACACCTACATGCACTCCAGCATATGAAAACCTATGGGTTCTGCACAGGCTCAATAAGCAACGTCAAAGAGAATCTTAAGATGTGCCTGGAACGTGAAAGCATCTACGGATTGTTTGTGGTATAAGCAGATGTAATTGATAGGGAAACGTCAAGGCTGTCATGGGACGAATTTAACAAAAAGAAATGGTGAAAAAGATCCCAATTTCAAACTACATTGATGTTATATGTGCATGCACTATAAACACAGTCATCAGTATGTTAACTGTACGTAAACACTCAAGTGATATGATCAAACGGAACTAGAGGCCCCACTACAATCGCCCAGTTATGTTTCTTTGCAGTGGAATAGGTCGGTATCTGTTAGTCGCACTAACAAGATTCTCTGATGGCATGGAGAAATAACTGGAAAGTGGCTATGGAGCTCCAGCTGCTTTACACATTTTCTGTAATACCAGTTATTTGTTTGAAGTTTGCAATAAAATTGATGTCATTTGTTAGTCTTTTTAATTAATGAACGAAACTTTTCGTGGCCACAAAACAGTGGTCGATAAACAAATGCTCGCTTTCTTTGGTAGCTTGTAACGATTCACTAGAATTTCACATGGCCAACCCAAGGAATCCATGGCTCGTACACTTCAGGGTAGTGCTAGTCTCCAAAAATATTTGACAGGACGACTGGAAACTAGCGCGGCCCACACGCTCCATAGGTGGAAACCAGTAGCCCACCCACAGTGCCATAAAACAGCTAATGAATGGAGTGAGTCTCTGCTAAATATTAAGCAGGTTCAAAGGGTAGGTTCGCATTGATAGATTTTATGCCATCGTTAACTGTGCGTAGATTAACTATTTAATGGGCACAATAGTCATTTTTGTTATTTTGGACAGTTCTTGAAGGGTTGCCTAAATGTTTTTTAACAAAACAAAAAGTGAAAGCTCTCAGTTCGGGATTTTAAAAACATTGTTTAGCCTCTCCAGCAATTGTCCCAGCCTGAAGGAACTCGGCTGATAGTTGGTGCCGACTGTCGTCCTCGCTTACAGCTCCCTGACCAAGCACATGAATGCAGTGACTAAGAAAGATGGTGACCAAAGTGAGAAGAGAAGGTGGATCTCGTACAAGAGCCCTTGATCATCTAAACACCAGAAAAAAGCGCCGATGACTCACAGGCCACGACTAGGGCGTTAAAATACCTTTTGACATACATTTACAGGGCATTTACAACCTTTTATAAAAAAAATCTTATGATTACACACAGTCCCTCCATAGAAGGGGTTTGTTTCAGACAAGGTCGTTGAAATTTGTTATTAGTAACAACATAAACTCATCATTGGTCCCCTTCATTCAGCATACTTAAGGGCTTCGTTTTAAAAACCCTGCTGTTTCTATTTCACGTATAAATGAACTGCTTATGCAATATTCTCTTACTTACCTATGTTCGAAGTAAACTGTGTTATACCGTAAAATGTGATGTGCCGAGTGCATGCAGGTGTAACATTCTTCAATGGGACATGCAGGACATGAAGCTCAGTGCTGATAAACTTAAATCAGGGAAAATAAAGCTTCCCATGTTGCTTCTTTATTTTTGTAACTATTCTCTCTACCAAATACCTTGCTGGTAACTCAACTAAGGTCACCTTTTCCCTAGGCCTTTATAATTGTTTTGCTCTGCAATTAGGTATACATTCTCAGCTGGAGCATGCCGGCTGAATTCAGGCCCCAACCACGCTTTGCTATTTCACATTTGCAGCTGTATGAAATGTTGCTCTTTATGTTTTGCCAATGATTTCCAGCAGGCCACTTAACTAGTGTCAAAACCATTTTATACCTTTAATTGCTATTTATAGCAAACAGTATTATATCATTGTTCATAACACATTTTGTTGTAACCTCATTCAATGATTTTGTTACCCCACCAGCCTGGTTCATAAATCTTTGCGTGAACATGCTTGTCTTGCAGCTAATCTGCAGTAACAGACACCACACATTTTGGCTTTCCAGCGTAGCTTTGGTGTCCGCAAAAAGGAATCTTTTTCTTGGCTCGTCTGCAGTGCTTTGTAGAAAAAGATCACTTGCTGGTTTGGCTTTCCCGCAGGACTCTAGTGTAGTGCAAGAGAGTATTGCTTGCTTATTCCTTTTTTGTTGAGGTTTTAATGCTGTGCATCTTCCAGAAGAGCCCCGCCATTTTGTTTCGAAATGGAGCTTCACACCACAAACAGTGCACAGAAAGTAGAGCTACTCACTTTTTGCATAGACACGGAAGTTTGGCAGATCACTTGTCATTGACAAGCAAGTGTTTGATTTCTGGCTTAAGGTGCAACGCTGGGATAGTTTACTAGTTGGGGGGAAAAAACGCAGCGCTGATAAACGGTACTGAAGTACTAGGAAACGTGCCGTGATCAACATGGTTTCCATGTGTTGGCAGCTTTTTGGTCCAGTGTTTTTCATGAATATTTGCCAGGGGGCCTTAACATGGCCTGCTTTTGTGTAACAAAAATATCAACAGTGAAGCACTTATCAATGCTCACATGCTGCTCATTGATACCAGAGCAAAAGTACGTTCAGCAGTCATTTTATTGTTAAAGCCACCCATGATCCATACACCTTCCAGCTGTACTGCAACTTTCACAACCACCGACAGGCATTCACATCCACGCACGTGACCTTGGCTCCAGTTCTTGCACAAGGTATTAAGAAGTACTCTTGGTAGTGGGCAATGTCACGCTCGACACCAACCATTACCCCGAAGTTGTACTTGATGAACTATTTTTTAAGCCTGTTGGCTTAAAGGATTATTTAAGTGCCCGTTTTGTGGAAGAAAAAGAAACAGCTAATGGGCACACAACACACAACCCGTGAATGTGTTTTCTAGCAGCTGGCTTCTGACGAGACTTGCATCATTGTGAACGAAATGTGGGACATTTTATAATGCCCCTTACCACTAAGTAAATTCACTTGAGCAATTTTCCAAAACAGTTTACACAGTGCGGAGTTAAAAAGCAATAGAATGTGAAACGTCCCCTCAAAATTGGAAACTCTTCCTGTTCACTACCCCAAAGGCTTTGACAGTAGACGCTTAAGCACGCTTCACCAGTTGCGAATACAAGCATTAGTGTCAAGTTGAACTCCGCAGAGTGCTTGGGACGGGCATATAGATGTCACAGCCACTTGGAATTTGTGCATAGACTGCAAGCCTCCGAGAAAAGCTCTCATCATCATTAGCCCATCCTGCTGAGAGTGAATGAAAGTATTGTGGCTGGTTACGTTCAATTCCAACCAAGCCAAACACAAGAGTAAAGAAGGAACGAGCCTATCAAAATACATACTCAAAGCAGATGCAGGAGGAAGTTCTGTTGCCTAACCAGGTTAGAGGAGGCGAAGGTACTGGAGCGAAGGAGAGGGAAATAAAAGCCAAGCAATAATTTTAAGCCTTGCCTATCATTTTATTAAGACTTCCTAAGTTGAAAGCACAATGGTACTAAGCAACAAATCTGAGCATAGATGAACAATAACTGAATTGTCACTTGTTAACCTTATGCACACCAGACTTTTAAAGGACTATTAGCAGAAGTTCCAAACTTGGCTCACACGGCGATCTTATCGGCTGCACTTCTCCCATGCTTGCAGAGTTGGAGCTTGAACCTCCTTGCACAAGAAGCCAGCCAGTCAGCGAATGGTTTCAGTGGTATCTTGAATAGATATATCTTTGGACGGGCAGTTGGGCTCCACGGCAGTGAAACTGCGCTCCCTTCACGGATTCTGCAGCGCCACGTGCACAGATCGTTTCTGTGGTATAGTCAGGATACATTTCTTCCGACTATTTTCCTCCAACCTATGGAATTTTTAGAAGCGACAGAAAGTTAACTGGGCCTAAGAAAAAGGGTGGCGGTGTTCTCATTGCCATCGATCACTCAGTGCAATGCGTGCGGCGTGCAGACCTCGAGTCCGAGGAGTCAGTATGGCTTGAGGTAGGCCTCAAGAGGGGCGAGAAGCTGCTCATCGGTGCATTCTATATATCTCCAGATATTTTACCTGCTGAATATAATCGAAAGCTCACATCTATTGAAAATGTTTCCAATTCACACTCCAACCATAAGCTAATTATACTTGGGGACTTCAACTCCCCAGGTATTCACTGGAACAGTCTTTCATTTCAGCATAAAAACCATTATGCAGCGCAGAAATGCAGCATGTTATTAGATTTTCAATCATTCACCTCCTTGCAGCAGTTCTGCCACGTCGAAAACGTCTGTGGTAATGTCCTAGATGTGTGCTTCTCGAACTTGAAAAACGTACAAGTGTGTGCCTCCAAAATATCTCTTGTACACCCCGACAAGTTTCACCCCCCTCTTATTGTCTCTGTCTCTGTCGCTGCCCAGCATCGCTATGGGGGTGTTGACGATTGTGCAGTCCCGCGATATGCTTTCAAGCGTGGAGATTATGATGGGCTCTATCACTTTTATTCACCTGCTGAATGGTCTACTGTTTTTGATGTCAATGATGTTGACGAACAGGTTCGACGTTTTACCGAAATTGTCAGGAGTGGCATGGAAAAGTACATCCCTTGTTATAAGCCTGTTCATTCCAAATTTCCCCACTGGTTCTCTAAAGAACTTCGAAGTTCGCTTAAACTTAAGGACATCGCCCACAAAAAGGCCAAGCGCTCTGGGCTTGACAAGTGGAAAGCGGAGTTTAGTCGGTATCGCTCACTTCGTAAAAGCCTCTAACGGCGTGACCACCAGCTCTATATAGAATCGTTAGAGGCTGCTGCGTCTCAGAAACCGGCTGAATTATGGAGGTATGTACGCGGCCGTTCTAAGGCGTCTAAAGAACAAGTTAGCCTGCTTAATTCCGATGGTGGAGAGGTTGAGGATGTTGCCACCAGTTTTGCTCAGTACTTTCATTCTGTCTTTCAACTGCCAGATGGCAACGATGAACGCCTATCGTTTAATAACTCTAATTTTAATACACTTATGTTCGATGAAAAAATTGTCAATGATAGCCTTAAACGAATGAAACCGTCATTTTCCTGTGGTGCAGATGGAATTCCAGCAGCCCTCATGAAGGCTTACGGCAACATTTTTGTGCCTGTCTTAACTTCCATTTATAATAACTGCTTACTTTTCGGCAAATTTCCTCGTGCATGGAAGATCGCTCGAATTTTTCCAATATTTAAGTCTGGTGATAAGTCAGCCGTTTCTAACTATCGCCCGATCTCACTCCTTTGTGTCGCCTCAAAACTCTTTGAGTCAGCTCTGCACAAAGTTCTTGCTGTCTGCGTCAAGAACGTTGTGATACCAAATCAGCACGGCTTTTTCTCGGGTCGATCGACGGTCACAAATCTTGCAAGCTTTATGACACAGGCTTCGGCTGCAGTTTGTGAAAACGGCCAGTTGGACGTTATTTATTTTGACCTCAGTAAGGCGTTTTATGTGGTGAACCATCAGTTATTAATTAACAAGCTTGCTAATTCCGGTGTAGACGCAAGCCTTGTTGCCTTGGTGTCCAACTATCTCCTTGACCGGTCCTTTTATGCAGATGTAAACTACAAAAAGTCTGGTGTTTACCCTGCAACAAGCGGTGTACCTCAGGGTTCCGTGCTGGGTCCATTATTGTTTTCTATCTTTATCAATGATGTGTCAACAGTGTTAACAAACTCTTCTTTTCTTCTCTATGCTGATGATGTCAAACTATTTAGGCACATTAGCGGTGTTCAGGACTGCTGTGCCTTGCAGAGGGATGTGTCAGAATTATCGGTCTGGTGCAGGAAAAACTGCCTAATTTTAAACCCCGCTAAAACAAAGGTTGTCACCTACAGCCGGAAAACCCACCGTCTGCTGTTTTCCTACAGTATTGAGGGAGCTCCTCTGCAAAGGGTTGAGGAGATTCGGGACCTAGGGGTGCTTTTCGACAGTACCCTCTTTTTTTCTCCTCATATTAGGCTCATCACCCAGCGAGCGCTCCGAAGTCTTGGAAATGTGTGTCGGATTACAAAGGAATTCTCTTCTCCAGATCCATTTCTAATGCTATACGATGCAATATGTATACCACAGTTAGAATATGCTTCTGTTGCCTGGAACGGGATCTCCAAATCTAGTAGTGAATTAATAGAACGTGTGCAGAAGAAGTTTTTATCCATGTTTAAGCACCGTCATCACAGTCACAGTTTTCATACTGATTCTGACTTACCCATAGTTCCTTCCATCCCTTCCTTGAACTGCAGACGTATGCGTGCAGACCTTACATTTCTTCACAAAATTGTTCATGGTGACCTTTCTTGCGCAGACCTGCTTAACTCTTAAGAGTTTAGTGTAGTACCACAGAGGCCCACCAGGTCGCATCGCCGTTCTTGACCGCTGCGCGCAACTCCAATCATTCTCCGGTGCGCAGAATACATAATTGTTACAACCGCTTCTTTGAACGCCTTGACATCTTTCAGAAATCCTTTACAATTTACAGTACAGCGCTGTTGAAAACAGTATGTTAAACATGTATGATATGTCTGTCGTTCTTTTTTTTCTGGAATCTGGTTTCTCTGCGGTTGTGTCTATCCAACTGATAGTTGCCTATTTTTGAAACTGTTTACTGTCATTTGTTCGTCTTATCATTTGTCTCTACACTCTTGCCGTTGTTTTTGTTGTATTACTGTCAAACTTTGTTGCTCTGCCTGTCGTGTGGCCTTTACGACAGGCAGAGCAACATAGGCATCTTTTTTTATTTTTTTTACCTGTACCCAGGCTCCACCTGTGCTTTATTTCTGTCATTTTCACTACTTCAATTTGTGTGTGTCTTGTCGTTTGTTTGTTTCTTGCTATATGTTTCTTGTATTTTGTTTTTATGTGACTATCCGTGCGCCAGCACTCAGGCCTCTGGCTGTTCCTGGGCACGCAAATAAACATGATTGATTGATTGATTGATTGATTGATTGATTGATTGATTGATTGATTGATTGATTGATTGATTGATTGATTGATTGATTATATCATGGTACCTCAGAAATATTCACGTAAGTACATTACGCATTACTGTATTGAAACCGTAACCCGTTAGACCATGAAATACCAAAAAGGTACGGGTTACTTGTAACGCCGTTTCTTGCAACGAGTTAAGGCCAACAGGGCTCACGGACTGCATTCATTTCATCTTGAAAAGTTGTGCAAGCATAAGTCCTCGACATCTTCTACCGCGTAAATTTTTGTCTTTCACCAATCGAATTTTTACCTGAAAAAACCCTCTAAAGCGTCCCCAGGACTACTACTGCGGCATCCCGAACAGGGGTAAAGAATAGTTCATTGCGTGACAAGTTTATGACTTCAAATTCAGCTAATCAAAATTTCTGGAGCACGGACGCTGGATGCTGCCCGTGAATGAGCATGCCGCCACTGAAACAGGCAAACATACATGCAGGAAGGCACGTTACATTTTTGCTCCCAGTGCCATCAATGTCTTGCTCAGGTTTCTTTTGAGAGTGAAGGGCAGTCCTGCACCCGCTAAACACGCAAGCCCCCGCTATCCACGGCCCGTGATCCCCGCTGTCCGATCTCTAATGAAGGAGAGCTCCGCGTGCGTGCTTTGCCGGGATCCATCGCCTTCAGTGTGGCCTCGCGGTGCCCCAATATCGACTCTCCCTAGATCGATAAGGAGACGGAAGTGAACGCGAGAATGCAGAAGCCGCGCAAAGAAAATGGCGCAGACGAGACCGGAAATAGATCAACTCCGCCTCCTGACGCGGTGCAACGCACGATGAGGGACAAACCTATAGGAAGCGGGCAGGCAAGGATGCCTGGTGAGCCCCGTATTAAGCACACAGGTGGCGTGTTCTCGAAGCAAGCAAGCAAGGCGAAACAAGTACAGGTAAGGAATGCAGGAGCAATAAAAACCCCACCCAACTGCTTCCCACATCTTCAGCGCCGCATAGCAGGCGGCGTAGTGAAAGACGGAAGGGGATAAACCGCGAAAAAGAACTTGTTTGTTGACCACTGCGGCTCACGGTAAGTGGAGCAGGGTCGTAGGGAAGGATAGCGTCGGCCCCAAGCCATTAATAAGACACCACGTCAGGCACTATTGTGAATGGCAGCAGAGAAGACGTCCAACGTCGAGTTGTGGCCAGAGCGCTGTGCCCATCCTTTCGGATACCAGTCTATTCGAACCCGTTGTACGGCATGTCCTTGGTCGGCTCCTGTACCTGGCAGGGGCAGCAGACGGCACGGCGTAGTCCACGTGGGACTAGAAACAAAAATGTGCAGAAAAAATAGCAGCACCTCCATTGCCAATACGAGCCGCGAGTTCAGCAACACAGACAATACTACAGCCAGCTTTTCCAAGCAGCATGTGTTGAATTAGAGACTCTTCTGAATCCTTGGGTTTTTATGTGAGGAAGTCTAGCAATTGCACTAATTAACGCAAGACCTCGCCGTCGATGGTATCAGCGTGTGGTAGTAGGGAAGAAGCTAAACACCATGAAGAAAAGTAGTCTGGGACCATATTAAATGGACACTGAAGTGATTTGTAAACATTGTCAGATTACTTGTGCAGATTAAAGTCTGGAGTATAGGCCATGTTTCAGCCACTTTGCACATGGGTGCGTTCACTATAATTTACTTAGTAGAAAAATTCATTCAAAAGGGCTGTTTCCCTTTATGCATACTCCTGGCGATTTCCTTTGACGTTTCCTATGACGCTTACTCGTTTGGATTGGCTTGACTGATCCTATAATGCGCTGCTCGCCGAATAGCAGGCGGTAGTTAGAAGTCGAGCGCCAAGTGAAAACTGATCCGCGACAGATTTGCGCCGTGAAGAATGTGGCTTGGTTTGGTTAATTTGCAGAACGTTTGAGCTTAGTAAAATCGATCAAGTCTCATTAGAGCTTATAGAAATCGTATATTGACGTTAGGACGCCTCCCTGACTTCGGTTCACTGGAGTTGTAAGCTGCATATGCCTGCGTGATTGGTACGCTTGTAGAAAATCCAAGGCCAATTAAAGGCAAGAGGCGAGGCAGAGAGGTTGGCCTATGTAATAACAAATAAAATCAACCGAAACTTCTATAGAGCGTGAAACCGAGGTACACGAAGCACTTTTTCGCGTGGTGAACTAGCAGACCGGTCCGCAGCGCACCACACATTTGCAGTCGCTTTTGCTGCCTGTAGGAACGTAGGCACTGACCATCAGATATTTCTCGGGGAAGGGTTATGCCAAGTGCACAAGCGTTATTCAAGAAAGGCTCAGCCTAGCTGTCCTGGGAACTGTAATCTAGCAAATAAACAGCAATGCACATGTCGCGGTATGCGTTCGAAAAGTCTATATACCTATTATCGCTGCTCTGCGCGCATGTTCCTGTAGCTGAGTGGTACGGAGCTCAAGCGGGTGGCGTCTCACTGTGTGGGTTCAAATCTTGCGCATTTTTTTTAGTCCTTATGTTTTAATTGGACAACTGTCAGTCTTGTGTCCACACGCCTTTTATGACCCGGTGGGTACTAGACAGAGGCAAAGTAACCAGGCGAGCTCCGAAGCTGCAAGATAGACCCCTCACCGTTGAGCATCTCCGGCGGCGCAGAGGACGTTCAGCACTGCGTACGCCTCGGGTGGTCCTTTGTCACTGCATAGGACGATACTTGTTTGCAAGGATCAGTGCTAAAAGGCTTATCCAGCCAATTTCTGAATCGCATGGGCATGTCCCGCAATGGTAATCCCTAAAACACGGCTAATGAGTGATCACAGATAACCTTGCTCCTCGGAAACTACAGACGTGTTCCACGTAACCTAAACTGAATCTGATTTGAGGGATTCTCAAAAAATAAACCACAGGAACTATACTCCGACACATATCCTCGTTGCCAAAGGTACTAAAGATTTTCCTAAAGAACGACAACATTGGCACAAACGCATGTGTGTGTGCATGAACGTTTAAATCCGGGACATTGTCCAATCACATCGCAATACGAGTTCACGTCATTTCGCGTCACTGCTGTAGTTGCTGCGCCCGCCCGCAAGCGTCGCAGGGTATTTTTTTTTCTTCTGACAGGCCGTATAAATTATATAGGGCTTTAGCGAGTGAAGAAGTGGTGAAACTTATATATATTTGAGGCCATCTATGCAATGCAAACACACACAGAAGTTGAGAAATTCATGCTTCACTGCCCATTTTTAAAGAGGCCATGAAGAGAAACTAAAAGTTTGCTTTATTCGAAAGATTTGATGTTGATTTTGAAAAATTTGATTCGAAAGGTTTGAGCCCCATCGCTTGTCCGACAGTAAACGATGCTTTATTTACATATAAATGAATCATTTTAAGCCAAACTTTTATTTCTTCCGCAAAATCGTGTCTTTCGTGACGTCGGCGAAGACGTGTTCAGGGAAGGTACCTGAAACTGAAGTTATTATGTTGACTAAGGCTACTGCGATCGGCGAGAAGTGTCTTTTTTGTTCGGCGAACATTGGGCAGAACGATAGCATTTGTCTCATACTGTGTGCTATTTTTAAAGCAAAGCTTTTTAGCTCTACCCCCCAAGGGTTTTTTCGCGACCGTTGGTGTCACCAGAAAACTCCAGCGAACAAATAAAAGAATTTACTGGCACCGCCGGGAATCGAACCTGGAACTAATAGAGTAACAAAGCGAGAGCCCGTTGTCTTACCGATTTAGCTACGAGCCCAGGCGAAGACTGGGAAGACAGGTGGTGTACTCACCAAGCAGATCTACGGGTTTACCCCCTGCGTTCTCGCTGAATGCCACGTGAAAGCGTCACGCGACCACTCATGCACGTCTAGCGGCCCTGTGCGCACCTTGCTCATGTGCTAAGAGTTACAGAAATTAAAGGAAGCTCACACCAATGCATCGCATCTCACTTCTAGTACTCCAAAGTGCTAAAGCCTGTGGCCTCCAGTGTTCACCTAAACAATCGCAGCTCCTTGTCGTCCGCCCTCATGTCAAACCAAGGAATACATTGAAATACTCCTTGATGGCCAGGCCATCACTCCAAGCCCCAGCATCAAGATCCTGGGCCTACATGTCGAGGCTAACACCAAGAGTGACGTCTCCTTGCAGCACGTCAAACACAGCATCAATCAAATCGTACACATGATCAGGCGAGTTGTCACTAAGAAGCAAGGCCTCAAGGAATCCGATACCTTTCGATCAATTCAAGTTTTTGTCCTCTCGAGAATCACTTACGTCAGCCCCCTGTCTTCTTCTCGACAAGGAAGACATAGAGATGCTTTATATAATGATTAGAAAGGCGGTCGAGCAGGCCATTGATCTTCTCATGAGTGCGTCCACACAGAGGCTGCTTAGCACGCGGCTCCACAACATAGTGCAAGAGCTGATAGAAGGCCATCTTTCTAAACAGAAGGTCCAACTCAGAACTGCGATGGGTAACCGCATGCTTCACCAGATCGGCTGGGCAGCCCAGAATGTCACTCCGCTTGACGTACTCCCAGACTCTTGGCGACTAAAACTAAAGATGCTCCCTTTGCTTAGAAATATGAACCCCTCACATGACGACGGTCACCAAAAAGCACGGGCTCAAGCGCTAAACACCACCCTCGGTGGGGATCATGCAGTTATCTACACAGACACCTCCAAACATCGAGGGCAGCAATACGTCATCATCGTGGCTACCTCCAAAACCAACCTCCTTGCGTGTACCTCGCTTAGGACCCAAGAAATGACGGCAGCAGAAGAGGCAGCCATCACCTTGGCTCTCGCTCAACCAGGGGTTCGGAGGGTAGTCATCGATTCGCAGCAAGCCTACTGGAATTACCAGTAGGGTTGGGTGTCCTGACCTGCACTGCGTGTGCGAAAAAGCCATTCCCCAAACGGTTCCATTCAGCTCATCTGGACACCCCCTCACGCTTCAATGGAGGGCAACAATACGCTTACCCAACAGGCCTGCGCTTTTACCTCCCGTGCTATGGAGCTGCACGAGGACAGTCACCCGCTTGTCACGTTCAGGGAGATAACCCAGCATTATAGCCTTCTGAAACAGACCGCACCTTCGCCTTACCCTGACCTTTCCAGAGAACAACAAACTACACTACGGCTCATACAATCCGGGCTCCTTCCCACAGCCTACGCGTCTTCACTTAATATGTATTCGAATAACTACGACGCTGAATGTATATTTTGCTCAGAAGTAGGGACACTCCGCCCCGTAATAGGGGTGTGCGACTTTAGCCCTGAGCACCCTCCTCTCTTCCCGTCAACTACCCAACAAGAGCAATGGGAGATGCTGCTGTCCAGACCCTCTCTACCTACCCAGCTTCAGCGGGTGGACAGAACACAGGCCGCGCGGACTGCATATGGGCCCCACAGAAGAAGGAATCACTCCCCAGGGCTGCACTCTGGGCCGTTCAGAAATATGATCAGAAGTATTTCTTCCTCCTCCACCTCCTCTGCCGCAAATCTAGTCGCCTGCGTCCGCGGCGCAGAGACGGAGAAGACAGATCGTCTAACACCGGGTTGGAGCTTACTTTAATTTTGTAAAAAAAGTTTCCACTCTTGTGCTACACCAGTACAACTCAACCAAACACCGTTCATGCTTCATGCATTGATTTAACCTTAACAAGAATATCTCTTTGAAGTAATAAATGGTGTGGTTAAGTGCATTTCACTTCTCTCTGGTTTGGCTATTTGTAGAGCGATATGAGTGAATTTAAGTGACGTCGCATGGGTAATCGTTATAGGTGCCGTTTACAGCTTTGCTTTCCAACCACATTCACGGGGTGGATTGGCGCGATTTTTTTCTTAATTGTTATCATCAGTATGCATCCTTTCATGACTGGTCAATTGCAAAAGTAATTCCAATCTTCCAATCTGGAGAACGTCTTCACGCCTGAATTATCGTCCTTTCTCGTTAACCAGTAACATTTGTAAGCTCTTCGAACATATAATACACACACAAATTATTAATTACCTGGGGATCATACATTATACATAAATACCAACAAGGATTTTGCAGAGAATACTCTTGTAATACAGAGCTCGCACGTTTCATCGACGACATCCATTCATCTTTCGACGGCCGATCCCAAGTTGACAAATGTTTTCTTGACTTTTCAAAGGCTTTCGACCGTGTTCATCATCGCGGGCTCCTCACTAAACTTTCTCGGCTTAACATTCACTATAACATTTTATCACGGGTAAATGTGTTTCTTTCATCACGACTACAGTTCACGTCCTTTAATACTTGTACCTCTTCTTTCAAACCTGTTACTTCCGGAGTCCCGCAGGGCAACGTACAAGACCCCTACTGTTTTTAATCTATAATAATGACTTGTCATCCTGTGTCTATGGTCTCCTCCCGAGTAAAAATTTTCGGTGATGACTGTGTTATTTACTGAATAATTTCTTGTAATAATGACCATAAAACTTTGCAAACTGATCTTAACCCTCATAATGCATGGTGCTCATCTTGGCTAATGACCCTAAACCATTCTAAAACTAAGTACAGTGGAATCCCGTTAATACGTTTTTCACCGGACCGCTAAAAAAAACGTAACAGCCGGGAAAACGTAACAGTGAGGAAAGCCACGAATATGGGCCGGTGTCTAACTAGCGACGTTAAATCACCCCCTATCTAGAGCTCCATTGTTGCCAACTTGGTTTCTGCCCGTTCAACCAAATGAAGCGGTCTTTTTGCATTTTTTATGTGCACAT
This sequence comes from Haemaphysalis longicornis, assembly GCF_048455015.1. Lineage (NCBI taxonomy): Eukaryota > Metazoa > Arthropoda > Arachnida > Ixodida > Ixodidae > Haemaphysalis > Haemaphysalis longicornis. Next base: position 482,442,546 of record NW_027526203.1, read on the forward strand.
TTAGTGTTGCCAAGAGCAATTAAGGCGGGCGTTAAGTCATGTTAGTCGCCGTAAAATCACTACTGCTCGCTCGCCGTCACCCTACTAGTGAAGGTCGACAACAAAATCGGGCGTCGTCAAATCACCGTACCCCTCGCTCGCCGTTCTGACCGTCTCGCGGCGCGAACCAGGTCATCGCGATATGCAAAATTGAAGAAAGCAGTGCTCCTTTGACAAAAACGATTTATTTCTGCCATGTGAGCCTAAGGCTTTAAAAAATCGGGAATAGAAGCTTGCCGTTTCTTTCGCCCGCTCGTAAGCACCACTCGCTTCTCAATAACCTGAAAGGCCGCATTGATTTCAGCGTCACTTTGAGGTGCCACGTACCTGCGAAGGAGGTCCATTGCCGCGACGACTTCTCCAAAGCTTGTAGTGTCTGGCAAGTCCCCAGACACTACAAGCTTTGGAGAAACTGGAGCAGTGTTGGTATGGGTGGTGTAGACAGGGCCGAGAGTAGCAAGGAAGGAGCAGCAGACGACGCGCCGAGACCGATCTCAACTAGAGTTCCTGTATATAGCTCCCTGCGGGAGCTATATAGAGGAACTTTAATCTCAACGCTACCGCAGCGCCACCGCCTGGTCGGCGGCAGCACCGGCCCGCACCGCGGTTCTGGAAGGCCGCGCTCTTTGCCAACTGACCTAATCTAAAAACACTGCACGGCACCATTACAATAGTGCGCCGGCGCTAACATCACGCACTTCCGGCGTTCCGAAGTGAAACTTCTGCGAAGGAAAGTTTCTGTGAAAGTGAAACTTCTGTTGTAAGCACAGTGATGATGGTGATAGCACTTTCAACGGATGGCCATCTGGTGACGGCCTCTCCAACTCGCTAGCGGATTCTTGTATCCAGTTCAGCAACAAAGCCTGTCCAAGTCTCATCAAAAGCTAAAATGGCGGTGCCCAAGCAGCTTCGGGATGTCAGGTTGCAACGCATCATGGGGGAACGGGCCCACAGTTGCGACGTTGCAGCGGGTTTCGCAGTACATATTATCCTATGGAAGCTATGCCCGGACTGATGACAAACAGCCAGGAAAACGAAACAGTGAGGAACGTAACAGCGGGGTTCTACTTATATGTCCTTCACTAATCGCGCCTCCCGCATGCCTACCTCCTACGTACTTAATAATAGTGCCATTGATCACGTCTCCACTTTTAAATGTCTGGGAATTCACCTACAACCTGGCCTGTCATGGCATTAGTCAAGGAGCGGCTTGGCGACGCAATCAGCTCGCCCCACATAAGGTCCCTGAAAGAACTAAGGTAGCGCCAACTGCTCCCTCCTTCTCCGCTGCCCTCCTCTTTTTTCTCTCCCCTCACCCGCGGCGCCGCCGTCCCTTTAACTCCGCGGCGGGGCCGCCATATTTGTTGGCCACTTGAGAGCAGACGCCCTCACTACGCTTCAGGACGCTCGCTGCAGTTTGCTCTTGTTTTCGCGCCGAAATCGCTCTTTGGTAGCATTTATAGGATTTCTAGAGCCCCGTATTACCAACACGCACTGAGTGATAGTGTTTTGTTTTATATTTTTGTCTACAAGGGGATATTTGCGGGGCGGATGCCGCTGGCGCATACGCACAGCGCGGTTTTTGTTTACGTGTGCGGCATTCTGTAACACCTCAGGATAGCTCGTGAATGCGAAAGGATCGAGCGTGGACATTTCAAACTGCTCTGTTACGGTAGTTCCGTTCTTGCATTCGCGTGACTGTAGTCGTGCAATCACTGCACAGAGGTCTTGCGCACGGTTCGCGGCAGTATACAGTGCGCTTCATTCGCAAATGCCGTAGTTCGAGCGCTGCGCTGGCGTCCTTGCACTCGCCTTTCTTGCGATAATTGTGTATCCTCAGCGGCGTTCACTCTGCGCCCGCTTTTACTAACGACCTACAGCCTACCTTAATTCCGCGCAGTTTAGAGTGCTTTGCCGTTTTTGTAGAAATGTTTCCTTCACCTTCATGTCGTTATAGGCTGCTGTGAGTAGACTAAAAACATACACATGCTGTTGTGCGTGTGTGCACGTACAGCGACGTAAAAAGCCCCTGCTTCCCCGACTTCGCAGCCGGATACACTAAACTACACTCGCGGCCGTACGTTCATGTGCGAACCTAGTGAAAAACGCAGACTTGTAATTCTGGGAATAAGCGCCAGAGAAGACTGCGATCAATCGATCGGGTAAACTGAAATTACAGATTTGTGGCCTCTTATTTCTCATACAAACCAGAGATCGAGTCCCTCTAGGTACAAATTATGTAACTAGTTACTGCAGTTAATTAATCATGCAATACGTTTTTTCACCGGGCGCGGTCGTTTACAGCCGTTATTAATGGAGGCGCCTGGACAGAATTGTTTTGTGCTGGGATATATTCTGGCAGATTTGTACATTGCACTAACACAGGGATACACCCGAAAGAAATTCGAAAGAGGACCAATGTCACGATGATTATCAAGAGAAAACAATCACAAAAATGAATTGGTGCCAGCAAATAGATATTTTATTGGAACAAACGTCCGTAATGACGTCGTGCAGGTGGCTTGTGCTGCTGACGTGGCTTCCCGTGAGAAAAAATGTTGGGAGTGGCATTTGGGTTTAGTTTTTTTAACGCCAAGCTTCTCCAATATCCGTTGCTCAAATTGATCCGTGAAATAATCCTATTGAGAAGGGAAAAAAAATGTCGCCACCGAGTTTGAGATGCGCCACAAACACTCCGCAAATATAGTCAATAATGCATTGCAGAAGGGAGTTAGTGACTGTTCTACCGTAGCATGGTCTAATTCGTGTTCGCGCATCTGCTCAGTGCCGCGTCCGCTCAACTCGCTACACTAAACCCGTTTAGCAAGCGCTTTGCTGGACAAAAATACGTCTGCTGAAAATAATATAGCCGCCCAGTGTGTTTTGGTTCAAATCGCAATGCCTGGATACGCTGCGCCATTGACTACTAAGATGAAGTAAGCGCGCACACTGCAAATGTACGGCATCACGTGTAATGCAAACGTAAGTCGTAATTAACGTTCCTCTGTGCATACACGGAAGAAAGGGCGTACAGCCGTTACGGTGCGAATATGCATTTGAAGTGCTCATTCAAACGTGCGCGAATTTAATAAAGCGATAACAGAAATTGCGCATCAAACGTACGTCAACGGCGCGGTCACTATATTAGCTGACCTTAAATTGTTTTACCTAGCCGCAATTTTTTTTTCTCGCAACAGCCTCAATTTGCGCCGCACCGACCAAGCCCATATTACGCAGCAAATCACTCCGATGTCATAACAACGGGATTATAATACCACCCGGGTAGCTAACACACAAAACATGACTTCACGCCAAAAAGAGCGTACACGCACTCGGAACGCACACGATACATGGTCAGACGCAAGCTGCCGTCGGCCAAAACAAGCATGAATTCAGGTGAACAATTCTCGCGTCACGAAAACCTTACGACAACTGACTGAACATGCTACGCCGCTGATATTGATGCTGGAAGTTAAGCGCGCACATGACAAATACACGGCCTCTTATCCAAACCAAAGCTTACGACGGGACGAACTCGGCGCTGCGCGCAATGCCTACTCAGAACAAAGCGTGGACGACGGTCGCGAAGGGAATACGCATTTCTTCGTAAGTGACCGCTCAAGCTCGCGCAGAATTTAACAGAGCAAGAACAAGCATTCAGAAACTTACCTCGCAAAAGAGTGATGGTAGCGTCGGCCTGAAGTATGCCCGTTCAAATCTATGCAACCAAACTTTTTCTCCTTTTTGCGTCGCGTTTCCCGGACGGAATACGAAGTCTTGTGCCCTGCCTGACGATATTCGCGCTGCCTAAGGCACAACACATCGGCACCGAGAAGCAACATAAAACGACACCGGTGCGACATTTTTTCGAAACGAGCAGCTAATTCTTACTTTGCTATTAGCTGGCGCCTACGATAAAGCCGGTACTGAAGCACGGTGGCGACGGTGGCTCGGAAGCCAGCAATGGCGTCGCAGCGGCGGCGTTGCGCAATGTCCCAGCCGGCGAGGCATCGGCGAGGCGACCCGGCGGCGGAGCAAAAAAAACAAAACCACGTGACTTTTCCCTTGGCCAATGGCGCGCGGCGTTCGCCGGCGAAAAAGAAAATGGCAAAAAACGAAGTAAGAGAGGAGCGCGGGCGAGGGCGAAAGGCGGCGAGATCTAAAGATGGCGCTACCTTAGTAATTTTGGGGACCTTAGCCCCACACTGCCAGCAGCGCCACCACCAAGGCTTCAAGTAGCCGGACCCAGCGAGCGCGGCTTCAGAGGGCACGGCGGGATGACCGCAGACGCAGCAATGACTCGCCTTACCCTTTTTGTACGGGTTCGTTCAAAATATGATTTCCGTAGCTTCCGTAGTGACAATACGTGTATTTTGGTCCTGCCGTGCCCCGAACAGTGTGTGTCATTGGTTCAAGACGTTTGTGGTGTTATTTTGCCTTTGTTTTCTGGGGAGGTGGAAAACAATCCGGGACCTCCCGATGAAGTCACGACACTTATAAATGAGATGCCAACAGTTCTTCAGGAATCCATAGAAAAGATTGCCTCCTCACAGTTGACGTTGGAAAAAACAATGAACACGCGTCTCACCGAGCTGAATAGCACGCTTAAAGTTATCGCACAGCATACAGAAGAAATCAGCAACTTAAATTTGGGAGTTTGTTCTCTGGAAAAGGTGGTGCATGAACAACAAATAAAACTAGATGACCTTGAGGATCGCAGTCGACGCCGCAATCTGATAATCTTTGGCATTCCCGAAACCCCATATGAGAACCATTTTACATTAAAAGAACACGTAGTCCATAAAATATTTCGTGAAAAACTGGAAGTTGTAACGCAAACTGTCGAAAGGGTGCACAGAGTAGGTAAGAAAAAAGCAGATAGGCCACGGCCTGTTATACTGAATTTTTTCGACTACAATGAAAACATGTCAGTGCTTCGAAACTGCTCGAAATTGAAAGGAACAAAATTGTCAATTAACCATGACTTTTGCAAAAATACTTTGACTAAACGCTCAAACCTGTGGCAGTATGGCAAACAGTTTAAAGATCAGGGGCGTAAAGTAACACTGGACTATGACGGTCTTCACGTGGCCGACACTACCTATGTGTGGGACGAGGGTAAATCGTGTGCTATCCCATTCCGTCATCCCAAATCCTCAACTAATGCAATCCCAACCCGTCGATCCAAATCTTCAACCATTCCCTCTTGATGCAATACCAAACCGTTGCGAAGAATTCTGATCAATGCTAGAAGTCTAGTCAATATATGTAAAGAGCTTGAGGAACTTATATTTCTTCATGATCCCCACATTCTAGCAGTAACCGAAACATGGCTCTCATCGAGTATCCTAGACTCTGAAATAATCCCACCGACGCACAAGTTACTTAGACGAAATCGTCTCGGGCGGGGCTGAGGCGTCGCACTGCTTCTAAAAAATGAAGTCGACTGCGTTCGACTCGAAGATATTCCCGAGTACGAAAGCATTTATTATAATTATCACGATTTCTCTGCCATATTTAGCGTCGTTTACCGGCGACCTAGAAGCCTATCAAGTTATATGGCATCTCTAAATACGTACCTACAGCGCATGCTACGCCCAAAGGACAAATTAATATTGACTGGTGATTTTAACCTGCCGTGCATCGATTGGAACCAGATGTGAATTTCCGGCAATCAGGACACGGAGAGCGCACGTCTGCTCCTTGATTCTGCACTTTTTTACAATTTAAAGCAATTAGTTAAAATTGTCACTCGTACCACAGAAACACTGCAATCAACGCTTGCCCTAATATTTACTACTTTTCCCGGAAACTCTTCCGTAACTACGTCCGAGGGTATTTCAGATCACAAGCTCATCCAGTTGTCATTAAATGTGCTTAAAAAAAGAACATAACTCATCCTGTCCAAACATTCCCCAATTTTTCGGCGACAGACGATGAAGCCATCCTAGACAGCTTGCATTTTAGTCTTGATGACTTCCAGCTTGGTGGTGACATTTCATATCTCTGGGACAGATTTAAAACACTCGTCATGTCATGCACTTCTTCATATTTTCCATTGCACAAAAAAGAAAATTAGGCACCACAACGCTTGGATCACACGACAGATAATTCAACTAAAGCGCCGTATCGCTCGAAAGCGCAAAGCGAGGATACCAAATTCCGAACTGCGCACCCTGAAGGATGACCTGCTCGTCAAGTTGCGTAGTGCGCGTACTACGTTTCACAGCCAAACCCTTTCAACATTCCTGAAGTAATCACCACAGAAATTTTGGCGCTTTTTATCAGACACTAAGCGGCAGACCAAGCAACTCAAGATTAATGGGAAAACTACCACTGTCCCCGAAGACATTGCAAACGATTTTAATTCCACGTTTTTCAAGTCCTTCTCGCAACCTGCATCCATCGGTACCCAGATCGAAGAATCTTGCTGATCATCAATACACATTCCAAATCCCGATGTCGTATTACACCAAGAAGGTATATTCGCACTTCTGTTAAATATTGATGCAAAGAAATCATCTGGCGCTGATGGCATCCCAAACATCTTTCTTCGGCAATACTCTCAAATACTTCCGCACTGCCTCTATGTACTTTTTGAGGCGTCGCTCAACCAGAACGCTTTGCCACATGACTGGTTGACGGCGAAGGGAATTCCTATACCGAAATCAGGTGACCTATTAGATGCGAAAAACTCTAGGCCGATTTCATTGATTAGTACCTACTGCAAAATACTCGAACATGTAAAAGCAAGCCTTATATCGAAGCCCCTTGAAGATAACAACTTCTTTGTTGAGTACCAGCCTGGATTTAGGCGTGACGTATCTACAATTACACAACTAATAACCGTCATTCATGACTTTGCAGCCGAAATGGATAATCACCAACAAATGGATGCAATATTTTTAGATTTGTCGAAGGCCTTCGACCGGGTGCCGAATAATTTACTTGTGGCTAGGCTTACAGAGATCGGTTTACCCGACATTATAGTTCGCTGGATAAAGACTTACCTTGAAAACCGTGCCCAATTTGTTGAATGTGGTGGTTTTAGGTCAGATAGTCTACGTGTCTTATCAGGAATGCCACAGGGTTCGGTGTTGGGACCCTTGTTGTTCCTAGTGCACATCAATGATATTGCGAAAGATATTAGTGACAGCATGAAGGTCAAACTGTTTGCATATGACTACGTTGTTTAGTCTACTATCAAGAGTGGTTCTTGTCAGGCTGCATTGGATGAAAATATTTGTATACTCGTGGACTGGTGCGATAAGAGGGCGGTGGAAATTAATTTTTCAAAATCAGTTTTGATGGTCGTTACACAAAAGAAAAATCCACTTATTCACACTTGTGTTATTAAAAACCGTGCTCTCGAAATTGTAAGGTCTGTCTAATACTTGGGCTTAACAATTACTAATAATCTGAAATGGAATATGCGTATCGATAATATCTGCAACAAAGCTTTTCAGAAGCTTTGCTGCCTGAGAAGAAAACTGAAAGGATCTCCTTGTAACATTAAATTAGAAGCTTAGCGCACCTTGATTCGCCCAGTCCTCGAGTACGCGTCAATAGTTTGGGATCCGTCTCACGCCATCAATATTACGAAGATTGAGAGTATCCAGCGTCTTGCTGCACGGTTCATTTTGTCAGATTACAGGACATCATCATCAGTAACAAAAATGATAAAGACTCTTGACTTGCCATCACTTCAATTCCGCCGGCAGGTAGCCGGCCTCAAATTTCTCGGTCTACTGTACGACAACAAAACCGGCCTGTCACGCGAAGATTATCTACTTCCCGCACCACAGAGATCATCTACGCAGAATCAATCACTGCAAAACCATACGACCATACTTCGCCCGCACTAAAATATTTTAGAAGTCTTTTTTTTTCTAACACCATAGAACAATGGAACTGTTTGCCCGTATCGATTATGGAATGTGCAAGTGTTGGTTCGTTTGAACATGCTTTGTAAATGAACTTTTGTAACCCTCTCCTGCTTGGGCAGCGATGCTGCCTGCAGTATTTCTAAATAAGTAAATAAATAAATATATAAATAAATAAAATTATTACATAAAACACCTTGGCTTCGCTAATCGCTCTTTCGGTTTTCTCAAGCGTAACCTCGAACATGATCCGTCTTACATTCGCAAATTTGCCTTTACTACACTAATATGTCCTAAAATAGAATATACTTCAACCATTTGGGATCCCCATTAGGCATACATCATAACTGATATTGAATCTCTGTAAAACCGTGCAGCTCGCTTCATATATTCAGACTACTGATTTACCCGCCGTGGTGGCTCAGTGGCTAAGGCGTTGCGCTCCTGAGCACGAGGTCGCGGGTTCGATTCCCGGCCGTGGCGGCCGCTTTTCTGATGGAGGCGAAAAGCAAAAACACCCGTGTGTACGAGATTTCGGCGCACGTTAAAGATCCCCAGGTGGTCAAAATTAATTCAGAGCCCTCCACTACGGCGCGCCTCATCCCCTACGTTGCGTCGGCGCGTTAAACCTTACAATCAATCAATCAGACTACTGATATCAGTCTAGCGTCACAGCACTAAACCGTCGAGCGAAACTACCTGCTCTAGCACATCACCGCCAACTCTCCCGCCTATGAGTGTTCCATAAGCTTTATCACCACGTTTCACTTCACGATGATTTCTTTTCAGCAACCTCATTTCATTTTTCTATGCCGCTACCATTCCTACGAAGTTAAACCAACGCCGCCTGTATTAACATTGCCTGACGCGTCGCGCGCTTTTCAATGGGAAGGGTAGGTACGCTTAGTTCAGGCACTGATCCGCTATGTGGCGCGTGCCGGCGGACATTTCGCCTTACGTCACTGCTCGCGAGTCGCGAACGCTGCACCCACTTCTACGACGTGTGTCTGTCAGCTTGCCTGTTGGGCTTCAAGGGCCGTTTCGCTTACATCTTAGCCGTGACGGGGCGCTAGTTCTGTGATCTCGTTCAACCTGTCGCTCGCTTCATACTTGCTGCATTTTTCCAAAGATAAAGACGGAGGCGGACTGAAATAGTCTAAGAACATACTGATTGTCGGGTAGACATATAGCTAACAGAAAAACGATATTTTCGGATGGGGCAGCCATTATTTTACTGATATTTTTCTTTCTGGAGTATTTAGAGAAGAAAAAATTGCGTGCACGTTTTTTGTTCAGGCGCTTACTTTTACGATTACTTTCCAATAATATCACGTGCTTGTAAACTTCAGAAAATTATAGGAAACAAAAGAATAAGCAGCTGCGATCCCGCCACGCTGTCCGGGCGCTTCTACAGTATAGTCCTCAATTTTAGAAGTGCGTACCGATGCGGAGTGCGAACAGGGGGGTCAAAACAATACCTAAATGCGGAGAGGATAGAGGGGGGATGCCCCACTCAGAAAATATCAGGGCCTGTGATCCGAGTAGATAAGCGCGCAAAGCCGGCATCAGCCTGCGGCAGCGCAAGGGATTTTGTTTCCTGACAAAGGAAGTTTTATCAGTGACAGACCAAGACAGACAGGCATGGTGAAAAACAAGAAGGCGTAGGAGCGCCGCCTCGGGAACGCTAAACAAACTTTCCACTATTTTGCATAGTTTCCGAGAAGCGGCGCTGGCTGGCGGACACGAAAGCACGCTGGAAGGCTATGGAGCGGGGAAGGGTAGGAGAGAGCAACAGGAGAGTGGCTGTTTGGCCATTTTTCGCTCACGCGTTAGGCACTGTTTATACAGGCGGCGTTGGTTAAACGCATAAGTTGCCACTCATCTCCTTTTGCCTACGTACCATAGTCGAATCGAATAATCTGCCATCTGATATCGCCTCTCCAAAAGACAATGCGAAATTCCAGGAACTACTCCAAGAGCTAACCTAACACTTTGCTCTCATTTCGGGGTTTTTTTTTTCCTCCTTTCAAAACGTGCACTGAACACTTTTGTTTTTGCTCTGTGTTTTCTTTTTGTCGTTGTGCTAATAGGTTGTACATCGTGTTCGTGTTAGAATTTGAAACATTTGTATTATATTCCTGTCTTTTTTTTTTCATTGCTATCACGTTTTGAGTTTTGTATTGTCACTCGTTTCACGCTTACAATGCGTATTTATTTGCGTTTAGAGTTTTAACATTCCTGTTTCGTTCTGTTTTAATTCTTTACCCTTTTTATTTCTTTTTAATTCTTTATTCCACGATGATTATTACTGCTATAAAAAAGGGTGCACTAAAGGAAAGCGCCAATAGCTCCTTCTGTAAGCTTCTAATCCATTTTTAATTTGGGTTGCGTTTTGTCGACCTCAGCCAATCGTAACGAGCAGCTTATAGTACATCATAATATCAGTGCGGAAGAGTGGCTAGGGTGTCGCATGCTTATTCTCTGTTTTCCTCATTATACAGATTATTTTACCGAACTTTGTGTTAAAAGTGGTGTCAGTATTATGCTAACGAGGGAAATCTTTTGAATGAACCAAACTTGCATTTTGTCTTCATTGCCTCTTTAAGGCAAAGAAGATACATCAAAAAACTTTCGGCGCAGAAGTCACTCTGAGGATAAGGAAAGCTCATCTTGAACAGCGCAAGCTCGAATGCATGTGCGGTCTAGCCCCCTTCGAATGACCGTAGTAATAAAAAACGCAGGCCTATAACGAGCAAACTCTTTATAACCAGAGCATCATGGCATTATAACCCTGAATGTATGTATATATATATATATATATATATATATATATATATATATATATATATATATATATCAGATCTAGAGAAACATAAACTCACAAAGCGCGCAGAAATAGTATAAGTAAAGAGTCGGATACACAGCAAGAACAATAACAAACAATGTTTACTTACGTAGCGGCAATGGGACTTGCCTTCATCAGAGTAAAGTTACATGATTATGGTGTCGCAAACATTGAACACATTTCTTATATAGGTTTGCATAAAACTGTAAGAAGGAATGGAAAATGTTTCGCAAATGGAGAGTGTGCATACAGTCAGGCTACGCTTACGTTACAACATCAACCAACAAAAAAAAAAAAAAAAAAGGGGGGGGGGAGCAAGAGAGAGAAAAAGGGGTCGTGTTAACAATGCAGCGTTCAAGGTTGCACCATGACGGGTCAACGTATGCCGCGCGGGTTGCAAGTTCAGACAATGGGGGAAAATGGTCAACCGCGGTTTGTAAAGAAAGGGAAGAGTATACAGCAAGGTATTCAGTGGCTGGGGAGACTGGTTCTAGGGAAAGCGAAGATGGGTGTGCCCCCCGCGGATGAAGAGAATAGATAGGGTGCACAAAAGAGCATTTCACAGAAGCTAGCAATCGAACAGGAAATAGGTAGGGTCACAAAAGGTTAAACATGAATAGATCACAAAGAGTTAAACATTGTTAAGTGGTGGTGGGAACGAGGCCTCCTTCTCCCGGACAAATGGCATTGTTGAGCCGCATTAAGCTAACAAAGCTGCTGTATTAGGAGAGTTTCTGCGAATTCTGGTGGCAAACTCGAGGGTAGGAATAATGAACATAGTTATAAAAATTATGAAGCCGCTAAGTTTATTCGAGGGATAAGCACGTTAATTTTCCGTAACTTTCATTAATTCCAAGTGTGGCTGACCCAAACTTATAAATGAGATAAGATTCCCGAACCTCGCGGTCGTGGTGCGTTTTGAAGGCGGATTCTAAAATCGTTGCTTTAAGATGATCAAATGCATGCCCGGGACTGTTCACATGTCTTGACAGGGGCAAATAAGGGCAGCTTTTTGCATGAGAGCGGTGATTATTGAACCGTATTCGGAAGGGCGTTTCAGTTTGGCCGATATATTGTTGCCTACAAACAGTGCACTCTAGAAGATATACGACATTAGCGGAGTCACAGTTAAAGTTACCTTTTATATTTACGTAGTAGTCTGAAGCCGTGCTGGTGGCGCGCTGTGTAGTGGTCATGTGTGGGCATACTTTACATCGGGGTTTATTGCAGGGCATGCAGCCAGTAGTTGCCGGTCGGTTGATACGAGAGTTAGTAAGAAAGTCCCCTAAATTCTTATTACGCCGGTAGACAACGCGTGGTGGTTCGGGGAATATGCTTTTTAAGCGGTCACTTTGCATTAGGATATTGTGATGTTTTTTTAGCACGGTTGACACTCTTGGAGCGGAGGATGAGTGGGTTAAAACTAAGTTAGTTTGCGGGTTCCCGTTCGGGGCTTTTTTCTTACAGATTTCGTTACGGTCTAATTGGTTGGCTCGCACAATAGCGTCGTCGATAACTTTTTCCGGGTATTTTTTATTCAGGAGGGAGGTCTTGAGTTCTCGACAGTTTGAGTCAAAGTCGGCTTGGTTTGAGCAAATTCTCCTAAATCGGTGGGCTTGGCTGTAAGGTATTGCTGTCTTGCAGTGTCTGACATGGCTACTTCGGAAGTGCAAATACTGCCGCGTGTCTGTCGGTTTTCTATACAGTTTAGTTTGAAGCCGACCTTGGAAGGTAGTAACGGTGACGTCCAGAAAGTTTACACTGTGTTCCGAATAGGAATGAGCAAGGGAAATACTAGGATGGGCTAGATTAAATGCCTCAATGAAGGTGAGGAATTCCGCCTCACCGTGTTGCCAGATCATGAATATGTCATCAATATACCTTTTATAGTACATTGGCTTTAAATTTTGGGTGTCAAGAAAGTTTGATTCGAGGTGAGCCATAAAGATATTAGCGTAGTTAGGTCCGATTCGAGTTCCCATTGACGTTCCGCTGACTTGCACGTAATGAACTCCGTCGAACTCAAAATTGTTAAGTTCAAGAATAAGCCTAAGGAATGTTTGGAGAGCAGAAGAATCGATAGGTTTGTCGCACGATGACTGCTCATACGCAAGGGATACAGCGGCGATGCCATCTTCATGGGGGATGTTAGTATACAGTGACGCAACATCAAGGGTGACTAGAAGGCAGTTATCAGGAATTTCAATTTTTGAGATGTCTGAGAGAAAGTCATTGGTATCCTTAATGAAGGAGGGAAAGCTGGGCGGAATGTCGCAAATGAGATTATCCACATAGCGCGAGAGGTTTTCGGTAACAGTGCCAATGCCAGAAACAATGGGGCGCCCTGGGTTGTTCACCTTGTGAATCTTTGGGAGAAGATAGAATTTACCGGCTACTGGGCTTAAGGGGATCAGGGAACGAGCCGTGGTTTCATTTATTGTTTTATTTTTAACAAGCTCAGCAAGTTTATCTTTGACAATTTGCTTATAATCTTGAGTGGGATCATTGGGTAGTGCTTTATAGAACGTCGATACTGATAGTTGCTTACTGGCCTCGTTAACATAGTCGGTTTTGTCACCGCTCTCATGCAAAAAGCTGCCCTTATTTGCCCCTGTCAAGACATGTGAACAGTCCCGGGCATGCATTTGATCATCTTAAAGCAACGATTTTAGAATCCGCCTTCAAAACGTACCACGACCGCGAGGTTCGGGAATCTTATCTCATTTATAAGTTTGGGTCAGCCACACTTGGAATTAATGAAAGTTACGGAAAATTAACGTGCTTATCCCTCGAATAAACTTAGCGGCTTCATAATTTTTATAACTATGTTCATTATTCCTACCCTCGAGTTTGCCACCAGAATTCGCAGAAACTCTCCTAATACAGCAGCTTTGTTAGCTTAATGCGGCTCAACAATGCCATTTGTCCGGGAGAAGGAGGCCTCGTTCCCACCACCACTTAACAATGTTTAACTCTTTGTGATCTATTCATGTTTAACCTTTTGTGACCCTACCTATTTCCTGTTCGATTGCTAGCTTCTGTGAAATGCTCTTTTGTGCACCCTATCTATTCTCTTCATCCGCGGGGGGCACACCCATCTTCGCTTTCCCTAGAACCAGTCTCCCCAGCCACTGAATACCTTGCTGTATACTCTTCCCTTTCTTTACAAACCGCGGTTGACCATTTTCCCCCATTGTCTGAACTTGCAACCCGCGCGGCATACGTTGACCCGTCATGGTGCAACCTTGAACGCTGCATTGTTAACACGACCCCTTTTTCTCTCTCTTGCTCCCCCCCCCCTTTTTTTTTTTTTTTTTGTTTGTTTGTTGGTTGATGTTGTAACGTAGGCGTAGCCTGACTGTATGCACACTCTCCATTTGCGAAACATTTTCCATTCCTTCTTACAGTTTTATGCAAACCTATATAAGAAATGTGTTCAATGTTTGCGACACCATAATCATGTAACTTTACTCTGATGAAGGCAAGTCCCATTGCCGCTACGTAAGTAAACATTGTTTGTTATTGTTCTTGCTGTGTATCCGACTCTTTACTTATACTATTTCTGCGCGCTTTGTGAGTTTATCTTTCTCTAGATTTGTTTCTACCATGAGCGCTGACAGGACCACAGCAAAGAGCATCATCTGGAAATTTCCGCAGACCGAAACCACAGCAGTTGTGATCGGGGACTCCCAGACCAAGTATCTGTATCATCACTTCGATCCCCTCTGCCCTGGAACCCCCGCTTTTGTTTCTCAGCCTGGCGCATGCATTGCTGACGCACGCTCACTGATCGACTTTATCCCTGCCTCTGCCACTACAGTTTTTCTGCATGTTGGTACTAATGATCTCAGCTCTACTTCCGCTGAACATGCTTTCTCTGACTACCGCTCACTGACTGACCTCATTCTGGAATCTCGACCGAACATTTCCACTATTAACGCCAGTCTCATTCTTCCCCGCTCCGCTAACCGCCGCCGCGACTACCGCATCTCTCGCTTCGCTCGCTGCTGCAACGAAAAGGCACGCCGTTTCAACTCACTTCTCCGCGAATTTTGCCGCCACTCACGCTTTGTCCGCTTCGTCGATCATGGCTTTGAGCACCTTCCAGCCTGCCGAGTACTCGCTGCGGACGGCTTACACCCGAGCTTCGAGGGTGTGGCCTTGCTGGCCGGCCACATTCGTGCACTCTGCTTCATGCAACAGCGCTGCAATCCTCTGGGCTGGCGCGACTTCGCATGCACCGCCGACCCAGTTGCAGCCCCGGCTATATTGCCAAATGACAGCGACTTCCCACCACTGCCTCCAATTCTATCCAGTGTAAGGACCCCGGAGCAGTGTCGTGCCAGCAGCCCACCGCCACCGCCCCCCAGATCCACCACAACCACGGCGCCCCGGGCGAGCGCCAGCGCCCCAACCCCGAAGTCCACGGACGAGCGTCGCGCCAGCGACATGCCAACCCCTACTGGCAAACCTGCAGCGGCCACAATGCCCCGAGGAAACGCTCGCGGCGACACTAAGAAGCTCCCTGACCGGCGCCGCACCAACAGCATGCCACGCCCAACCTCCGCATCTTCAGCGACCGCCGAGCCCACGAAAACCAACAGCAGCGCGTCCGCCGGACCTTCCGGGGTCCAAAATCCAGCCCTCCGTGCCACATGCCCTTACAACCTTCGAAAGAATCGGCATAGCAGCAACTGACTACAACACGAAAAAACAGGTAACGCGGCCTCCTTCCCCGTTTCAAGACAGTTTTTAAAGCTAAGAAAAATCACCGAAAAGCGCGTACGTTCCGAATTGCACGTTTCCGCTCTTGCACAGTACTTGACTGCCGCGGTCGCTCCCAGGGGTCTTAGGATTAGAATAAAACCTGCTACTACCGAACTCTCCCCGTCCAACATGAATAAGTGGAAACAGGTACTCGATAAAGCATCTTTACAATTAACTGAAATAATCCTCAATCACTACGAAACTACGGCCCATTCTCTCCGAAAGAAAGAGGAACTACTTAGTCAGGGACTAAGCAAAAGAGAGTTGAACCTTTTAAGCAACTACGAGTCTAAGACGGCCTCCGCCATATCCCGAACAAAAGCCCGAAAGTTTAACCGAGATAAGATTTCTAACACTGGCCACATGCGTAAGAACCTAACAAGCTCCGGCACTAGTAACTGCCCCAACTCTGACAATACGGCCGATAATGTCACTACGACTGTAATAAATGCTTCGACTACTGCACCCCAAACAGTTCAGTTAAACCACTGTACTAATATTTTTCCCTCGCCTGCCGTCACAAAAGAAAACCTTACCGGGAATGTAATGAACCTTTCAAGCATAACCCTCTCCCCAGCTCAGATGAACGTCTTGTCAAAGGGCCTAAACTTTTGCCCGGCTACTGGTGGTTTTGATGAATTTCAACTTTTTAAGGACTTAGATAACTTCGCCAGAAACATGAGGCTACGAGAATACTTCTACGATCACCCCGCGACGGAAGAAGCCCGCAGAACCCTACCTAGCTATAAGCACTGGACCCCTCCCACACAGCGTGATAGTTGCCTCGACATGTACATCAAAGCTGTCCAACGCGATGTGCGAAAAGCATACCAAACACAAAATTCTTTCCGCCACAACATGACTACCAACGAAAAGAAAGCCCTAGAGGAACTCGCAAGCTGTCCCGACATAATTATTAAACCTGCCGACAAGGGAGGCGCAATCGTAATCCTTGACAAAACCGACTATGTTAACGAGGCCAATAAGCAACTATCAGTATCGACGTTCTACAAAGCACTACCCAATGATCCCACTCAAGATTATAAGCAAATTGTCAAAGATAAACTTGCTGAGCTTGTTAAAAATAAAACAATAAATGAAACCACGGCTCGTTCCCTGATCCCCTTAAGCCCAGTAGCCGGTAAATTCTATCTTCTCCCAAAGATTCACAAGGTGAACAACCCAGGGCGCCCCATTGTTTCTGGCATTGGCACTGTTACCGAAAACCTCTCGCGCTATGTGGATAATCTCATTTGCGACATTCCGCCCAGCTTTCCCTCCTTCATTAAGGATACCAATGACTTTCTCTCAGACATCTCAAAAATTGAAATTCCTGATAACTGCCTTCTAGTCACCCTTGATGTTGCGTCACTGTATACTAACATCCCCCATGAAGATGGCATCGCCGCTGTATCCCTTGCGTATGAGCAGTCATCGTGCGACAAACCTATCGATTCTTCTGCTCTCCAAACATTCCTTAGGCTTATTCTTGAACTTAACAATTTTGAGTTCGACGGAGTTCATTACGTGCAAGTCAGCGGAACGTCAATGGGAACTCGAATCGGACCTAACTACGCTAATATCTTTATGGCTCACCTCGAATCAAACTTTCTTGACACCCAAAATTTAAAGCCAATGTACTATAAAAGGTATATTGATGACATATTCATGATCTGGCAACACGGTGAGGCGGAATTCCTCACCTTCATTGAGGCATTTAATCTAGCCCATCCTAGTATTTCCCTTGCTCATTCCTATTCGGAACACAGTGTAAACTTTCTGGACGTCACCGTTACTACCTTCCAAGGTCGGCTTCAAACTAAACTGTATAGAAAACCGACAGACACGCGGCAGTATTTGCACTTCCGAAGTAGCCATGTCAGACACTGCAAGACAGCAATACCTTACAGCCAAGCCCACCGATTTAGGAGAATTTGCTCAAACCAAGCCGACTTTGACTCAAACTGTCGAGAACTCAAGACCTCCCTCCTGAATAAAAAATACCCGGAAAAAGTTATCGACGACGCTATTGTGCGAGCCAACCAATTAGACCGTAACGAAATCTGTAAGAAAAAAGCCCCGAACGGGAACCCGCAAACTAACTTAGTTTTAACCCACTCATCCTCCGCTCCAAGAGTGTCAACCGTGCTAAAAAAACATCACAATATCCTAATGCAAAGTGACCGCTTAAAAAGCATATTCCCCGAACCACCACGCGTTGTCTACCGGCGTAATAAGAATTTAGGGGACTTTCTTACTAACTCTCGTATCAACCGACCGGCAACTACTGGCTGCATGCCCTGCAATAAACCCCGATGTAAAGTATGCCCACACATGACCACTACACAGCGCGCCACCAGCACGGCTTCAGACTACTACGTAAATATAAAAGGTAACTTTAACTGTGACTCCGCTAATGTCGTATATCTTCTAGAGTGCACTGTTTGTAGGCAACAATATATCGGCCAAACTGAAACGCCCTTCCGAATACGGTTCAATAATCACCGCTCTCATGCAAAAAGCTGCCCTTATTTGCCCCTGTCAAGACATGTGAACAGTCCCGGGCATGCATTTGATCATCTTAAAGCAACGATTTTAGAATCCGCCTTCAAAACGCACCACGACCGCGAGGTTCGGGAATCTTATCTCATTTATAAGTTTGGGTCAGCCACACTTGGAATTAATGAAAGTTACGGAAAATTAACGTGCTTATCCCTCGAATAAACTTAGCGGCTTCATAATTTTTATAACTATGTTCATTATTCCTACCCTCGAGTTTGCCACCAGAATTCGCAGAAACTCTCCTAATACAGCAGCTTTGTTAGCTTAATGCGGCTCAACAATGCCATTTGTCCGGGAGAAGGAGGCCTCGTTCCCACCACCACTTAACAATGTTTAACTCTTTGTGATCTATTCATGTTTAACCTTTTGTGACCCTACCTATTTCCTGTTCGATTGCTAGCTTCTGTGAAATGCTCTTTTGTGCACCCTATCTATTCTCTTCATCCGCGGGGGGCACACCCATCTTCGCTTTCCCTAGAACCAGTCTCCCCAGCCACTGAATACCTTGCTGTATACTCTTCCCTTTCTTTACAAACCGCGGTTGACCATTTTCCCCCATTGTCTGAACTTGCAACCCGCGCGGCATACGTTGACCCGTCATGGTGCAACCTTGAACGCTGCATTGTTAACACGACCCCTTTTTCTCTCTCTTGCTCCCCCCCCCCCCCCCCCCCTTTTTTTTTTTTTTTTTTTTTTTTTTTTTGTTGGTTGATGTTGTAACGTAGGCGTAGCCTGACTGTATGCACACTCTCCATTTGCGAAACATTTTCCATTCCTTCTTACAGTTTTATGCAAACCTATATAAGAAATGTGTTCAATGTTTGCGACACCATAATCATGTAACTTTACTCTGATGAAGGCAAGTCCCATTGCCGCTACGTAAGTAAACATTGTTTGTTATTGTTCTTGCTGTGTATCCGACTCTTTACTTATACTATATATATATCAGGGTGTCGAACCGAAAAAATTACCGGTTCGGTTACGGTTCGGGTTCGGGTGAAATAATTTCGTTCCGGTTCAGTTCCGCTACGACAAAATCACGTACCGAACCGGTTCGCGAACCGGTTCGGGAGCTTGAACCGGTTCGTGAACCGGTTCGATGAGTTGAATTATCATTGAAATTAGAAAAAAATCACTACGTAGTTTAAAACGACAGTCAAATCAAAACACAAACAAAAATTCAAAATGCTGCTGTTCCCCAAAGGCAGTGGCGCAATTGCAAAGCAAACTTTAAACAATCAAGATATATTAGAAACAAAAATTGGCCGCGTATCTGCTCCTTTAGTTGCAAATGTCTTCAAAAGACGGTAGTCTTTATCGACTTTTGCCAAGTAAATGCCTCCCTTCGCTTTCCCGCTCACCTCTCATGTTGTTCCTCTTGCGTCGCGCTCCTCCCAAGGTAAAGACGCCAAAGGTTTGCTTAAATCATTTTAAATTTGCCGCGTTCCACTGCTCCAAACCGGGTCTCTCGATGCCAACGCTGCCGTACGGCGAAGACGCGCGTGAATCGAGGCGCCCTACTTCAACGTTTATAGAACCGCGTTTCCCTACTCCACGTGCGTTGCAAGCAGAACGTGGAACCTATCTAGTGGAACCTTTCGTAACTGTTGCCAGTTGATTCCTTAAAACGCCGCAAGAAGCTATAGGGGCGCGGGCGACAGCAGGCGACAGCGAAGTGAATTTTTTTCTGGAGTTGATGAAGTATTTAATTTCGCCAAAGTCAAGCATGTATGCTTTTTATAAAGAAACACTGCAGACATCACTTCTGTATTAATTTGTTGTCTTATATTTGCGTAATGTCTTGTTCTTCTTGAACAATGTTGACAGGTATGAACATTACACCGGACTTAGACGGGTAGATTTAGCTGTGACTATATAAGACTACTGCGCAGGCGTTGTTTTACTGGAGAAGTCTGGACTGGACTTCTCCAGTAAAATCCAGTAAAAATTGACTGGAGAAGTCTGGTCGATGACGACGTACGGACCAATGTATCGGTGCAGGAACTTCTCGCAAAGTCCTGGTTTTCTAACAGGTGTCCAAAGCAGGACCTCTTCACCTTTCGAGAACTGAACGGTGCGATGGGTGTCGTCGTATCTGCCCTTTCGGTCTTCCTGGCTCGCATCTGTGTTTTGTTTCGCCATACGTCGATAATGGGCGATCCGATCGATGAACTGTTCATGAAGTGGTGAAGTAGCGGAGACTGGGGCAGAGAAAAAAACGGTGTCGAGCGCAAAAGAGGGGAGGCGGCCGAAAACGAGAAAGAAGGGCGAGTAACCGGTGGTGCGCTGGACAGCGGTATTATAAGCAAATGTAACGAAGGGAAGAATGATGTCCCAATTTCAGTGGTCGGGGCTGACATACATGGATATCATATCAGAGAGCGTGCGGTGGAACCGTTCAGTAAGTCCATTCGTCTGCGGATGGTAGCTAGAACAAGTTTTGTGGATGGTATTGGCAGCGCGAAGAACTTCTGCAACTATTTGTGAAAGAAACGTCTTGCCGCGGTAACTGAGCAAAACTCGAGGCGCCCCATGTCGCAGGATAATGTTGCGCAGGAGGAAGTCGGCGACTTCGTGAGCACACCCGGACTGTAAAGGAGCAGTCTCTGCGTACCTGGTCAAGTGATCGACAGCAGTCACGATCCAGCGGCATCCAGTCGATGTTAAAGGTAACGGCCCGTACAGGTCTATGCCTACTGTGTCGAATGGAACAGAAGGGCTAGGAACCGGCTGCAGAAAACCGGCAGGAGGTGTCGTTTGTCGCTTGCTCTGTTTACACAACGCGCAAGAGGCGACGTACTTGGTGACGCTCGTGGAGAGGCCGGGCCAGAAAAATCGACTCCGAACACGGTCATAAGTCTTCTGGAAGCCAAGGTGCCCAGCTGTTGCGTCATCGTGAAAAGCCTCGAGTATGCGAAGGCGGAGCTGACGAGGAACGACAGGCACCCATTTATGACCGGAAGGATGATGATTGGCGCGGTAGAGCACGCCATGAATAACCCGAAAGTTGTTCAGTTGGCGGCGCAGCCGGCTATTGGGCGGTCGCGCCATGCCACTCAGGCGGTCCATTACAGTTCGGCAGTATGTATCGGCCCGCTGAAGCGAAGGCAGCTCGGTGGCCGTCTCTACTACAGCATGGTTGAGGGGTGCCATGGGTAAATGTGGCGGCCGTGGCCCGGAAGACGCAGTTTGCGACGGGGAGGATAACGGGCATCCCTAAAGGGCATCCGCTTCCGAATGCTTTTTGCCGGACTTGAATGTAACCGTGAAGTCAAACTGCTGCAAACGCAGTATCCATCGGCCGAGGCGCCCAGATAAGTTTTTCATCGTGGATAGCCAACAGAGGGCATGGTGATCCGTAACGATGGTGAAATGACGACCATTGAGGTACGGGCGAAACTTTTGTATAGACCAGACGACAGCGAGGCATTCCTGTTCCGTGATGGTGTAATTCTTCTCAGCGGGTGTCAGTGAACGACTGGCATACGCTATGACTCTTTCTCGAAGCTGAGCATCGCGCTGGAGAAGAACGGAACCAATGCCACACCCACTGGCATCAGTGTGTAATATAGTAGGCACTGAGTCGTCAAAATGACACAGGACGGGGTCAGAGGTAAGTGAATCTTTCAGAGCTTCAAATGCGGCTTGGCAATCATCCGTCCATATAAAGGGCACGCTGGTGCGCAACAGCTGATGCAGGGGAGACGCAAGGGTGGCGAAGTTGCGTATAAAACGCCAAAAATATGATGCCAGGCCAAGGAAGCTTCGCAGATCTTTTTGTTGAAGGGGTCGAGGGAAATTAATAACGGCAGCTGTTTTGTCCGGATCCGGGCGTATTGCATCTCTGGAGGCGACGTGTCCGAGCACCTTAATACTCTTGCTCCTAAAATGGCATTTTTTTGTGTTAAGTTGAAGTCCCGCGTTGGACAGGCAAGTAACTACATCGTCAAGGCGCTCAAGGTGCTGTGAAAATGTGGACGAAAAGATAGCAACATCGTCCAGATAGCATAAGCAAGTTTTCCATTTTAGACCACGAAGCACAGTGTCCATCATCCGTTCGAATGTAGCCGGGCATTGCAAAGTCCAAATGGCATTACATTAAATTCGTAAAGACCATCGGGGGTGGTAAATGCGGTTTTTTCTTTGTCAGCTTCATGCATCGGGATTTGCCAGTACCCCGACCGAAGGTCCAGACTAGAGAAGTATTCGGCCCCCTGTAGACCATCTAAGGCATCGTCTATGCGGGGCATAGGGTAGACGTCTTTCTGCGTGATCTTATTGAGTGCCCTGTGGTCGACGCAGAACCGTACAGAACCGTCTTTCTTCTCGACGAGTACCACTGGGGAAGACCAGGAGCTAGTCGACGGCTGAATAATATTGCGCTTGAGCATGTCAGCGACGTTGTCTTCCATGATTTTCCGTTCAGACGAGGAGACGAGATATGGCCTGCGGCGGATCACAGCTGACCCATCCGTTTTAATTCTGTGCTCGGCTGCAGATGTTTGTGGGAGGCTACATGAGTGTGCGTCGAAAGACGCTTGGTGCTTCGTTAGGACGTCCAGTAAGGACTTTCTCTGATTAGGCGTCAGGTCTTGACTGATAGTGGGCGCAAGAGCCGAATTATTATCAAGCGGTCCAAATAAGTTCTGACTGGAAGGGGGCACGTCACCGGAAACTACTGACGCAGGGGCATGGTCGGCAACTGAAGCTATAGTGGTTCCTTCGGCCAGTAATATCGCCTCATTCGTAGTGTTCAGTGCAGCAAGCACCGCACACCCGCGCGCAAACCGAACAAGGCAGGTTGGGATGGCGATTCCCTGGTGCATGAACCGGGTAGAGGGCACCACCACATCACCAGCGTTAATTTCGTCCGAGGAGACCGACAGAATTCCCTCACAACCAGCTTCCAAAACATGATCACATTTCAGCTTGAGTGTGTGCTGTGGCGAATCTAGGCAACTGGAATTTTAAGTGTCGTCAATACGGATGGCGGGTTCACGGCAGGAAATAACGGCAGAGGCGGAGGAAAGAAACTCCCATCCGAGGATAAGCTGTGAGCACATGGTGAAAGAACAGCACATTGAATAGAATGGTGGAGTTCTCCAATTAATACGCGCACGGTACAATAAGCGGAGGGCCTGATTTCCTGATTATTTGCGCCATGTAAATAGGGACCGCCATACGGAGTCTTGACCTTTCGCAGACGGGAACACAGATCAGCATGAATCACAGAAATACTAGCTCCAGTATACACTAACGCTTCCACTTCAATTCCTTCAACGAGAACAGATAACAGGTTACACGGAAGTTCGGGAGGAGTTGTAGTCGGTCCACAAAATGCAGTTTTCCCTCCTGGTGTTGGTTGGGGACATTTGAGTTGGAGACAGGACGGAGAGGCGACAGAGCACGACGAAAGGGTGAAGGGGAACGACGTCGTGTCGGGCGGGAATCGCGAGGGAAGCTTCTGGCGTCATGAATGGGCGAAGGTTGGCGCGGAGGTGGCGAGTACAGGCGCTGACGAGGGGCGTATCCAAAGTAGGCGTCGCGCTCATACGGTGCGTAGCCCCGGCGTTCGTCCAGCTGGCGTCGCCGACAAAACCGCGAAATGTGCCCTCTGATGCCACAGTAATAACACACTGACCGCTCGCTTGTTGGACGCGGTGGTCGCCACGCTGGGAATGGAGGGGGCGACGGAGAAGGCGCAGAAATAGCCGTCAAGTGGCCATGAGTAGTAGGAGGGGGAATTCGCTCCATGGGCTGGGATGGTCTCGTAACAGCTTCGGAGTACGAATGGACGTGCGTAGGAGCAGGACAACAAGGCTGTGGAACGTCGGTCATGCACGCTAGCTCCTCTTTTATTAAGTCACGCAGCCCACGGGCTTGTACGTGAGTGTTCTGGGAGCAGGTAGTGTCACGCTGCTGTAGCTCCTCTCGTATGATTGTTCGGATTAGAGTACGGAGCTCTGAATCCGGAAGGGAGCAAGAACGCGTACAATCATGTTGGAGGCGAATAGACTGCAGGTGGTCCAAACGCTGGCAGATCGTGCGTACATCCGCAATGGTGGTAGGGTTTTGAACCGCCAGAGCATTAAAGGCGAACGGGGCGATCCCTTTCATGATGTGCTGCACTTGGTCTGTTTCGGACATGTTATTGTCAGCCCGACGGCACAGTGCGATGACATCTTCGATGTACGACGCGTACGCCTCGTTCGGGAGCTGCACACGGACCGCCAGTTGCATTTTGGCTTCATCCGACCGGTTCGAGGACGTCCCAAAAATACGACGCAGCTCTGAGACAAAGTAGGCCCAATCAGACATGTCTTTCTCATTATTGCGGAACCAGGTCTTCGCCGCTTCGATCAGAGAGAATGAGACGATCTGAAGTTTGAATTTGTCGTCCCATCGGTTGAATGCGCTTACCCGGTTGACATTATCAAGCCAGTCTTCAACATCGTCACCGCGGAGACCAGAGAAAAACGGAGGTTCGCGCTCACGGCCGGTGAGGGCAAAAACTGGCTGGACCGGGGCCGCAGCGGTGCTGCCCGACTGACTGTTCTCGTGCTGCATGGGGGTGGTGGGCAGAAGCAACCTCCGACCTGAACGGAGCTCCAGTGGTGCGACTGCGAGAGGTAGACAGCGGGACGAAAAGCACCCTCCACCACTTGAGAGAGAGGGATTGTTCCTTGAGGCCGCGTTTATTTTCTGCTGACTCCGACCGTTCCGAGGAGGCCGACCCACAATGAAGATGATTATCCGCAGATGATAATCACGATGGGCGGCTAGCTGTGAGTGATTGAGCAGCATACCCCTTGGTGACCAGAATGGATCATGATGATGCCAGGTTCACGGGGAACAGTCTCAATGCACATCCCTGATGCTCACAGTATGTTCTCTCCCCGCATTCTGTGTTGTTAATGTTTCATTGGATTACCTCGTGCGACACGTTATTTTTTTTAACTAAATGAGGCTTATCGGATCTTGGTGAATGCCATACAATACAATATAGAAAAAGAGGTCCCGAAGTAAACACTGTACTGGGACCTCTTGTTAGTAAAAGCGAAAACATATAAAAAAGTACAGATAATGCAGTCGCACGTACAGTTGTAAATGGGAAAAATACGACAAACAAGGCTAATAAAATAACAGAGGTTTGTGTGACAAATATTTTCAAACAAAAAATGGGAAATTATACAGTGCAACAAACTTCTCAATTGATCATGAAGAACATTGGTGTAATAATAACTTTCTTAGGAAATCACAGAAAACAATAGAGCACAAGAATTAGCCGGATAAAAATGACCTCAGTAAGTATTTAAACGAGGAAAGAGGTAACAGTTCAACGGAGAGACTGTTCCAGTTCTTTATAGCAGCGAATTCTACTGATTATTTTCCATAGTTTGTGCGCAATCTCGGAAGCACATTGTTGTGTTGAAGTGAGAACCGTGTGTTGTTAGGATCGTTAAGTTGCTTTCTATTGATTATGTGCAAGTATTCCGGGTTTTTGGTGAAACGATAAGCAAGTATTCCTAGGTTATACAGTACGAGTTTGTAAACTGTGAGAAGGTTTAGGTTCCGTACTGGCTGCATGTTATCAGTCGTACCGCTTGGTTGTGAATGTGCTAAAGGGGAGTCAGGTGCAAATGATAAGTAAGGCCCCAAGACACGATACAGTAGTTGATGTGAGGGTGAACGAATGCATAGTAAAGGGAAATCAGCGTTGATGAGTTGAAATATTGTCGAGCTTTTAACAAAACTCTGATGCCATAGGCAGTCTTCTTTCTTAAATATTAAAAGTTAGCGGTAAATGTAAGGGAGCAGTCCAGTTGTACACCGAAAAGCAAGCATTGATCACTTGGAAATATTCGGTGGGAGTTACGAGTATAGTCAGATTATTGTGCCTGAGCTTACGGGAACTAAATATCATAAATTGCGTTTTAGAGGAATTAATTACTAGCTTATTCCTGTCGCACCGCACGCTAAGGTTCCTGAGGTTATTTTTTAGTTTCTCTGTTATCTCATTGATATTTTCGTGGGAGGTGTAAATGGTTGTGTCGCCCGCGTAAATTAGGCAGTTGGTTGAGGAATTTAGGCAGTTTGGGAGGTAATTCATATGAATTAAGAATAAGATTGGGCCAAGAACAGACCCGTGTGGTACGCCTATATTTACTACTTTTATATCCGACATTGCACCTGAAACGTTAACGGTTTGTTCTTGATCGAGCAAGTAATTCATGATGACGTCTAAAAGGGCACCAGTTATTCCATATCAAGTTCAATTGGGATAAAGAATGTCATGATTTATGGAATCAACTGACTTACTAAAATCTATGAAGAAGGATTCAACAACTGTACCTTCATCAATTGCCTTCTTAAATTGATCAGTCAGAGATACTAGGGCAAGATTAGTAAAGTAAGCGGGCCGAAAACCGAACTGTCGAGGCGATAGAATGTCAAACTTTCTGACGTTGTTTAAAACAGGTTTTTCAAATAATTTTTAAATCATTTTACTAAAAAATGTAAGTATATAAATTTGTCTATAGTTATTCAAGGAAGTCTTATCCAGGTTTTTGAAGACAGGAATTAATTTACTTTTTTTCTTCTTTACTTCTCACTTCAGCTCTTGCGGAAAAACACGAGTTTTAAAGATTAAATTCACAATGTAAAATAGTGTATCATATACAGACTAGTCCACTTATAACAATATCCAAGTGCCAAGGAAGTCTAATCGTTATAACCGATAATTGTTATAAGCGGGTTGTGAAATAAAAAGACGGAACAGAGCTCAAAACATTTTATTCGCATGCCAGCAAGTACGTGGTACTACAACTAATTTGTGGAAAAGAAGCCACAGTCGGTGACCTTTGTTTGCCGCGTGTGAAGCTAGCGCAAATCTTTTCCAAGAGCATCTACAGGTGCTTCATCTAGCTGAGGTAAATGTCCTTGGCGGAAACAAAGTCCCCGAGAGACTGTGTCACGCATTGAGCCTCCTTTGAAGACACTACCTGAGTAGGCTGTGCAACCACGTCATTAGAGTCGTCACTGTTGCACTTTTGGTGCACAATATCACCGGATTCAATCGTTATATCCGATATCGTGGCACTGAAGCATTGTAATAAGCGGTTTATTTTACCATACAAAGAATATAGAAGTTGACGGTGACATAGCTGTTCATCGTTATACCCGATATATTGTTATAAACGGTATCGTTATAAGTAGACTCGACTGTACAATATCAACAGTATCCTTGATGAAGCGCTGATGATTGTGATCAAGGCCGGCACTGGTTGTTGTAAGATTGATGATAGTAGAACAAACTTCAGTGGGGGAACTGGGGAAAAAAAGAATCATTGTGAAACCTGCCGTTGTGCAGAAATAAAGGATTAATTCATTATATTCGATGTTGCTGAAAAAAAAATGAGCTAAAGGCGTTGGCAATTTCTTTATGCTGAACGAATGACAGTTGTGTTTTATTTCTGAGATGAGATTCGTAGGAGCGTTATTATTCGGAAATTCGTTAGTGATACGCCACTGCTTTCCGCTGTTACTACCGCTATCAATTATTCGTCACTCATAATAATTCTTTTGGGCGGTTTTGAGCAATTGTGTCAAGATATTACAGTATTTTTTATACCGCCTGAAAAGCGGGGCGTTAAAAGGTTGCCGCTTTTTTTGTGCACATTTTTTTCATGTAAGGTTTTGAGCGATCCGGGAGTTAACCAGGGGTTATCAGGGAAGGAGTAGTTCTTGCGACATTTTACTGTGGATGTAGATGCCGTTATGCAGTTGTCTATAATCGCCGTAAATTCACTGTAGGATGACTGATCCTTTACGACTGATCGTTTGAATGGTTTTTTTTGCGCAGTTAAAACGAAAGGCTATTAGGTAGTGATGAGTAATGCTTGCTCGAATGATAAAGGTGGAGTGAGGACATTCATTAGAGCATGATTAATAAGTGTCCCTGAGTTGGTGCTCGAAGAATGCATCGGGGCGTGAATTAATGACTCATACCTTTAGCCATTAAAACAATTAGGGTAGTCATTAACGTGCGCGGCCGAGTACGGCAGCAGGTTTATGTTTGTGTCACCTAAGATTGCGACGTTTTTGTTTTCATGTGACAGTGAATACAAGAGATCATCAAAAGCGGAGCACAAGTTTGAGATAGGAGAGCTCGGGGAACGGTAGATGCAGCCAAAAATGGTTTTGTCGTTATCGTTGAAAAAAGCAAGACTTTAAACTTCAATCCATACAGATTCTCAATCCGGTACATTAAGATGAAGGTCAAGTCTACGTTTATATATTATACTACCTAGTGCAAAGATTGCTGATCCGTTATGGCTCGATTTTTCTCGGTGGCAGTATTCTACGGTATCAGACGGGAAGCCATACAGGTTCCTATCACTTCCTGATAATCATGTTTCCGACACAAATCACAGAAATTGTGGAGTTCGTTGACGAAAATAAAGCGTGAACTTCATTGTAATGTTTTCGAAGGCTACGGGCAATAACGTGGACAGCAGAGTATCACGATTGGTTACAGATAAATTGAAATTCTTTCAGTCCAATGTACGACATTTTTGGTGCTAGTTACGTATGCGGGTGCCGTATTAACGGAAGATAGAAAGGTCAGCCTCGTTGCGAATACGGTAAACTTTGCTATCTTCGGTTTTCCTGGCCTTAATTTGGCAATCTTCGGTCCAGAGAAACCGCAACTTGTTTTCTTTTTTTCAGGTTTAGAGCCTTCCCAAACAATCATTTGTTGGTAGGGTCGAGGTCGTCATTGACGTAGATCGTTTTTGGGTCAGTACCGTGGAAGTTGTGTTCATTTGTTTGTAGTCGTGCCTTCCGCGCCTTCGTGAAAAAAAATTCACTTTTTTTAGCGCGAGAGCAAAAGCAAACGATTAGGTTTTTGACGTTTCTCTTCGCTGGTACTCGGTGTACGATATCAAGATCAGCTTCGAAACCAGGACTTTCTATCTTTTCTGCAATTGTTTTGACTATTGCCACTACATCTCCCCCTTGCGTTTCCGGAACTCCCCTGATCTCGATTTTATTTTTCCTTGAGTGTCGTTCAAGTTGAGCATGTCTGCTCTCCAGCTCTTCGTTGCATGTGGTTAGGCTTTTATTGGTCGCCTTCAGCGCCTGCAGTTCAGCCTTCATTTGCAGTTCAGTCTTCATTAAAAGCCCCTTTAAGGTCGAGCGCTGGTGTTGCTCGCACGGAGTGTCGAGTGGCGGGGGAGATGATTTCTTCTTATAGCTGAATCAGCACGTCCTCGGTTCCGAGATGCTTTCGAAATCCAAACATGGTGGCTCGCATTTGCTGTGTTTCACCCACGTATTGCTGCATACGGTTGAGCCCCACCCACTCCATCACACGATGAGAAGAATATGGCCGCAAATTATCAACGTGCGGGATATGGCCCCAAATTATCAGCCTGCGGGAATTTACCTGGTTCTGAAAAAAATTCTTATATCTGCTGTTTTCCACTGCTGTGGGATCTTGCCTTTAGTCCAAAAGTCAATAAAATAATCCAGCAGGGTCTTGAGAGCCTCGTCGTCAAGGCTGGCTAATAATTTGTAGAAGATGTGGTGGGTGCTGGAGCGCTGTTTCACTTGCTTGCGATGATTACAGCACGGAGTTCGTACAGTTGAAACGGTTTGTCGAGGCTTTCATTCTGCTTTCCCGTGTGAGGTAGTGGGTGGTAGCTTTTTTTCGGTTTGGAGGAAACTTGGTTTTGAGTCCTTGATATGAATTGATTTTGCGGATGATATTGCAATTGGTCTCCCCCTTTCGAGACGGCCAGACCTCCGTGCTACATTTCACAATCCCTGTCAATAAACTCCATTATAAAATACGTAGTAATGCTAACTTCCTTTATAACAAAAAATGCTACTTGGCCGTCATATTCATTATACGGGGATCGGTTTCAAATTTAAAAGGCAACTTCTGTAATTTTGCGGTGTCCATAAAATCTAAGAAAAGTTTTTGTCTCATTTCTTATAGTTTGGGCACTCATTGTCTGTCTCAAAAAAGAAGAAGCATGTTCTACTTTGCCGTCTAAACTAATTGCCGGCATTTCAGATGCACCTTAGGCCAGGTGTGCTTCGCGCCCACCTCGCGCTTTCGCACTGTATATCACCCGGTCGTGGTGAGCGGAGGGTGAACTAGCGAACCCGTAGAACCAGCGAACCATCGCGGTAGAACTTTAAATTGTGAGCAATAAGGGCAGTGGATGCGGATGGTTTTTATCTCTCTAACCTCCCGTGCGTGTCGTGCACAACGGTATACTTCGAAAACGACCGACGGCAACACAGAAGCGGGTGTTCTAGAGATGGTGGCGCCATCTATCCGATGTCGAATTATGTAGGTGAAGAAAAGGGGCCTGGAATACTTTTTGAATCTTTTGAACTTCGGCAATAGTGAGGTTGCGCTCTCGAATATATTTCAGCCGAATGTATCCCTTTCGCTAACAGCAAAATACTCACAAAAGAGAGTTTTTTCTACTCTACTTCCACACCTACAAAGTTCTCAGCAGAAGAGTGTTCGTTTCTCGGTATTCAAATTGACCCATTCTTGAAATTCAATGTACATATTAATTCCCTCAAGAAAAAAACGGCATTTTGAATTAGAGTGCTAAAATAATCACCGCGATATTTTCGCGGTGAGTTACTACCGCGTAGTAACTCGTTACTACCGTTATGAGTTACTACCGCGGGAGACGTAGAACGTCTTCTTTCCCAGCGGCCGCCACGTAGAACGTGGTCGGAGGTCGGGGTAGTCGAGGGGCGGCGCTAGTTGACCGGCCTCAGAGCTCTTGTAAATATAAACCCCCGCTTTAAAGTCGAGAGAGAAGCCGCTGTGGGGATAGCGTAATGGCGAACGCACCGCACCGGTTATGCGGAGATGTGGGTTCGAGTCCCGCTCCCGGAAAAACGGCGGATTTTTTCTCGACTTATATTTTCGCTTATTTATCACTTAATCAAAGAAACGTGACAAGCACACGTCATTCGGCCCTATTAAATATTTCGAAAAAAGCCGAATAGCACTGGCAATGACGACTGCAACCTTGATATGTATATATATATATATATATATATATATATATATATATATATATATATATATATATATATATATATATATATATATATATATATACAAGACAAGAAAACTTTCACCAAGGTAAAAGCACGATTGTTGCCAACGTTTTAGCAAAGAGACTTGCTTTCGTCAGGGCAAGTACATGTATATATATATATATATATATATATATATATATATATATATATATATATATATATATGTGTGTGTGTGTGTGTGTGTGTGTGTGTGTGTGTGTATTTTTACACGCTGTATTTTCAATATGTGAATAAAGTGAAACTGAAACTGAAAGTTTGCCACGTCATTACTGCGCATATTTCGAGTCCTTACTATCTTTGCCGCAATCACTCGTCATCATAATCGCAGCAACGCGTCACGAAGCAGAGTTCCTTGTTATTCGCAAGGGACGTAAGTGGTGGCGCTGCACGGTGGCAAGAGAGAGAAAAACACTCTATGGATGATCGACGAGCAACCGAAAACGTTGGAGCCCGTACGTTGGCCGGCGCCGTTCGCCCGTAGCATTATACATTTTGATGCCCTCTTTCCCGCGTGGACAAGAAGTGCAACAGATTCCGGATGTGTTACGTTGTAAAGGCTCTCTTGCTTGATGCATCGCGTGCAAATATTTAAAAGTGCTGAACAAGAAAGAGGGCCTCAAACGCGAACAGAACACAGTGCGCACGGGATGTCTTTTTATGATTTAGTCACTAGTCTTTGTGCAATGTTTTTGAATCCTTGCACGTGTGTTCCAACTAGTCGAAACAACAAATACGCTGATACATGGCGGCCACTTTCACCTCACTCCCACCAGACAGAAGTTCCACGCTGCTGGTGTCCGTCGTCTTGATCGGGCATGAACCATAACAACGTTGCTATTCGCACTTTCCAGCAACGGGGGCGCCGCCGCGCGCTTTTTTCCGAAGCTGTTTGTAGATGATCTGCGACCCGGGGGAAGGCAGCCGGAGCGTTCGGAAACGTAGGGATTGAGAACGTAAAACCAAAAAGCAATCCAATGTGCTGTGTACCGTGCACCACAGTATAGAAATCGCTCAGTGCCGGGAAAAGCCAGCGCTCATACATTTCCTAGAGATGAAAAAGCCGGCAAGGTTTGGATAACTATGCTCCGCATTGGAAAAGGTGTCAGCAACACAATGGGGTTTGCAGTAGTCACTTCACGAAAGCTGGCTTCTTCTGGAGTCAGCTTTCGTGAAGTCACTACTGCAACCGTAAGTTTAGTTCGCTCTCTCGTTATTGATGGTGTGTTTTTCGTGCAAGTTGAGTGTGTCGTTTATTAATAGATGGTCTGCAGCCACTGAAACCGCGGGTAAGAGAGGCGCCGTGCCGCCACATAACATCCCTATGCGCACGCACGAGAAGAAAGTGAAGCCAATAACCAACAGCAAACGTCATTGTTTTTATTAACGTGCTGGGGGGGGGGGCGCCCCCTGCGCTCAAACAAGGTAGACATGTGTTCCATATGCTCCGTCTTCGACCTCTGGTAGTGCCGGAGTTCTTGGAGTTATTGCCTTGAGTGTGCACTCTTCAGCTTCGCGAAGTGGCCAGCTTCCCGTTCGTGCTCGTCTCCAGCAGATCTGACCGCGCGGCGAGGCATTACTGGCGACTTGAACTGTGCGCGCCAGCTAAGCCTCTTGCCCGGCAGTGAGGCGGCCGGCTGCGGTGGCACTCCCTCGCACGTTCTCGGACAACTCGTGCTCCCTCCTCCTGCCTGCATGCTCGCGCACAATGTCGGTGGCAACACCGTCTTCTTCAACACTCCCACAACTTCCAAGGTCAGCGCTTCATGCTCCCAGTAGTTCCCTGCTGGCCCCCGCTCAACTGGTCCTGGCTTCTCCACCGATAACACTCTCACAAGCTACAGCCTCCACCCCTGCAACCCAGTCCCCTGATGACCCGGAGGGTCAAGTTATGGATCACGACGGCAGCAACCAGGACAACGACGGCCCCTGGAAGATCTGGACTCGAGTCAAGCCCAATCGGAAGACTGCAATCACTCGCCTAGATCGGGTAAGTAGGCCCCGAGCACTCTTCTTGATGAGACCACTCACAAAAATCAATGTGCGCGCTATACCCAAAAACGCCCTCGCACATCTGTTAGGCACTGTTGCTCCTACTCCCGAAATGGCCGAACTCGCAACGCACCGCTACGACGTCGCGGGAAACTGCATACAGGTTTCCTTATACGACCAGGAGCACGCTAACCGCCTCCTTGCAACTACAAGTCTCTGCTTTCAGCACGACAACCGTGTGGTCACTATTCCTATCGAGGTCAAACACTCTCCCAACCGTGCGAATACTTCACGTGGAGTCATCACAGTGGAAGAACCTGCAGATTCAAATGATACAATTTTGAATTGGATTCGGTGTGAGCAAGCTGAGGTCTTGGTGGCGCAACGGATGGGTAAAACGAATCGAGCTGTTCTAACCTTTGCCTCTCCAACGATTCCGCACGTCGTCAAATACTATATGGCTATAGTTAAAGTATCTCTTTATGAGCCCAAGCGAATGGTTTGCTTCGCATGCCACAACATCGGGCACATGGGGAAGTACTGCCCGCATCAATCTGTGTGTCGTAAATGTGTGCGCGTACTTGCCGAAGTTGAACCTTGCGAGTGCACACTTTATTGCGTGGCATGTAAAAAGGATGGGAATCTGGCAGTGGACCCCACGTGTCCGGCCCGCACTGCCTTCTCCTCTCGCACCAATTCAAAAGTGCAAGACGGCGTGTCCTGGGCTGATCGTGTTCGTACTCATGCCAACCCAAGTACCAATGCCGTCGGCGCAGTGTCGTCACCTGCTGTAGCTACAGTTGACCCTCCACCTCCACGTCCTGAGACAAGCGACCCCATTCTGCAGACAGTATTGTCCGAACTTGCCAGCCTCCGAACCGAACTCCACCAGCTTCTTGAGGAAAACGCGCAGCTCAAGGCTGAACTTGCAGCATCCAAGCTGGGGTCTCATACCACGCCCACCCATGCAGCTTCTTCGACCTCAATCACGCCCCCAAAAAAGGCTGATTCCCCCTCTACTTCCATTATTGCACCTGCAAAGTCGGCCCTCCGCAATCCCCTTCACTCCACGCCCAAGCAACGAAAAAGTCGCAGTACTAGCGTCAAGCGTACCCCCACCTCGCAAAAAGCGGCCAACACGAACGATATTATGGAGATTATAAAATTTATTCGCGCTGACATCCAGCAAGAACGGCGCGCTCGAATGGCTGACATGGACAAGCTTCGGACCTTCACAGAAAAATATGCTGAACAAACTACGGCCATGATGAATTACCTCCAAACCCTACCCGGTCGACCAAATGAAGGCGATGAACCGCCTAGAAAGATAACCCTCTGTGCTACCCTTCGACAATGAAGCGGTTCCTTTGCGTTTTACAGTGGAACTGCCGTAGTTTCAATCAATCGTCTTCTATTCTGTCCAGTCGAGTATCACAAATTCTTCCTGTTATTATTCTCCTTCAAGAAACCAGATCCATGCCCAAACTTAGAGGATACACCAGTTATTCAGAGCCATCGATAACTCACCGTGGCAAGACCACACCACTCGCCCAGCCTCTAGTGGTCGAACAAGCAGCTGTTTTGGTACGATCGGTCCTAGGTTGCTGCAAGCTGTCCGTCCCAGGCCAATGCTCTAAGGATCACGAGGTGGTTATCGTGCAGGTTCGCCTACCTGACGGGAAACCAATAATTGCAGCATCCGTGTACTACCGTCCAGTCACCGGCTCGCAAAAATCCATCAACTATAATTGGCTACACCACCTCATTTCGCAGTACCCCCGCACTCCCATTATCATCGGCGGCGACTTTAATGCGAAAAGTACCACATGGGGATATGCCTCTACCGATAGCCGAGGCTCCTGCCTTGAGGCGGCCATTGACGACTGTGGCCTCTCCCTTCTCAATGACCCTACGTTACCCACGAGGGTGGGTCTTCATCCCAAGCAAAATAACAGTTCACCTGACCTCACCATTTCTACTACTGGGGTGATTCGTGAGTGGAGCACCTATACCACCACTTGGGGAAGCGATCATTACCCGATCCTCCTTACTCTTCGAGGAAAACGCTTTCGCGCTCGTCAATGCCTTTCGCACATCAACTGGACAGCCTTTCGAAGCAACGTTGATATCCCTGAAAATGCCACCCTGTCGCAATTCACTGCAGCTATACAGTGTGCGAAATT
Organism: Haemaphysalis longicornis; assembly: GCF_048455015.1. Lineage (NCBI taxonomy): Eukaryota > Metazoa > Arthropoda > Arachnida > Ixodida > Ixodidae > Haemaphysalis > Haemaphysalis longicornis. The sequence goes on from NW_027526203.1 coordinate 482,477,951, forward strand.
GCAGGCTACAGAGAAAATCATTTGCGACTCTTCGACATCTTCCCTGGACGCACACCTCACTACCTTTGGAAGCGCGTGCAATTTCTCACCACTCGTTACCTCACCAACGGAAAACGTCAGCAAGACCTGATCCGGATTCGTCGCCAATATCAAATCATCCAGGAATACCAACGATCCCTTTCCAACGATCATTCGCATAGCCTTTGTGAGAAGCTTGATAAAGAACGAGGGCTTTCCAAACTATGGAGCACATTTCGGAGCTTGTCGGGCAAGCGCAAGCAAAAACCCACGTTGTTTGCTTCGCTCACTCTCCGAGACACGCCAGAGGACGTTGAGCGTCGCCTTATTACGGCGTTTTTTCCCTCACGCCTATCTCAGTCCCCACCCCCCGTTGCCGACCATAATGGTTCCAGACGTGGATAGCGATCTCGACGCCCCATTCACCATGGGGGAGTTTAAAGCGGCTCTTCACCAGGGCAAACCACATTCTGCACCTGGTCATGATGGTGTGACATGGCAGCACCTGGGTAACTTGGATGAGTCGGCACACTTAATACTGCTTGATATAATTAATACTTACTGGGCCTCGGGCGACGTTCCCAGTGGCCTCAAACTGACGCAAGTTTATCCAATACCCAAGCCAAACAAAGACTCCTCTGTCCTGACCAACCTTCGGCCAATTTCACTCACGCCCACCATTTGCAAACTTATTGAGCGCCTAATCAATAACCGCCTTCAGTATTCTTTGGAATACGTACGTCCGTGGTTTCACCCATCTCAAACTGGATTCCGCCCTCACCTAAGTACGCACGACTGCCTTTGGCTGCTCCGACGTGTTCTCAATCGCACATCACGGGCTGGCAATCCGGATTACGTCCTCACTTTTGACGTGCGAAAAGCATTCGACAACGTTAGCCAATCGGCGATCTTCGAAGAGCTCGCTATGGCCTTCCCCAGCCAAAGGGCCCAAAACTGGATACGGAATTTTCTTGAAAATTGTCCAATTCGGCTCAACAGCACGCTTCCAGGATGGAACCCAAGAACATTTTATCTAGACAGGGGTGTTCCCCAGGGTTCTGTCCTTGGACCCGTTCTTCTTAATTTGGCCATGGCACGCGTAGCCCGCAACCTGGAACGGGACACTGCGGCTCGTTTTGCTATCTACGCTGACGATCTAACAGTGTGGGTTGAAGCCGCCGACTACAAATGCACTGAATACATGGCTACAGAATTGCAGGCGGCGCTAAACAGCTTCTCAACTCCCACCCACTCTCCCAACCCTCGGCCTTGAGCAGGCACCAGAGAAGACAGAATTTCTCCTAGTCCACGGTCAGCACCGACCGCCCGCCAACATGCATCATACAATCTACATCGGCGACACACCCATTGCCTCACACTGTGGCCATATCCGTCTACTAGGTGTTTTCCTCTCTAGCCACAACAGTGCTCGGCAATGGATAACGCAGCTGCGAAAAAATTTGAAACCGATGCTGCGCCTAATCTCTCGCCTTTCCAACAAATTTGGTGGCGCCAACCAAGTGGCGTGTCTCACACTCTCAAGGGCCGTACCCGTCGGTCGTCTGACTTATGGCGCCCCGGCTGATGACCTCTCTTCGGCTCACAAGAAGCACTTAGCGGTGCTTTACCGGGCCATGCTTCGTACGATCACCGGACTTCCGAGGCATACTCGCATTGACGCTCTTGAACGAGCTGCCCCTGTCCCTCCGATGGAAGAGCTCCTTGCGGAAGCCGAGCAACAACATCGGTTTCGGCGGACACTAACACAACAGGGGACTGCACTCTGTGCGTGGGACGAACGTGTACCTCCAGTACTTCCATCGGCCTCACCACCCCCTCCCCCTTGGGTAACCCCGCCGGTTACAGTTGCCCACCAACGAACCCGAATTCCGCGCTCCCGTCGTACTGCTCGTGAAAGGGCCCTTCAGCGCGTCCTCGCAGCGAAATTGCCGGACGAGGTCGATATTTTCACGGATGCTAGCCTCTCCCCTTCCCATATGGGTCTGGCCTGGCGCTGCCCAGCTCGACCGGACCTGGACGGCTCCCTCACACGTCACGCTTGTCACTCGTCCCCCCTGGAAGCGGAACTCCAGAGCATCCTTAGCGCACTGGATCATTTGGCCTTCACCATTGCAAACCCGCCACCTCCACGCATTCGCATTCTGACAGACTCTCACCAAGCCCTCCAAGAGCTGCGCAAACCCTTCACCGATCATCCAACAGTGCACCGAATCCAACATATGACCGCCATTCTGGCGCGTAATGGGATCACTACCCGTTTGGCATGAGTTCCGGGTCACACAGATCCGGATGGGGGCAACCAGGCTGCACATGATGTAGCACGGGAGCGCCTTGATAGTACACCTCCCCTGATTGACAACGCGTCGCCCTCCTCCCCCTGCCCTCGCCTTCAACTTGATCACGCACGCCAGGCACGGAAGTGCCGTCTTTCTTCCGTTACCCCTCCTGGCTACCTGGCTCTGCCTCCCCCGATGCCTCGCTCTGCGGAAGTATTCGTCAACAAAGCTAGGGCCAACGCAGCTCTCACACCCCGCATCACAAGAAAATGGATTTACCCAACGGGGTCTCCACCTCCTTACTGTCCCTACTGCCGAATGACCGTATTCGCCACCCTTGACCACCTAATCTGGCGCTGCTCCGCATTTTTGCTGTACCGGCCTATCCTCACCAATGCTATGCCTCCCGATGCCTCAGAAGATGATCCTCCATTTGAAGATCCGAATTTTATCAGAGCCCTTGGGCTGTTCGGCGTAAAGACTGGTCTTTCAAGATTAGTGTAGAATTGGGCCTACTCCGGTCGTGAAAATCCCCTAGTGGTAGATCTACACCTTAGCCTGACCTCCGCGGTCTGAAGGGAACCCCTGTGCTGTCTTCATGGACGCATCGTCTTTTTAACTGGGCTACTCCTCCCTTCCCCTCCTTCCCCTACCCCTATTTTGGCCGCATGGCCTTCCCTCGCCTAATAAAGGACTACAACAACAACAACAATTAACGTGCTGGTTTCTTTTAATAAATGTTACATTCCAGTTGCATTTTGTGCTTTGTTGTGTTGTTTGTGCTTCGTTCTCTTTTTAGCATTATGTGTGATTACTGTTTTGAACTTGAAGCTTTTTTTTTCTTTCTCAAACCCCCCACAGGAATGGGCAGTGTAGGTGTTCGTAATAAATAAACAAACTTGCTACTGCGGCATCGTCGTTTCCGACAGCGCGCTGAAAGCACAGCACAGCTGATGTAACAGGCCCTGCCGCAGAGGTGTGAGCGTTTGATATTTATTTTAAGTATTTTTATTATTACCTGTAATCTGTATAAACACCGTTGGATCTTTCCTTGTAAAAACAGCCCACAAAATTATAATTTACTCGCATTATTCAGACTTAACCCGACACAATTGCGCAGGTAGCAGTAACAAAACGCTGTGCTCGGTTGCGTCTACCGAGCTCTGCTTGGCGCCTAATAAATATTCGTAAAGTGTGCTTGAACAATTTTATGAGCATGAATGGAAGTGGAGAACCTGCAGTGCCAACAAACGTTCACGCAGTGTGGTTGGCTGGTGACGCCATTCGGTTGCAGGCACAGTCCATCGATGTTCAGCATGTCATCGTTGGCCTCCCTGATGCCGCAAAACACTGTGTGACTGGCGTTATAAACTGCTTCGCCTTCGACAAAGCACCTTCGTGTCTCATCGGCAAGGGAAAAGATGGTCTGAAGAGACACTAATGGCCCCGAATTGGCTTTTTCCTCCAGACGCGCGCGCTTACGCGACGTCCCGATCATCGTCCCGTCCTCCATTTTGTATACCCCGTCGCGCCACCTATATTCGCTGGAAAGTGCGAATATATTTTTTCCTCATGTTCATGTACTTACATAAAAAACAGAGTTGTGAGGGTGCAGGCATAAAATATTTCATTGGTAAGACTCTACGCTCAACCGGGTCTATTCTGTTTTCAAAACTATACACCGCTATAGTCGGTGACAGCTTAAACGCTGCAGCGGCTTTTTCAACATCAAAGGGATTTTGTGTTCATCCGCAACCAATGGCGTCTTGCCGTTTGCGTGACGCCCACGACGTACGTTCGAGAGAACTACTTCCAATATGGCCGCGCTCGCTTGCCGACCGCCGTTGCGTCGACCAGCGTCAACGAGGTTGCGAGAACAAAGAGCTGTGTATGCGATTTATCTTACGAATTGGCTGTAGTGCATCAAGAACCCGCTTATCGTGGTCTGTCCCGTGTGCATCTTGGCGAGTCGTGGGTTGTACGTGAGGAAATCGTGGTAGGCTGTTTTTTGCCCAACGTTGTCACGTATATAGTCACCGATCTCGATCTAAAAACGTCGAAGTGTCGCAACTGCATCTGTTGCTGGTGTGATTGCGAAAATTGTGCTGGTGTAACGCAACCTTTGTGAGGAAATAATATGATTGACTTTCTTCTACGGCCATCGTGGTGACAAGTTGCAAGCGTTCTCGTTTCTTGCTGTGAACGCAGGCTGCGCCCGATGTTCAGCGCTAGGCCTCACGTGGTGTCCGTCTGGCCCGACGCGGATGGTGCAAATGTGTGTGGCGTGTTTTTTTTTTCTTTTTTTGTTTTTGCCGCATACGGCCGATCGTACAGCTTTACGGGTTATTAGCAGGTTGTCAAATCTTACAACAACGTAAGGTATCGCTCCTTACTTGTCGAGGTTCGGACGGAGCAGCGATGTGGTGTGTTTGTTTTTTCTTGCGTAAACAGGCATGATTACACCGTTATAGCAGAGGCGCGCAAAGGATTAAACGTCGGTGCACAATAATCCGAGACTGGGTAGCTTTAAGAAAATCAGTATGAATTTACCTTCCAGCGAGAAATGGGTGCCTATGTGTATCCGCAGATATTTATTTTTATGCCAATGGGCACATGATCGCGAATAAAAAAAGTGTTAGGGAGTGCGGATATTGTCCAGGTAATCAATGTGTGGCGTTTTGTTTCTTGACTGTTATGAACTCTGCTTAGTCGTAATCATCAATAACATTTTTAAGAGGTATAAGAGGGGTGAATACAGTTCAAAAGTGTCGCGAACTGGGCCAGTTGGTACAGGTTCATAGTGGTGAAACAGCGCGCAAAAAACAAGGACAGAAGGAAGAAGACAGAAGAAGTCAGCGCTCGTGTTGTTGTCTTCTTCCTTCTGTCCTTGTTTTTTGCGCGCTGTTTCACCACTATGGGTAAATAAACATTGGAACTGTAACATGCTGGATTTTGATCCCCGTCATTGCAGAAAGTCGGAAGTGTGCGGTCCCACGACATGACCACGTATTTTTTATACATTGCGAGAAATATACATGCGCGCAGGCCTGCTAAGTTTGTGTTACGTATACGGGCCCATCGCTAAACAACGTGGTATCAGGGAAACTGACTATGCGTGGATAGAGGCCGTGTATTTTGTCTGCAGTCCGGAATTTCCCCGAAGTGTCGTCAGCTGCTAAACTTGTTCTGGAATAGCTGAATGTATTTCGAAGGAATGAACCAACAGGTTATCTTCCCTTTATCTTTCTGCAGAGTTTGTGTGATGGCCTTTATGAGTTACAAATATTTGTCTATTGCAGCTGTGTTGCATAGTTATGGCTGAAGCTTAAATGATTGCATTCTGGTGCTTGTGCAGTGAAGAATGTATGGAGTTGTACGTTTAAGTTTCAACAAAGGGGTTTGCCATGTGTATTGGCAGACACTGGTTTCCAGCGTCTCTGTCATGATAGACCGTTGTTATTTCAGAGTGGGGCACGTTTGGGCGTCTTCCCATGCATCGTACGTTTATTTAGACAACACCGCTTCTCGCTTTTGGATGTCTTTATTGTTACAGCAACTGCGACTAGGGTTGGAGAAGCTTCAAACAGTGACTGAAAGTGGTTCAGGTTGAAGAGCTGAAGCAATAATTGCAAACACTTGTGTAGCATGTAGAAATGGGTTTCGTACTTTTCAAGCAAGCACTGTTGCTTCTGGTTATACAGCTGCAAAAAGAATATAAAACAACGATGCGGCATATCAAAATGGTTCTACTTCAGGCCTTCAGAGTGTTCTGTCGCCGCTTTTCAAACACACACTGTTGCTTCTGGCTATAGACGCAGTAAAAATTGGAAACATTTGCTCAACAGGTCGCAATGGTTTTACGTCACTTCTTCAGGGTGCTATGAGACTCCTTCGCAAAGTTGAACTGTTGCTTTTTGGCTAGAAAGCTATGGTAAGAAGTCGAAGTACATGACAGTCGCTAACAAAGCTGGCCGCAAGAAGCTCGCCGTCCACCTTCCATCTATACGCATAGGCGCTCATCAGCTTGCTGAAGCAACAGAGCTCCGTATTCTGGACCTGCATATTCACCAGATTGGTACCGCTACAGCATGGCTGAAAGCAGTGAGGCAAACGCCGGCAAATACCATTCGCCTTATCCGCCGCATTGCTCCAAAAGCGGGTGGTGCAAGAACTGAGGTCGCTCGTAGGCTGGCGTGCGCTGTGCTCCAACCACGATTGGTTTATGAAGCCCAGTTTCAGCGTCTAAACGTACCCCAACATGCTAAGCTGGAAGCTATTAATAGAGAAGCCATGCGAGCCATCACCGGTCTCCCTCGCATCACCCCGATACCGGTCCTTCAGGAACAAGCTCAGCTCAACATAATTGACGAGCTCATAAATCAACGCCGAGCTGTGCGACTGTCAAAGTATGCATGTCTGCAGAACGGCCATGCACTGTACGACCACTTCAACCCGGGCAACTTGGCACCTCCGGAAAGTCAGGATGAGCTTCCACCCTGGGGTTATACCATTATAACCTCCAACAAAACAAGCCATCTGCAGAGAAGACGGACCAAGGAGGGTAAAGCGCAGCTCTCTCCCCTCCCAAATCACCCGGGACCAGACGATCAATGCCTCCTCTACACCGACGCTTCATGCACAGGAACGCATGGAGTCACTCTGTGGACCAGCACCACTCATCCCAGCATCGAAGGCCGTATTCCCTACGCCTCTGCCACATGCACCCCAATCCTGCTGGAATTGCAGGCTATACACGACGCCCTACTATGTGCAGCCGCTTCCAATGAAGACTTGAATACCATCAATCTTCGTACCGACTCTACGCAAGTGATCCACTATTTGAAACAGGTTGCGCAGACCCCCATCATCTGCCAACGCATCCACTAGCTCCACAGCAAAATGCCATCCAAAGTGGTTGTGTCATGGGTTCCCGGTCACAACTGTATAGCAGGAAATGAACGGGCTAACTTCCTGTCACACAACTGCCCGGCCCCATCATCCCCCGCCCAGCTCCCAAGTGACCCATGGGCCACAAGAATGGCTGCAAATGAGGATCTTCGACGCCGAACGCGTGCTCTCATACCTCCGTGTTCGGTTCTCCTCCCCCTCAATCTTTGTACTACGAAGGATCCGACTGGGCGTGGCTCTTACTCCTGCCCGCACGAGTGGATGGAAAGGGGACTACCGAGGACATGTGAAATGTCCAACCTGCTGTGAGGAAACGGTTCCGGCAGACCTTCACCACCTACTAAGGACATTCGAAGAAAATGTTTGATGGCAGCAGGCCTAAATTTGCAGCAAGACACGCATTACCATCGGTGGCTCCATGGTCCTGCCTACCGTTCCCTACTGGACTATACCGGGAGGCCGACCTAGTTTCCTGGATATAGATCGGACCCGCTTGGTGTCTACTAAGCCTTGAGGCTATTAAATAAACGAACAAACAACAACAACAGAAATGAAACCTCTCATAAAATACGTTGGATTGGGTTTTTGCCAGGCCTTCAGGCTGTGAAGTCGCTGCTCCTCATACACAAACGGCTGCTTGTGGCTTTAAAGCTGCATTAGGAATTGAAAACACTGGTGCAGCAAATCGAAATGGATTCAACGTCGGGCTTTCAGGGTGCCACTTTGTTGCTGCTGGCTGGAAATTGTGGTGAGAATATAAAATGTTGTGCAGCAGCCCATGACACCTTGACAAGAGGCAGTAAGAATTAAATATTTCTTCCCCCTGTTCCAGTTCGGTTCTTTGATTGGTTGCAGAAGTGGACTAAAGAACGAAAATGCTTGCATGGAGATGTCGGCGCGTTGAATAAGTCGCTTAGATCTCACCTTCGTGTATTATTGGGCCTGCTGAGTGGTTAGTTGTTGAAATAGGTGCAGTAAGAACTGAATGCACTTATATAGCCGTTCGTTGGAGTTTCGTATGAGGCGGTCAGTGTTCGACGTCACTGTTTGGTGTACATAGGGGAAGATTTTTGGCTTCGGGAGGATTATCAGAAATGAAAATGCTTCCACAAAAGCTTGACATGGCTTCAAAGGATCTACATGTTCAACCGAATATTTTCTTTGTGTAGGCTATTTCAAAAGCCTCATCAGCAATAAAAATATCTTCATGGTAGGCTGCTGCATATCAGCGTAAAGCCAATGAAAGTTTAATGTAGCACAACTTGGAAAGTAGAACTTCGGAAGGATGCATTTGTAGGTCACTATTCATTTTTTCGATAAAAGCTCGCAATACTCATTTTTTAGGCGGCTGCTAATGATTAAGGGTGTTTTTCTATCAATTTTCACGACCATTCGGGGTGATGCCAGCCTTATCATTTCACTGTAAACTGCGGGGCGCAGATTTTAAACTAAAGAAGCGGGGGCGGTTGTTTCGTTACATCGCCGGTAAACATCTCAGAAATCGTCGCCCCGATTTAAAGCATGACGCCGCAGTGCCAATCAAACCAATTGACGAAGCGCGTCTTGCCACTCGCGTGCCTCGTGAAGTACCTGCAACGTTTGATGTCCCGCAATTTTCCGCTTGCGCCGTGCGGTGACGCCGTCTTGTTTACGTGGAATAAAATAAGGCTTGTTTCTTCGCACTTGCAGCTGATTTTGCAAGACAGGACACCCCATGCGGCATCGCGATCTCCACCGTTAGCGTGCGTCGCGGCGATAAGTGTTTGCAGGGCGTCACAACGTTCGAAACGGTCGCACAGAACCCTACGTTGCCCTTAATAAGCGTCCTGGGCACGTTGGTACTCCATTGTTAAATAAAATGATTGCGCTAAAAAGGGGGACACGGACGGAGTGAGGACAGACCGAAGCCTGTATCAGCCGAAGGCGCTCTGCCTCTTTGAGCCCCTGACTTCGGGTAGCTATACGACGTATGAGATTGATAGTTTGATTGACCTGAGAAGTGAGGTGTGCTATGAACGTGGTGTAAGCACGGTTGCTCTGTATGTATAGGCCTAAGATCTCCAGGCGTTGCACCTGGAGAACGGGTTGTTCGTGAACTCGGATTCTAATGTCCGGAGGAGAAGTGTCTCTGCTGGTACGTTTAGCAGGAAGGATTAGTAGCTCCGTTTTTTCCGGTGACAATTCAAGTCTAATGCCACGAGCGTAGGCAGCGACGACATCTGCTCCCTGTTGAAGGGTATCCTGAATGTGCCCATCACTGCCCCCGGTCGTCCACAAGGTGATGTCGTCGGCATAAAGACTGTGATGAAGGGATGGTATGTTATTCAACTGCTGGGGGAGATTAATCATCGGTATATTGAATAGCAGTTGAATAAAATGATTGCGCTAAAAAGGGACACGGACGGAGTGAGGACAGACACACACGGCGCAAACTTCCAACTACTTTTTATTGCCACTGTGTCAAATTTATACACTTTGCAAATGACGATCGCGCATGCGCAAGCAAAAAGAGAGATTAAACGTTCCGTGATGCGGCGGCCAAGAAAACCAATTCCTTTTCGGTAAGAGCCAGCGAGGGCTTGCTAACACACTTATCACCGAGTCTTGCTATCGCAGCCTCAGTGATTTCTCGCAAAAGTTGCGTACGACCATGAGATAAAATTGCACACTTCTCAAAGATAGGCTTACAGCCGCATCTCAAACAATGTGCCGCCAAGAAACCACCAGTGCCAGATTTTATATTATTGCAGTGCTCGCGTAACCGATCATTCAGGCAACTTCTCTGGGGTGGGGCGATTGGGGTTTGTGAGTCTGCTCAGCTTCCCAAGCTTGTTGGGCGCCGAAAAAACCACCTTAATATTCGCCTTCTTCCCAATCTTCTTGAGGTTGTGGGAAATCTGGTGCATATAGGGCACAACACCAACTTTCGGGTGATTGCCGGATGCGACATCTTCACCTGTATGTTGAGCACTGGGTCTCGCCTCTCTCAAAATTCTTTCCGCTACCGACACCAGCACAGGCTTAGGATATCCTGCTGAAAACAGACGATCGCTTTGTTGCTCAAAGCTTGCGCCCATTGAGTGGTAGCAAGACTTTCTTAGACCCGCCGCGGTGGCTCAGTGGCTAAGGCGTTGCGCTGCTGAGCACGAGGTCGCGGGTTCGATTCCCGGCCGCGGCGACCGCTTTTCTGGTGGAGGCGAAAAGCAAAAACGCTCGTGTGTACGAGATTTCGGCGCACGTTAAAGATTCCCAGGCGGTCCAAATTAATCCGGAGCCCTCCACTGCGGCGCGCCACATCGCCTTAGTTGCGTCGGCGCGTTAAACCCTACAATCAATGAAGACTTTCTTAGGGCATTCCTAAAGCACAGACTGACGACGGTGCACTTTACGAGCTTAGAATGGGCTGACGTATATGGCAAAAGCGGCGTATTGGCTCGCGGCTCATAGGACCAGCATGTATGGCTATTACTGAAGGTGAGGCGAAGATCAAGAAACCGGATTGACCCTTCCACCGGCAACTCGTGGGTAACATGAAGCGGAGTTAAGCACTGTTGAAACGTTGATAGGGCTTTGGTCGCCTCCAAAGCAAACGGGTAGGAAGGGCAGTCAATAAAAATTAAAAAATCATTGACATATCTAAAAGCTTTACACACAGAGCTACCCTGCGTCTGGTTTAAACTGTCGTGGTTTCAATAGGCTAAAAACAGGTCACTAAGAATGGGAGCTATGCAAGAACCGATACAAACACCAGTGTTTTGCAAGAAGCATTCACCGTCCCATGTAATGAAAGGGGACTTCAGGTAAAACTGTAAAAGCTCTAAAAAGTGACTGCTGGACATACCGACCTCGTTCTGAAAGGACACAGCACCGAACTTGTCAATATTTTGCTCTATACAGGAGAGTACGCTGTCATGGGGTAGGGAATAATACAAATCCTTAATGTCAATTGAAAACGCTTGGAGACGCCGGTCCAGGTCATATTTCAAAAAGTCAATTACGGAGTCCGAGTTTCTAACAAGAAAGGGATCCCTAACAGATAAAAGGCCGAGTTTGGCCTGTAAAGACAAGGCCAAGGGCTTTTGCCAAACATCATTTTCTGATACAATCACGCGGAACGGGATATCGGGTTTGTGCGTTTTTTGCACTAAAAAAACTTGAAGGTGATCCCGCCTACTCATTCCGATGTCTTTGACCAGTTTTTTTTAGGATAAGCTTATTGCACAATTGCTTCGCTTTCGCTTTCACTTTAGCTAGGGACACACCTTTATGGCAGCTGAAAACAGCACTGATTGCTTCGTGAGCTTTGGAGTTAAAATCTCCTACAGGGAACGCAGCAAAACCCCCTTCCTTATCGGCAGGAAGAACACAAAGCGAATTGTCCTCGAGAACGGAGGCCACCCCTTTGACGGAGGCCACCCCTCTGTCCTCACTCCGTCCGTGTCCCCCTTTTTAGCGCAATCATTTTATTTAACTACGTTGCCCGTTGATATCGCGGCCAATAACTGAAAGGCACCGATGAATTTTCGCCGTTGGTTTTCTTTTCAACACGGGCTTACACAGTCCGTGCACTGTATCGCAGCCATTGCGGCGACGAACAGCCCCTTTCTTCCACCCTGCGTTTACGATGCATTTGATTCGGGGGTGATGATGGCTGTGGAATATATTTCACCGCCTAAATTTCTTAACAATGAGTGCACCCGCTAAGATAAGAAATAATCGCACTACGACGAGCCCGGTCAAATATAGAGACGGCCATTATCTTTCCCCAAGCAAATGACGCGCAGCGAGCGTACGCGCAGCGAGCGGATTTTGTGCTATTCAGACCCAAAAATGGTATGCGCGTTGTTTATACGTTTATTTTTGTTGTCACCACGTTGGGATCCACCACGGGAGAAAAGCCACGCATACGCATCCGAGAGCCGATGAAAGCAGAAAGGGCGCGTGGTGCAAGTGGCGATCGTGGAACACTACACATACTCGAATGCGGCTGACTGACCGATTGTGCACCATGCGGTTTAGCGTGCCGACGCTACACAGGCAACGAGGCGTGCCGTAGTGGAGGGCTCCGGATTAGTTCTGACCACCTGGGTATCTTTAAAATGCGCTGAATCTCGAACACACGGGCGTTGTTTGCTGTTCACCTCCATCAGAAAAGCGGCCGCCGCGGCCGGGAATCGAACCCGCGTCCTTGGGTTCAGCAGCACAACGCCTTAGCCACTGAGCCACCATGGCGGGTGAATGAACCAAAACCTGACGGGAGAAACTAATCAGCGTATAAGTTACCTGGCACGTTTTTAAAGGAGCCATGAAGAGAAAATGCAAGTTGGTTTTATTCGAAAGATTTCGTGTTTTATAGTGCCCCCAGCGCTTGTCCGGATACAAACGGTGCTTTATTCACTGAGAAATTAAACAATTTAGGTTAAAATTTTGATTTTCCCGCTCAATCGTGCGTTTTCGTGGTCTCAAATGACATCACAGGAACCGACCGCTCTGCAGCCTAGAGTACCGACATTCACGCATCCGCCGTACAGGGTAGAGACACGTATACGCTGGCGCCGCCATTTTCGGTTGCTCGCTCGCCGCCGAAGCAAGTCATTGTGTCAAAACCGCGCTAAAATTATCGCCGCAACGCGGTTTACTGAAGAAGTTTGAATCATTGTGTCTGTTTCGCGTTGCTAGGTCTCGTGGGAAACGAAAATAATAACGCGTTGAGCCCGTTGGCCCAATTGCGGCGGCACGGGACCGTTCAAAGGTTGTCTCCACCCTGTACAGCGGTGTTGGTTTGTTCCCGCGTTTCTTTACGTTCCGTAACCTAGATGGCGCCACCATACCGTGGCAAGCGTTTGGTTTGTTTTTGCCCGCATTTAAACCTGGCTTGTTTTTGTTCTGGGAGAAAATATTCGTTCCCTGAAACAGTGCTCGCTCGACAAATGGGGTCACGTAAGACACCGTTGCTTGCGTCAATCGGCCAGTGTCGTCTGAGACAACCCCAAGCCCCGTAGTGCTGTGCAGCTAAACCAAGCATGCTGTGCGCAGTAGGAACAGCAGAACGCATCAGTACTTCTATGTGTACATGTGCTTTCGTAACGTCCACTGTTTGTCCCATCATTCTTTTTGCTTTGTAAAGAATGTGCCCTAAATTTAAGCGCAAATCGCTCGTTCGTCTAGTTTGTAAGCTCTACCTAATTTGCGTCTGCTTCTGCCAGCCTCCGCCAATCGCAGAGCTTAGCTCATGTGACATCATAGGTTCTGTTGCGGAAAATGAGCTGGTGGGTCGCATGAACATTCCCGTTTTTCCTAATTATGTAGCTTCTTTGAGCGAAGTTTACGTTAAAAGTGGTGTCAGTATGATTCTAACGAGACAATCTTTTGAATGAACCAAACTTGTGCTTTCTCTTCATGGCTCCTTTAAGTAAAAAATGGTTTAAAAAACATGGCTTTTTGCAGCAGTATCAACTAAAAATAATAGCAGTTATATACTCCCAAAAGCTAAAGCTTTTTTAGCAGGTTTGCATTTTTTTGGGCCGCATGCCCTGTTCAATAAAATTATTTTTCTTTTAGTTCCCCACGCATACCTTTTATAAACGAGTTCTTCCCAGCTTAAAAAGAAATTAGTATTGTTACACAAACTGTCAGGACTGCTTCACTGTACGGGCCAATCCTCCCCGCCAGCTGCACGGCCGATGAAGAAGGGAACGGAGCGCTTCTTTTGGGCGGTATCTCTGCTCATCAGTAAGGACAACCTGAACACCATCTCTGGCGTAATCCAACACTGTCGCAGGTTTGAAGCGCTCAAGATGCGTCGGATAACGCCAAACTTTGGTCGACTACCCAACGTCACAACGGTCGCCAGCGTGGACGTCAACTCGTCTGTCGACCTTGCGTCGACCATACGGCAAATAGTCCGTGAAGAGCTGCTCCGACACAGTGACGTTGCCCGTCCCTGGACCCCATCTCACAACAGCGACTTACGGAACGAGGCACCTGCGAATTCCTACTTTTCTACAACGCACGTGGAATCGTTACGACTATCTGTCAACGTGGCCGACTTCATTGACGACCGTCGAGGTGACATGTATACTAGCCCGACACGAGATCGCTACTATCAATCACGAGGCCGTTTTCATCGTCCACAGGACGCCTACCACCCGGACGAGTATCGGCGTGCAAGCCCTTCCAGTCGCCAATTCCCATCCGGGCGGTTCGACTCTCCTCGCGAGCCACCTGTTTGTTACCGATGTGGGGTCGCCGGTCATATCTCGCGGTTTTGCCGGCGTCGCAGCCCTGGACCAAGCGCAGGCCCGCGGTTTACCTGGCCTAGGGGTAGTAATTATAACCCTAACCGTTGGTCGCCATCATTTCCACCCACTGGCACCAACCAGCATCTTAATGGTCCCCGCAACGGCTCTCCCGAATCAGACAGGAGTTTGACGCCACCGCCCCTACGCCAACGCCAATCTCCGTCGCCTCGGCGGCGCCCCTTGTCACCGCCGCCGGGAAACTAGCCGGCGCGGCCGATGGGGGTGAGGTCACCGGACAGTCTCTAGGAAACATACATCTGCCCGTCTTTATGGTCAAGAACAAAGTGGAAGTGTTTATTGATGGTGTACAGACGATGGCTTTAGTTGACACTGGAGCAACAGTTTCCGTTATGAGTAGGGTTTTTAAGGAGCGTATTGGGCCTAAAGTGATGTTCAGCTGGGACCGTGCTGCCATATTTCGAGGTGTTGGGGGCGAGTCATTATGCCCCATCGGTATTTGTGCGGTTGACGTTTTCCTATCCGGCAAACACTTCCAGGCTGAATTTGCAGTGCTTCCGAGGTCCACACATGATGTTATTCTCGGTATCGACTTCCTCCGTGAATGTGGCGCTATGGTGGACTGTGCGACGGGCGAGCTCTCCATAAACAGCATGTTCCATTCAGTACTCGCGGAGGAGCCTTCTCTCTGCGAAGAACGTGTTCTGGTTGGATCCGAAGACACGCTTCTGCCCGCCCGCTCAGCGTCTCTTGTTCCCGTATTGGCCCGCGGTGCTGGTGAGCCTACCTTTTGCGCTATAGCTGAGCCCATTGCATCAAACTGCATCAAGAAAGATGTTTTGTTACCGCATTGTTTGATTGCTGTAAACGGTAGGCGCAGTCTTCTATGGGCCGTTAACTGCTCAGGGGCTGGTACTGTTTTGCCGCGGGGAATGAAACTAGCGGCGTTTGAAATAGATGTGAGAGTATCCCAGGCAGCAGTGACCGAAGAAAATTGTGATTGTGGTGGGAGCTCGGCTACCCTCGACGGACCATTCCTGCAAATGATAAGCAAGGGTCTTTCTTCTACCGAGAGGGAGGCACTAGCTCGTGTCCTCTGCAGATATGCATCGGTGTTTGACTTCTCGCAAAGAGACGCCAAGATCGACATTCCGTCGTGCCGCTCGCGACACGCCATCGATACCGGAACCTCCCGGCCAGTGCGACAGAAGCCTTACCGGGTTTCTCCGAGCGAGAGAAGGATTATTGCCGACCAGGTCAACGAAATGCTGCAAAAGGGTGTTGTGCAGGAATCAGCTAGTCCGTGGGCAGCACCTGTGATTCTCGTAAAGAAGAAGGATGGCTCTTGGCGATTTTGTGTTGATTACAGGCGCCTGAACGCAATCACAAAGAAGGACGTCTACCCACTACCACGAATGACGACGTCATCGACTGCCTGCACTCTGCTTCGTATTTTTCGTCAGTCGACCTAAGATCTGGTTACTGGCAAATTCCGATGGATCCAGCCCACAAAGAGAAAACGGCTTTTGTTACCCCCGACGGACTCTTCGAATTCAACGTCATGCCGTTCGGCCTCTGTAATGCTCCTGCTACGTTTGAGAGGTTCATGGACACAATTCTGCGAGGCTTGAAGTGGGAGATTTGCTTGTGCTACCTCGACGATGTGGTAATTTTCGGCCGTACTTTTGAAGAGCATAACACACGCCTTGACACTGTCCTGAACTGCCTAGGAAAGGCCGGTCTTGTGTTGAATTCGAAAAAGTGCCACTTCGGTGAGCGTCAAGCACTAGTTTTGGGCCACCTAGTTGATAAACATGGCGTTAGACTTGACCCGGAGAAGATCGCAGCCGTCAGCCATTTCAAGCCGCCCCAGTCGTGCGTGACCTTCGAAGTTTCTTGGGGCTATGCTCCTATTTCCGCCGGTTCGTGCCTAAATTTGCAGAGTTGGCTGCTCCTCTGTCCTATCTTTTGCACAAGAATGTGCCTTTCAACTGGACGCCAGAGTGCGAGGACTCATTTCCCCAACTTAAGTTTTTGCTCACTTCTGGCCCAATACTTCGCCACTTCGACCCATCGGCTTCGACCGAAGTGCGTACGGATGCCAGCAGCATCGGCCTCGGAGCAGTACTCGTGCAGAGGCATCACGGGGCCCAACATGTCATCGCTTATGCCAGCCGCACACTCAGCAAGTCAGAAAGAAACTATACTGTGACCGAGCAGGAATGTTTGGCGGTTATCTTCGCTGTGCAGAAGTTTCGCCCTTACATTTACGGACGTCCTTTTACGACTGTCACGGATCATCATTCTCTGTGTTGGTTGGTTGGACTACGTGATCCATCCGGGCGACTCGCCCGCTGGTCTCTCAGACTCCAAGAATACGACTTCGTTATATCCTACAAAAGCGGCCGCCGTCACACCGACGCTGATTGCCTTTCCCGGCTACCACTTTCAACGACTGCGTGCGACGCGGACAATTTCGACGACTACCTCACGCCAGTATCTGAGGAATTTCCCAACGTTGAAACCTTTCGACGAGAGCAACAGAACGATCCCAAGCTGGCCCCATTCTTCGCCGGTGCTCGTGCATCCACCCCTTCTAATCGCTTTTCTCTTCGGGACGGCCTGCTTTACAAGGCAAACTACGGAGCATCTGGTGCGCGGTTTCTTTTGGTTGTACCAGACAGTCTGCGCTCTTGCGTACTGCGCGCTATGCACGATGATTTGATGTCTGGACACCTTGGTTACGCTAGGACATTACACCGCGCCCAAGAGCGCTTTTACTGGCCCAACATGCGGCGCACGACTGAAAAATACGTCGCCACCTGTACAGAATGACAGCGTCACAAGCGTCTTGCCGCCATACCTGCCGGTCTGCTTCATCCTGTGCAACCACCCACTGCTCCTTGCGAGCAGGTTGGGGTTGACCTTGTAGGCCCACTTCCACGAACGCCTGGCGGCAACCGCTGGATTATCGTCTGTGTTGACCATCTGACGCGTTATGCGGAAACCGCAGCTGTTCCAACTGCTTCAGCAACCTCTGTGTCTGTATTCCTGCTGCATGCCCTTATTCTTCGACACGGCGCCCCTCGTGTGCTTATCAGTGATCGTGGCCGCCAATTTATTGCGGATGTTGTGGAGGAATTACTTCGGCTTTGTACTTCGCAGTTCCGGCATGCTACCCCGTACCATCCACAGACGAATGGATTGGTTGAACGCACGAATCGCACACTCATCAACATGATCTCGATGTACATCTCCTCCGACCATAGAAACTGGGATGAAATACTACCATTCATCACCTACGCTTACAACACCGCCCAGAACGAACCCACCGGCTACAGTCCCTTCTACCTCGTCTACGCCCGCTCAGCTAGGACGCCTATCGACACCATTCTACCATTTTCCTTGCACAACAAGGCATCCATTGCCAAAACCCTTTGCCTGGCTGAAGAATCCCGCCAGTTAGCCCGCCTACGTACACTGTCCTCGCAGCGCCGTTCTAAGGACCGATACGACGCTCGCCACCGCAGTATTGCATTTTGTAAAGGTGATCTGGTGTTGCTATGGACACCTTTAAGGAAACGCGGTTTGTGTACCAAGTTTTTGTCCCGTTACACTGGCCCATTTGTTGTTGTGGATCGTGTCAGCGATGTCACCTACGTCATTTCACGTTTCACTGCGACCGGCCGCCGGGCAAGCAAGACTCAGCTTGTACATGTTGCACGCCTTAAAACATACAACCCGCGCGCTGCTGAATGACTCTCCCAGGGGGTTTCGTCTGCGGAGGGGAAATGTTACACAAAATGTCAGGACTGCTTCACTGTACGGGCTAATCCTCCCCGCCAGCTGCACGGCCGATGAAGAAGAGAACGGAGCGCATCTTTTGGGCGGAATCGATGTTTGCTGCACGCTCTCTGGTGAACCACCGCCATTACTGTGAATAAACCCAACTTCGCCTCTTACTCGCCTGCTTATCCCCGTAATAATATGGAGATGTTTCCCTCCTTTGTACTGATTATATACAGCGAAAACAATTGGCTATCATTACGGAGCTACATTCTGAATCGTAATGAATCCAAGGCGACCGCATCACGCCTGTGGGCGAAGTACCCCTTTGATGTCGGAAACACCGATGCAGAGTTAAGCTGTCACTGACTATAGTGATGACCGTTTCTCCGCTGTACATGGTGTATTCTGCGGATACGTTTTCAAATATTCCGGTTCCCAATGAAACACCTAGTGAGCTCTCATGCCCTGCACCTGCCCCACTTATGAACTCACTCCGCTACTTGGGATGGCTTGTGAACATGCGGAAGCTGTGTGGTGTAGTGCCACAGATCAAGCGCTAGCAGCCTTCCCGACAAAACAAACAACGTAAGCGGTATTTGCCGAATCTCTCCAGTTTAATTTTGTCTGCCGAATTTTATTCTCTTTAGTGTTAATGTAACGCGTTGTATCTCTTAGGGGCAGTGGTCTGTTGAAAAATGTGGGTGATCACTCTTTCATAGGAATAGGTTAAACACGAAAGTTAAATGTGCCTTCACAGGAGCAGTTGAAGGTTTATTGCGCATCGATATGAACTTCCACATCGCTATTTATATTTCGTCGGTATGGCACCGTTAGACACAACCGCATTAGACACTGGATTACACGGTCCGGAGCATTGCGTAAATCCGTTTGAAATCCCAGGCGCTCGCCAACCCTGCGAACGAAACCGAATGGGTTGTAAGCGAATCGTTTGGTCAAGTCACGGTCTGCTACAGCGAAAGAAGCATGATTTCCGGGTCGGAAGCAGTCTTATGGGTCTGCTTGGCGAGTGACATCTTGCTAGTTTGTCGGTTCGGAAAACGTGAGACCACTTCGGCCGTGCTCCCTGGCGTGTATGGCAGACGCTTGCGTTGCTACGAGCTCAGCTTGTGGAACGCGACAAGCAGAGTTCTTAATTGGATTCTGAATGCGTGAATGCGTTCCGCCTCCCGCTGGCGTGTCTCTTGTCGCACCAAAGCAGCCAGGAGAATGATATTCGCCAGTCGGCGTCGTTGCCTTCCTGCCTTAATGCAACAATTTTCCGATACGGGGCCACGGTGGAGGAATCCACGGTGGAGGAATAAGTTATTCCTCCACTGTGCACGGGGCCACCATCCCGAGCAGCGTAGGCGGAGGACGGATAAACACAGCAGCTTACGCTGCTATGCACTGCCCTATCGAGGCGCCAACTATCGGCGCTCATTAGGGTCATGACGCACTACTTCGCTTTACCTCTCCTAGACGGCAGCATCTGAATGGAGAAAGTTAGAGGGAAAGATATAAGGCTCGTTCGTGCAGCTGTCCGGGCTTGACTTCGTGGCCCAGGTGGCAGAGCGTTTCCCACGTCCCGTTGTGGCCAGAGTGGTCGTGGGCTCGAATCCTGGCGCCGCCACGTCAATTGAGCTTTTTCTGGTGATGTCATTTCCGTGACGGATATGACGTCGGTAAGGATTGTGTACCCCGTAATAAAACATTTTCGTGTTAATATAGCGCCTTCGTTGCCTGCTGGCGTCAGTCGGTCTACCAACGCGCATATTGCCACGACTGTAAGGTTGATTCCGTTCTCAGTGGAATCCTGTTAGGGATTTTGATAATGCATCAAAGAAGAAGAAGAAGGTTTCGGGCCGCTTGGGGGCCAACGGAGGAAGACAAAAAAGAAGTCGAAGCTTACTTGGACTGGCTTGCTGTCGGGCACAAGTTCGCCTTTTAGAATAAACTCTCTCTTTCCACCTGGTACAACCCTCAACGTGTGAGTTCACCGTTACATAAGTGGTGGAGGTGCGGGGTACATGATACCCCAATCGTCAAGGCCTGTTCCCGTCGAAGTGTCGCCTGTTCACGAGCGGACCAGCCGTCGCCTACTCGGACTGCCGGCGGAGTGCGGCCTCCTACCTGATCGGGAAACCAAGATGACAGGACGCAACGCCGGCGCTGTAAACGTGAACTTGACTGACGCCCCTCTCCAGTACGTGGTGCAACAGCCGCGTACACCAAAAGTCTTCTACGGCGAGCCTTACGAGGACGTGGAGGACTGGTTGGACCACTTCGAACGAGTCGCCACGTTCAACGGCTGGGGCAATGACTGTAAACGCCGGCAGGTGTACTACTCTCTTGAGGAAGGTGCGCGAACGTGGTTCGAGAACCATGAACCTACATTTTCGTCGTGGGAGGAGTGTCGTCAGCGCTTACTAGCGACGTTCGCTAGCAGCGACCGCAAGGAAAAGGCTGAAGCTGCCCTTGAAGCGAGAAATCAGCGCCAGAACGAGAGCGTCACCATGTACGCCGAGGATATGACCCGTCTTTTCAGGCGCGCAGATCCTGCTATGACAGAAGACAGGAAGGTCCGGCACCTCATGCGCGGCGTAAAGCACGACATCTTCGCCGGGCTGATACGGAGTCCCCCGAGAACGGTTGCGGAATTTGTCAGTGAGGCTGCAACAATTGAAAGGGCACTTCACCAAAGGTCCCGTCAGTACCACCGCGAGCAAGCCGTCTTGTCCTGTGTAACCGAACAGGCGAGCCCTGGTCTCCGCGAGCTCGTAAGGCAAATTGTCAGCGAGGAGCTCCAGAAACTGCAGCAGGAACCTGTGTCACCGGCTTCGGTGTCCATTGCGGAGATCGTGAGGGAGGAGGTAAGGCAAGCTGTACGGGCACCGGAACGAATTGACGTGTCGTGGCAGGGTGAACCACGAGCCTCGTATGCCGCAGCCGCGCAGCAAGCCGCTTACTGCACCCCTCCAACAGTCGCCACCATCGCACCGCAGTCTACCCCGGGGGTAATACGGCGTAGCGCTCCCTACCTGACGCAAACAAGCCGTCGGAAGAGTGACGTGTGGCGCACCTCTGACCACAGGCCCCTCTGCTTCCACTGCGGGGAGGAAGGGCACGTCTACCGTACCTGCCATTATCGCCGAGCTGGTCTGCGGGGATTCGCGCCCGATGCGCCACTCCCGCGAAACGGACAGCGACCGCCGGAGATCGCGGACTACATCGCCGAACGCCGGAGCATGTATCCACCGGACTACATCGCCGAACGCCGGAACACGTTTGCGCCAGACTACATCGCCGAACGCCGGAACACGTTTCCGCCGGACTACATCGCCGAACGCCGGAACACGCTTCCGCCCCAACGCGTTCAATCCCGGTCGCCGTCCCCTGCCCGACGTAGGTCCTCTAGTCCACGCTTCTCCTCTGGTACTGCCGACCGACTTTCCGGAAGCCCTGAACGCCGGGGAAACTGAAACCGGCGACCTCCGGAGGTGAGGCCGCTGACGTCAATGACCGCCAAGATCCTCCATTGCAAGAACGACGACGAGACGACGAACAGCCGAAACCTAAATGTAATCCGAAACCTATTACCTGCGATGTACTCGTGGATATCGACGGCCATGCGACGACAGCTTTGGCTGATACCGGTGCGGACTATTCGGTCATAAGCGAAACTCTGGTGTCTGCGCTAAAGAAAGTGGTCACCCCCTGGACTGGCCTGCAAGTTCGTACAGCTGGGAACCACCTAATAAGCCCTGTCGGTAGGTGCACGGCGCGGATAAAAATACGCGGCTTCACATACGTTACCAGCTTCATTGTGCTCCCGGAGTGCTCGCGAGATTTAATTCTCGGCATGGATTTTCTGCGAACAAACGGGGCTGTTATTGATCTGCTGAACTCCAGAATCACCTTTTCGACAAAAAGAGCCATAGCGAGCCACATTGAAGACAAGCCGTTACGCGTTGTTGACGACGATGTCACTCTACCCGCCCGTGCTAGCTTGTTTGTTAATGTTAAAAGCGACGCATTCGAGGACTGTGAAGGCATCGCTGAAGCCAACATTCGCTTGCTTCTGGAGAAAGGCATATGTGTTGCAAGGGGATTCGTCAGCCTGCAGAATGGATGCACGCCAGTCCTGGTCACTAATTTTTCCAATGAGCGTCGAGATCTTACGAAGGGTACTACTATAGCGTTCATCGAGGAAGTCGCCGATGTCACGCCCGTAGGCACGTCGAACACAGCATCAATTGGTACACTCACAGCTGACCTGGGCATACCTGTGAAAATTAACCAAGACCTTTCGACAGCTCAAGTGGAAGCCTTAGAACATCTGGTACAGGATTTCTCCGACTGCTTCGCCACGTCCTCCAAGGTGCGCCAGACTCCCATCACCAAGCATCGCATCGTCACCGATGAAACCGTAAGACCTATGCGCCAGCAGCCCTACAGGGTGTCGCCCAAAGAGAGGGAGGCCATCAAGACCCAGGTCGAAGAGATGCTCCACGACGATGTTATTCAACCGTCTAAGAGTGCATGGGCCTCACCTGTAGTGCTTGTGAGGAAAAAGGACAACACGCTTCGCTTCTGCGTCGACTACCGCAAATTGAACAGTGTCACTAAACGCGATGTTTACCCACTTCCGCGAATTGACGATACGTTGGACCGTTTACGCGACGCTAAATTCTTCTCGTCCCTAGATATAAAATCTGGCTATTGGCAGATCGAGGTTGATGAGAGAGACCGTGAGAAAAAAGCTTTTGTAACTCCCGACGGCCTCTACGAATTTAAAGTCCTCCCATTCGGCCTGTGTTCTGCCCCGGCAACGTTCCAACGAATGATGGATACCGTGCTCGCAGGACTGAAGTGGCAAACATGTCTCGTTTACCTAGACGACGTGGTAGTGTTTTCTAGCTCGTTTGAGGAACATTTGACACGGTTAAAAAGCGTTCTGGAAGCGATCCGGTCTGCACAATTAACTATCAAGCCTGAAAAATGCCACCTTGGATTCCAGGAGCTAAAATTCCTTGGACACGTTGTGAGTGCTCAAGGAGTGCAGCCGGATCCTGAAAAAACTGCTGTGAGCTCCTTCCCTATACCAACTGACAAGAAGGCTGTCCGGCGCTTCTTGGGCCTTTGCGCTTATTATAGGCGCTTTGTGGAAGGGTTCGCTGGGATTGCGGAACCACTCACTCGCCTTACGAAAAGTGACGTACCCTTTGTCTGGACTGAGGAACAGCAAGCAGCGTTCGATGAACTGCGTAGACGCCTGCAAACCGCCCCAGTCTTGTCGCACTTCAACGAGACTAGCGACACGGAAATCCTCACAGACGCCAGTAACGTTGGAATTGGTGCTATCCTGGTACAGTGGCAGCAGGGTACAGAGAAGGTTATAGCCTACGCCAGCCGCACGCTATCCAAAGCTGAAAGCAACTATTCAGCTACAGAAAAAGAATGCCTGGCGGTGATATGGGCTATAACTAAATTCCGACCGTACCTTTACGGCAGGCCCTTCAAAGCCGTTAGCGACCACCATGCCTTGTGCTGGCTTGCTAACCTGAAGGACCCGTCCGGTAGACTCGCTCGATGGAGCTTGCGGCTACAGGAATACGACGTGACGGTTGTATACAAGTCGGGAAACAAGCATACGGATGCCGATTGTTTGTTCCGAGCACCGATTCCAACCGACGCACATGAAATGGAAGAGCATTTCCCGTTCGTAGGGGTCGTCCATGCAGCCGACATGGCCTATTACCAGCAGCAGGACGCGGATCTCAAGCTGCTCATCGAACACCTTCGTGGTGAAAACACCGCAGTACCACGATTATTTCTGCGATCTTTGCCTTCATATCTCCTGCGGGACAACGTGCTGTACAAAAGAAGCTACGACACCAATGAGAAATTTCTTCTGGTTGTGCCATCTGCTCTTCGAGGAGCAATTTTGCAAGCCTACCATGACGAGCCTTCCGCCGGACATTTGGGGGTTAGTCGCACATTCGCACGGATCCATGCAAGGTACTACTGGCCAAACCTGCTTCGGTCGGTACGCCAGTATGTGAGGACTTGCCGTGATTGCCAGCGCCGGAAGAAACCTCCCGTTAGGCCGGCAGGACTCCTTCACCCACTTGATCCTCCCGATGCACCGTTCCGGCAGGTTGGGATGGATTTACTTGGGCCTTTCCCATTATCGGCGTCGGGGAACAAGTGGATTATTGTTGCCACTGATTACCTGACGCGTTATGCCGAGACCAAGGCCCTTCCCAACGGCACTGCCTCGGAAGTCGCGAAATTCTTTCTTGAAGGCATTGTTCTGCGTCATGGAGCACCTACGATTGTTATCACCGACAGGGGCACTGCTTTTACAGCAACCTTCCATCAGAATATCTTAACGTTAACACACAGCACTCATCGAAAATGCACCAGCTACCACCCCCAAACCAATGGCCTCACAGAACGACTTAACAGAACATTAGCGGACATGCTCTCCATGTACGTCGATCTGGAGCACAAGAACTGGGACGAAATTCTACCGTATGTCACATTCGCCTACAATACCGCCGTACAAGAAACCACTCGCAGTACACCATTTGAACTTGTTTACGGGCGCTCTGTGATGACAACCCTAGACGCAATGTTGCCGGTTGCACATGACGACACAATCAGCCCCGATGTGGAAGTATTTACGCAACGGGCCGAAGAAGCACGCCAGCTCGCACGTCTACGCATTCGAAGGCAACAAGTAGTCGACTCTGAAAGATACAATAAGGGCCGCCGTCACGTCGAGTATCGACCCGGTGACCTCGTGTGGGTCTGGACACCGATCCGCCGCCGAGGACTTTCAGAGAAGCTGCTTCGCAGATACTTCGGGCCGTATCGTGTTATTCGCCGTCTGTCAGACGATAATTACGATGTTTTACCCGAAGGCACCATAGCACGTTCTTCCCGCCGAAGAACTGCCCCGGAAGTTGTGCATGTGGCGCGCATTAAGCCGTATTACACCTGCACGTGTGACCCCCAAGAATAACGCAGCACTACATGCCCGACTAGTACGCCGCCGACATCACTGACTGCTTCTCCTGTGTTTTGGTGTTGTCAACTCGCAATGGCATCGGGTCGATGCCAGCTTGGAGGGGGGGTGGCAATGCCACGACTGTAAGGTTGATTCTGTTCTCAGTGGAATCCTGTTAGGGATTTTGATAATGCATCAAAGAAGAAGAAGAAGGTTTCGGGCCGCTTGGGGGCCAAGGGAGGAAGACAAAAAAGAAGTCGAAGCTTACTTGGACTGGCTTGCTGTCGGGCACAAGTTCGCCTTTTAGAATAAACTCTCTCTTTCCACCTGGTAAAACCCTCAACGTGTGAGTTCACCGTTACAATATATATAGTTCTCGGCGGTTCGGGAAGTGAAACTTCTACGGACAGCCATCTTGGATGTAGTACCTGTATATAGATCCTCTTGGGGACGTGACACACTGCATGAGCTATTGCCGTTCTTAACGTGCACCCGAGTACAGAAACTTTTAAATTTCCGGAGCCATGCCCGCTATCTCAAGATTTAAGCCTAGGGATGACGTTGTTCCGCTTCACAGGTCAGGTGGCCCTTACGATCCCAATAATTATACGCTCATCGTATTAAGTCCTGCGCCATATAAAATAACTGAACAAGTAATTTACTGTAAAATGGTCGCTTTCCCGAAAAAATTCATTTTTTGCCAGCTTTCTTGTGGATTTTGACAAAAATTGTTTGTGCGATAGATGGCTGCCCTGTTTTACTTATGATTTGTGTACTAATGATTGTGGATTTATTAACTACCTACGTGTTGACGGTTCGTAATCATTTCATTTATCATTCCATGTGTTACGTGGTGGCAGGACACAGGGGAGAGGAGAGAGAATAAATATTTTTATTTATCGAGCAGAGGCTGATGTGTGGGCCTCGCCCCTTGAAAGGCGTCCCTAGTCCGGGATGCCTTGACTACCATGGCAGAAGTTGGATGATCTATTTACACTATGTAGAAGCGGCAATGAGAGAGCGTGCTTAGGCTGCTGCTGCTGTTATTGTTGTTGTTGTTGTTGTTGTTGTTGTTGTTGTTGTTGTTGTTGTTGTTGTTGTTGTGGTGGTGGTGGTGGTGGTGGTAGTTGTTGTTGTTGTTGTTGTTGTTGTTGTTGTTCCTTAAAATAATTGGCGCATACCCAATCAGGGGATCGGCCAAATATCAGTCGTTAACCCGAAAGCGATAACTGCCTAGGTAGATTACTCGAGGAAAATTAGAAAAATTTGGATGCTTTTTTCTTCTTGTGTTTGAGGAATCGAGTTTGGAAATTAGTCAAAAATAAAATAAAATAAAAAAGGGAAATAAATAAATAAATAAAGAAGAAGAAGAAGAAGAAGAAGAAGAAGAAGAAGAAGAAGAAGAAGAAGAAGAAGAAGAAGAAGAAGAAGAAGAAGAAGAAGAAGAAGAAGAAGAAGAAGAAGAAGAAGAAGAAGAAGAAGAAGAAGAAGAAGAAGAAGAAGAAGAAGAAGAAGAAGAAGAAGAAGAAGAAGAAGAAGAAGAAGAAGAAGAAGAAGAAGAAGAAGAAGAAGAAGAAGAAGAAGAAGAAGAAGAAGAAGAAGAAGATGAAGGCTTTTGGAGGGCTTTGGTGAGGTGCCAGAATAAGAATCGAATTACGTTGTGAATCTTTTGGAATTTTCTATGAATCGCAGAAGAGCAGAACAAACATCCCGGCGGCAATATCCCGTTTCTGAAACCCCAAATAGAGCCGGCACTGATAATGCCAATCCCAGGCTATGAAATGGCACCTCAAGGAGCTGACGTCTGCGGCTTCAAAATCGTCGACAGGACAAAAGAAAATGGTCGACAGACTCTTCTTCATTACAGTAACTGCACATAGCAGACTGCGCCAGACGAGACCTGTGGAGGTATCTATTCAACTGGGGCACACGACATTGAAGGCTCGTTACAATCACCTCCAGGTCGCGTGAAGGGCACCAATTCGGTTTCCAGGAGAATTCTAGATGACAAAAATCCATCAACGACAATAAGACTGAATCGTGCTGCCCTTGCAGCTTCAATAATCTACGGAACCTTGCGGCGGCTAGTAAGGGCCTTGTCTCAATGACATCGACAACAGGCCCGGAGAGTGCTACCCTTGCCAGTGAATCAGCACACCAGCCGCTCCTTCGTCGTCGTCGTTGTCTTCATCGTTGTCGTGGATCCATGACCCCATGGGGCATTGTCCCCCATGTCCAGTTACACATGTTATAAATTACTACTCCTGAAACTGGGTGATCTAAATCGTCACCCGAACATAATAAAAACGTACCGATTTCTTTTTTATCTAACCGCGAGCGATTTGTAAGTGCAAATGATGCATAATCCTCCTGCTACTCGAGAAACTTGCCGTGTTCCGCAGTGTTCTGTCCCGAGAGCATTACTTGTTGTGCAGTATATTAATTAATTTGCTTATAACGTTTCTGCTACACTCTGAGGTACACTATGAGTAGTACACAGTGCAGCACAACAATGTGTGGAAGCGGCGGCACTACAGCAACTGAAACATGCGTCTATGGCTTATCTTGCAGATTGTGCCACTCGGGCTCAATGTTCAAGCATCGACCGACCAACTACCCGCCTCGCCTAACTCGACACACCGGCAGCACCCTGTGACGTCATCGAAGCCGACCTACACAACTGGAAAACTCTAGGGACATCACCCCACAGCCCTTCTGTTTCACCAGCCCTTCAGTGGGAGCGGCGGCACTACAGCAGCAATGTCGCTGAAGCTTGCGCGGCTTATCTGGCAGATTGGTTATTATGCGCCTGTATCTCATTATCATTCTGGGAAACCCTTCTTGATTGTGCTGCCGCTCCCAGTGAATGGTTTTGATTGATTGTGGGGTTTAACGCGCCGAAGCAACGCAGGCGATGAGGCGCGCCGTAGTGGAGGGCTCCGGATTAATTTTGACCACCTGGGGATCTTTATCGTGCGCCGAAATCTCGTACACACGGGCGTTTTTGCTTTTCGCCTCCATCAGAAAAGCGGCCGCCGCGGCCGGGAATCGAACCCGCGACCTCGTGCTCAGCAGCGCAACGCCTTAGCCACTGAGCCACCGCGGCGGGTCCAGTGAATGGTTTTGACATTCTGCTCAAGTTTTGGTGAGAATTGGTGTTATGCTTTCCGGGTACGTTGAATTCAATCCCGGACCAACTCTTGAGGAAATGCTTCAGTCAATTTTAATGACACAAACTCAAATAGAAGCCAGGTTAACCCAGATTTTAAAAAAAACTGGAACCCTTGTATGAATATGCCGCTAAGATAAATAACCTTGACATTGCTGTTGAACGCCTCCAGCGTTCGACTGAACAGCAGCAAGAAAGGTTAAACGAACTGGAAGACAGGGTTCCAAGAAATAATCTTCTTGTTTTTGGTGTCGCTGAAACTGATAACGATAAGACATTGAAGAGAAAGTGTTGAAAAACATATTCTCAGCGTGCGTTGGTGTTACATTGTCCTCAGTAGAAAGAATTCACCGCATTGACCAGAAGAAAATCAGACAGACTAGTAATTGTAAGATTTTACGACTGCAATGAAAAGATAGTCATATTTCAAAGCTCTAAAAAAGTGAAAGGCAGGAATATCAGTGTATCCGACGATTGCTCAATAGAAACGTTAGAAAAAAGAAACTCCCTCTGGCGTTCTGCTCATGACGATAAGCGTAGTGGTGCGAATGTGAAGCTTGCTCGTGATAAAATTTAGATCGACGAAATTGCTTACGCATGCCCTGATTAATAAAAAAAGGTCGTAAAAGGGTAGTAACGGCCGTATTGACTAACTCCTTAAGAACCTTACTACCCCGCGGAACGGTATACGTAGGCTCTGCCACTAGCAACAGCATGGTTAGGAAATTAACTGAGTTTAGAAAGTAGTACACACTAGATTAAGCTCGTGCTTATGACTAGGTTATGCATGGCCAGTTAGTAAATGCGTGTAGCTCAGAAGGGTATTATCGCTAGGACTTTACTAGTGAAGGGAGTGATGCTTACTGCCTGCTTCAGTTGGTAACCCTGACAAGTGCTGCATAATGCAGCACTAGTTCATGATCCTGACTTCGTGTCTGTATCAGAAGCTTGGTTGGCACAAGATATTTCAGACATGTTTTTCCAATTTCATTTCATGTACTGCGTAATGACAGACTAACGCGAGGTGGGGGCGTTGCTTTATTGATTAAAAAAACGTTGGCGTAGGAATTATTATCGCCCTTTAAAGACTGTGAGAACGTGTGGTGGAAATTATTGATGGGAGATACCACGTTACTTATAGGCGTTCTCTATAGGCCCCAGGCACTTCAGTTGATTTTTTTTAGAAATGGGATTACTATTTCTTAACAATGACAAACAAAATAAGCAGAGTAATATTCACAACCGGTTTTAATTTGTCAGGTGTTGACTGGCATTCACGTGTGGCAAGACCGCTGAACAAACCTCTTGCAGAGTATATGCTTGACATAATGATCACGTACGATCTAGTTCAGGTATTTGACAAGCCCATTCGAGTTCAAGGACAAACCGAGGCATTGTTAAACTATTTATATTTTTCACATGAAGTGTTTGATTACGAAATACGTATCGAGGATAGAATCTCTGATCATAAACTGGTTGCAGCAGCTCTCAAACCACATAACAAATTTGAACTGCTGGAATTGGACCGAATTTGTGCACGACATTACTAGTAACATGGACATTAGTAATCAGGTTAACGCACTATTCATTGACTTTTTGAAAGCATTCGACACTGTCCTTCACTCTAAATTACTATGTAAATTAAACACCATATTAAACAACCCAGAATTAGTTACTTGGATTTCTAATTTTCTTTCTGGGCGCTTGCAATACGTTTGTAATGACTCGACTGACTCTGATATTGTTAGTGTTAGTTCAGGCGTTCCACAAGGTTCTGTACTTGGCCCGTTACTGTTTCTACTGTATATTAACGATTTGCCTAATAACGTCACCTCTAAAATTCGTCTGTATGCGGATGATTGTGTTTTGTATGAACCCATTGACTCTCCTGAAGCTCATCATCGTCTAAACGATTCATTTACTAAATTTTGTGAATGGTGTGCAACCTGGCAAATGAGTATCAATTTTAACAAATCCGTGCTATGTCTTTCACGAATAGTAAGTCCCCTTTCTGCTTCACGTACTCGTTTAACGGATCCACCTCAAAAAAAGTAACAGAATGCAAATATCTTGGTGTTGTTCTCTCCAGCAATATATCTTGGTCTCAGCATATTACCTTTACCTGCACAAAATCTTCAAAAAAATTGGGTTATTTAAGATGAACACTGTCCCAATACCCCCCAAAAATCGTGCAAATCCACCCTGTGAATGTGATTGGAAAGCAAAGCTGTAAATGGCACCCACAACGATGACCCATGCGACGTCCTTTAAATTCACTCTCGTCGCTCTACAAATAGAGAAACGAGAGAGAAGAGAAATCCACTTAACCACACCCTTTATTACTTCAAAGAGATATTCTTGGTAAGGTTAAATCAATGATGATGCATGAACGGTGGTTTATTGAGTTGTATTGGTGTAGCACATGAGTGGAAACTTTTTTTATAAAATTAAAGGAAGCTCAAACCCGGTCTTAGACGATCTCACTTCTCCGTCTCTGCCGCCGCGGACGGAGGTGACGAGACTGGCGGCCGAGGCGGTGGAGGAGGGCGAGAAGAAAGAAGAAGAAGAAGAAGAAGAAGAAGAAGAAGAAGAAGAAGAAGAAGAAGAATATGATGATGATGATGGAGGAGGAGGATGATGATGATGATGATGATGATGATGAGGAGGAGGAGGAGGAGGAGGAGGAGGAGGAGGAGGAGGAGGAGGAGGTGGAGCAATTACTTTTCAGATTTATGAACGGCCCATATTGCGGCTCAGGGGAGTGGTTCCTTCACTGGAGCCCACAGTCCGCGCCGCCTGTGCTCTGCCAACCAACTGTAGCTGGCAAAGCAAAGAGGAGCTTGACAGCAGCATCTCCAATTGCTCTGGTTGGGTAGTTGATGAAGAGAGCGGATGGTGCTGAGGGCTAAAGTTGCATACCCCGATTATGTGGCGGAGTGTTCCTACTTCTTAGCAATATTTACAGTCGGCATCGTGGCGATCCGGGTGCATTAAGTGAAGACGCGTGAAACGATGATCGCGTACTACTGCCCTCGATGTTGGGAGGCGTCAGTGTAGATAACTGCATGATCCCCACCGAGGGTGGTGTTGAGCGCTTGAGCCCGTGCTTGTCGGCGACCCTCGTCGTATGAGGGGTTCATATTTCTAAGAAAAGGGAGCATCTTTAGTTCCTGTCACCAAGAGTCCGGGAGTACAGTGCGCAACACCCTTGTCTATAACACTGAGTTCAACTTGAACTGGTTACCTCTCAAAACTGCGGACTTAAGTTTGTCACAGAAAACGTTGAGATCAAAATATATGGTCAAGACTTCAGAATTGCACAATAGTTTTCTTCAAATGTTTTTCGGCCCAGGCAAGATAAGGCCATAAGTACGAAACCTGTGTTATAGACAAGGGTGTTGCCCTCTGTACATCGAGCGGAGTGGCATTCTGTGCTGCCCAGCCAATCTGGTGAAGGATGCGGCGACCCGCCGCAGTTCTGCTCATTCTGAGCTTCTGAATAGAAAGATGGCCCTCTATCAGCTCTTCCACCATGCTGTGGAGCCGCGTGCTAAGCAGCTCTGTGGATGCACTCAGGGGAAGACCAATGGCCTGCTCAACCGCCTTTATAATCATTATATAAAGCATCTTTATGTCCTCCTTGCCGAAAAGAAGACCGGGGGTTGACGTAAGTGATTCTCGAGAGGACAAAACCCTGAATAAATCGAAAGGTATCGGATTCCTTGAGGCCTCGCTTCTTGGTAGCAACTCCCCTGATCATGCGTATGATTTGATTGATGCTGTGTTTGAGGCGCTGCAACGATACGTCACTCTTGGTGTTGGCCTGGAGATGGAGGCCCAGGATCTTGATGCTGGGCCTTGGAGGGATGGCCTGGCCACCAAGAAGTGTTTGAATGTGTTCCGTGATGTGTCGTTTGGCGTGAGGGCGGACGACAAGCAGCTGTGATTTTAAATGCAGAGCATTTCTTAGCCTCGCCTCTTCCTGCGTCGGACGGCGTCCACAGCTCCGCGTCCGCAGCAGGTGCGCCTCTCCTCCTTCCCTCCTCTCTCTCAACAGCAGCTGGCGCGCGCATGCGTCGTAGTCAGCCCGTTCGCTCCGTCGCGGTCTCGGCGTAACAGGTGCGTGATAGCAGCGCGGTGGGGCGTGGAAGGGCGCGCGCTGCTTGCGCATGCGCGCTCTCCCCCCCCCCCCCCCCCCCCCCCCCCCCCCGTACTGCTCTCCCTCTACTGCGCGTGCTGCAAATATAAAGCGGCTAGCGGTCGCTCGTGCTTCAGTCACTGCGTTGCTCCTTCCTTCCTTGGTTGACGCTCGCTCCACCCTAACGCGACTTTACTCTCCTCTCTCTACCCCAAACCAACACCAACGCAACTATGACCCAACTACCCACCCTAACGCGACTTTACGCGGCGTTAACGACCCCCAATGCTCTGCATTTACTCGTGTTCCCCTCGCGGGAAGGCGCGGGAATTTTTTTTTACGTGAACACTGGAGGTCACAGGCTTTAGCACATTGGCGTACTGAAAGTGAGGTGTCATGCGTTGGTGTGAGCTTCATTTAATTTTTGTAACTCCTAGCACACGCGCAAGGCACGCAAATGGCCGCTAGACGTGCCGTGGATGGAGCGCACAGCGGCGCGTGAGGTCGCGTGACGCTATCGCATGGCATTCAGCGAAAATGCAGGGGGCAAACCCGTAGATGTGCTTGGTGAGGCCACCCCCTGTCTTCCCCGTCTAGGCGTTTGCTCGTAGCTAAATCGGTAAGACGATGGGCTCTCGGTTTGTTACGCATTTAGTTACAGGTTCGACTCCTGGCGGTGCCAGTAAATTCTTTTATTTGTTTGCGGGAGTTTTCTGTTGACACCAACGGTCGCGAAAGAACCCTTGGGGGGTAGAGGTAAAAAGCTTTGCTTTAAAAGCACTAAATTACTAATGTATAAAACACTCATTCGTCCTGTACTTGTCTACGCATGCCCCGTGTGGACGTACCCACACAAACAGGGTGAAATCGGTAGAATCGAGGCCATTCAGAAAAACCTATCAGATTTATTTGTAATCGCTATGACCGCTACTTTTCGCCTTTCCTTGCCCTGCCTTCTCTTGAGCTTACCACACTACGCACGCGCCGACTAAATGATTCTATGAAATTGTTTTACTGTTTTATTAACTCAGTCTATCGCATGTCTGACAATATCTACATCTCATTTGCCTCGCCGTCCATAACTAGAAGTAATCACCACCTTAATATCAAGCCTTACCATTGTCGAACTAACGTATTCAAATTTAGTTTTTTTCCTTTCACTGCCGAACCCTGGAATAGATTGTCCGGTGATACTCGCTCCCTTCCACTGGAAAAATTTTTACTTGCCCTTGCTGATTTGCGTTAACTGTTCTTTTGTTGTATTGCTCTATTGATCTGTTTAATAGCTATTTTTTGTTCTGTGAATGCTCCCTCCTGCCATTGCCACAAATTGGGGGCTGCAGTATGTATAAATAAATAAAATAAATAAATAAAAAATCACCTCGTCCCAATATAATCCCTAACGAATTTTTAATGTGCTACTGGGATTGAGTTTCTTGTTTTTTAGTTGAAATTTTTCATTTATCTCTATGTACTTCCGTTGCCCCGAATGATTGTTTATTTGCGAGAGTTGCGCGAATTTTCAAAGCGGCATGGGGACCGCCTTAATGTTTGCAATTACCGCGCAATTTCTATCACTTGATTGACAATCCAGCGCACGAAAACACGGCACAAAAAGAACGAGAGTTAGACAGGACAGCGCTGGATTTCGCGCGCTGGATTGTCAATCATGAACTTTCACCAACTCGCCCAAATCACAGTCCTCTTGTTCTATCACTTGTACGGCTTGCAAAGTTCTGGAACATATCATTTCAAAACATTTATTTCAATATATAGGAAATAATATCTTTCTTTTGCAATAAACCACACGGTTTTAGAAAAGGTCTTTCAACCATAACTGAACTCTTTGAAACCGTTCATTCATTTGCTACAGCGATAAATTCAAAAGAACTAGTCGATGCGATAGCAATCGATTTCTCTGGGGCCTTTGACGGAGTAAAAAAGCTGAAACTTGGTGTTGATTCAAAAATTGTCAGATGGGTTGAAGCTTACTTGCACAATATGTTGCAGTTTGTTAAAATAAGTGGCGCACGTTCATCTCCTTTAATCGTATCGTCAGGTGTGCCACAGGGCTGTGTATTAGGACCTTTACTCTTTCTAATTTATATAAATGATACTGCAACGCTTGTTTCTACTTCTGTTGATGTAAGGATATATGCAGATGATTGTCTCTTGTTTTGTCAGTGGGAAGTGGTTCTGATCAAATGCTCCTCAATGATGCTCTCCGATAACTGGTGTGACAAAAAAGACATGAAAATTGATTTCCGTAAAAGTGGTTGCATGACAATTTCAAATAAAACTCCCCGCTAAACTATAAATACACAATAAGCAGTAGAGAAAATAGGGGTTCAACTGAGTTTACATATTTAAGTGTTACTCTATCTAACAGCTTAAAGTGGGACAAGCACATTGGCGACATTACAGGACTGGCGAAGCGAAAGCTGGGTTTTCTAAGACGGAAACTAAAAAATGCAACACCCTCTGTTAAATTGTTGGCCTATAAGTCGATTCTTAGACTAACTCTGGAGTACGCAGCTTTCATCTGGGATTTATATACTAAAACTGAAATGAACAAACTTGAACGAGTCCAAAGATTGGCAGCGAGGTTTATTTATTCAAGTTACAAAAGAACACAATCTGCATCACTGTTGCTTGCTTCAACCTTCAACCATTGTCTACACGTAGAAAAATAGCTCGTTTGAAATTTCTTTACGACCTTCACCATAAAATCTACAAACTGGATCCTGGAATATACCTGCGCCTCCCAGGACGAGTGTCGGCTCGTACCAAGCACTCATTTGTTGTTCAGGCATGTGCACTGCGGGTGGATGTCCTTCAGTTTTCGTTTCTTGTGCTATGGATTATTGATCGAAACGTGCTTCCTACCGAGGTGTTTACAGGATGCAGGCCCTCACAACACTTGCTATTGTTTATCTCCCACCCCTGCTAGCAGCATTGTAATAAATACATAAATAAATAAGCTATGTCTGCATCGTAGCCAGCTAAGCGAGGTTGCGTGGGAAGCTCAGCACGGACTATCAAGGCAGACGGAAACAGTATGGAAGCAAGCAGCAAGCTTACCGAAGGAGGGAGGGCGCCAGCGAGACGAAAGGCAATTTTATGCCAGCGAACCGACCGCAATCTTGCACCTTACTGCTTGGAAGGGGAAATAAATCCCGATATACCCTAACTTCTTACACAAACCGGAAACCGAAACGGATTGTTTTTTTACGGTTTCGCTCCTTAACGAAATAATCGATACCGTTCCTTTTCGTCTTCCTTCCGGGCAGAAATATCTTTTCTTTTGTATTTTTCGGTTACGGTTTTCGCTGCGTTCCGACACCCAAATTTAACGTGATACATCTAAAGTAAACAACGAGGCCTTGATACGAACTAAAAGGAGACGGGAAGGCTGATGAAAGAAACGCAGAGATGAGGGTATAACGCAGGACAGCTGCATTCATTTCCGGGAAAATTTTAATTTACTTCAGCCTGCGGCTGATAAGAGCGCTAAACTTACAAGGGTCAATGTGCATGCTAAGATCCATCAGAACATAGTAACAGGTGGCAGATTCCATCTCGCCGATGCGAAGGGTATGCCAAAGACAATCATTAAAACGCTCAATTAGTCAATCAACCAATCATGCGGCGTGACAGGCCGACGGGACCCTTTGCTATACGCCTCGAGCGCTGCCTGTAGGGGCGCCACTGAAATCCCCCTAGCGGCCCGTTTCGAAAGCAGTCGCGGGAGTTTCGGGCCCGCTCACCACTGTCGCCGTTGCTTTTGCGGCACATTCGCGACTGCTATTTTCCGTTCGTATGCGCTGGAAATGCATATTTATGTGGAGCAGTCACTTTTTTCGCGAATGTTCTGTATTTACGAGAGTGTAAATGCTTCTGACACGATGTTAGTGTGGTACATTCGGTCCGCATAAGCACCAGGCGTATACCACAGGCCGGCCTCGCGAAACCCGCATATGAATGGATCTGATTGTAATTCCACGGCCCTGAAATCTACTAACAGTACATCCGTAAGCCGCATTCATTCATATACTCATGCTACGTAAATCGGTTTCGTGTGCTTACGTAATCTAGCGGAGCACAGCTCGCCAGTTACGCTTCATATCTCAGGTATTGATCACTACCCTTTACAAGCTAATGTGGCATAAATGTCGCGGACATTGTACGAAATAACTACGATGGATAACGCAAATTTTTTTG
Organism: Haemaphysalis longicornis; assembly: GCF_048455015.1. NCBI lineage: Eukaryota > Metazoa > Arthropoda > Arachnida > Ixodida > Ixodidae > Haemaphysalis > Haemaphysalis longicornis. The sequence goes on from NW_027526203.1 coordinate 482,514,762, forward strand.
CGGGAATCAGCACACGACAAAGAATTTACTGCTGGGTCGTCTTGTCGCGAGGTGAGCAATCGCAAACATGCATCATCTGCTACATATATCCTCCGCTTATACGTATATCCGCGTCCGCGACTAAGCGTTTCCTCGAAACATCTTCATATGACATTGGCAGCCTACATAATCCAATCCATAATCCACACTCTTCCAATGGCACCTTTTATCGCTTGTGACTACGTATGTACTTATTGTATACTTCGAAAAATGCGCCCGCCGAGTGATCAACTGGTTGTTAAAGTCGATAAACTAAATAAAAGCGAACGCGTAGCTTTTGTGTGTGTGTGTGTGTGTGTGTGTGTGTGTGTGTGCGTGCGTGCGTGCGCGTGTGCGTGCGTGCGTGCGTGTGTGTGTGTGTGCGTGCGTGCGTGCGTGCGTGTCTGTGTGTGTGTGTGTGTGTGTGTGTGCGTGCGTGCGTGCGTGTGCGTGCGTGTGTGTGCGTGCGTGTGCGTGCGTGCGTGCGTGTGCGTGCGTGCGTGTGCGTGCGTGCGCGTGTGCGCGCGCGTGTGCGCGCGTGTGTGTGTGTGTGTGTGTGTGTGTGTGTGCGCGTGTGTGCGTGCGTGCGTGCGTGCGTGCGTGCGTGCGCGTGCGTGCGCGTGTGCGCACGCGTGTGTGTGTGTGCGTGTGCTTGTGCGTGTGTGTGTGTGTGTGTGTGTGAGAGAGAGAGAGAGAGAGAAAGTTGTGCGGTGATATGCCGCAGCTATTACGTGTGTATGTGCGTTTGCCCCGTTTCAGCTTATAAAATTGGTGTTTCCCAATCAACACCTTATGTGCGTGAACTGGGTGATGCGCTGAGGCAGCGCTTCAAAATTTTGTTTTTAAATTCTCGTGCGAGGTCATGCGAAGCTTGCTCCACCAGTGCACAGTTGATTACTACCCATTTTCTCGTGAAGGACTACGTACGTGCGCTGTCAGTTTGCTTACAGCTGTTGAAGGAAGAGACAAAATCGCTACACTAGAGTTTGCTTTGCGAGGTAAATGTCGTAATAGCCCCTGTTAGCAACCGGAAAGAATGCGAATATGTTGAAATAATATGCTAAAAGTAAGCGCTCACTTATGACTTACACTATTTAGATCTTCGATTCATTTTCGAAGATCTTCGATCAACTTTCGATTCATTTGGCGCAGTCAATGACATCATTCAGAAATGCATACCCGAGATAAAATGTGAGCTGGCACCAGCTACACTTGGTTAAATTCCCAGCTCAGCTCAGCTGTTCTCTGCTGGTACTACAGTGTTCGCTGGGAACTGCAACGAAGTTAGCCATAAACGAGCTCGTACGAGCTCCTATTTACTCATGGGTACAGATTACATTTCAAATGCATCATATTCACTTCACCGATGCGTGGAACGTCTGCGAAACAAGTAAAATTTCATAGCAGCAAATTCCTCCCTTAGATAGTATTGATCGTACGCTGCTCATAATTTTCTTGATTTCTGAAGCAATCAATAACCTAAATGTTAACGTAACACAAGTGCAATGTAGGGCATGTTCAGTTACAATCTCCAAAATTGAAAGAATCACTGGTTTTCTTTTAGTTGAAATCAGCCTAGTGGTCATTAACATAGAGACTTCGCTGCACACAGAAAAACATTTCTAAGGGAACGCAGCAATGTGTACTTTGCATCAGTGTTGCGGAGTTACCAGTCCGGAATTGGAATGAATCCGGAATCATTCTACATTTTTGCGGCCCCGGAATGGAATGGGAATGGAATGGCGACAATACTTGAAGGAATGGAATGGGAATGGAATTACATTTATTTTTCCCAAAATAAATCACGCTTTTCCTTCTACGCGCTGTTTTTTGTCAAAATATGCAAAATACGCAAAAGATCCCACCAGCCCAAGTTCAAACATTAGTAAGCCGGAGCCTTGAATATAACAATAACTCGGTACTGTTAAAATCGATTGGCTGATTACAAGCGCGGTATATTTATAAGCAGCGATTCTACTACAATTATATACTTAAATACAGCGCTGCTACGAAGTTCGTCGCGATTCTCCGCCTAATAAACGCTGCTCTAAGCCGTTGGTATCCGCCGTGGGGGACTACCGCGGTGGCATCCCCCCCTATCTCTCCCACCAACTTCGCCTTGTGATTTTTTAACTTGGCCGCGCCTTCGCCCCGGCTGCGAGCTGTCTCCCCACGCTTCACTTTTGTTTTTTGCGTCCGGAACAGTCAGTGATCGCATCCCACCTCGCTGTCATCGGGACGCTGGCGCGGTGCTTGTGTTCACTGCGAAATTTCGCATATGAGCTTGAGCTTACGCCCCATCTCCCTTCGCGCTCCCCCCTCCTCCCCAGGACGTTTTGCAATACTGGCCCTCCTATCTAGACACTCGGACGCCTTTGCCCGAAGCAGCGTCTACGAATGCCTAAAATATTGGTTTGAGAATCCACCCGAAACAGGAGAGCCCATGTGATAGGAACTGCGGTCACACCTGCGCCTGCAAGCTGCACGCTGCAAGCTTTGTTCCTAAACGATTCCGACCTAACGGAAAGCGAACGCTAGCCACTTTCCCTTGCTTTCCCAACTTGCAAGGGCAGTTTCCGTTGTAAATGTGATGTCAGCTGACGTGGAACGCGTGTTTTCCACGGCATCTCTTTTAATGACAGACAGCGAAGGGAAACCGGCTCTCAAACAGCTCTTTTAAGCAGCTCGTTCGTCTAGTGCAACACACAGGCAGAAGGCAACTGTATTAGTTTACTTTTTTTCTTTTTTTTAGAACTGATCGTTGAAGCGGCCGTCATTTACACTTCGTGTTTTCAGAACTGAGCGGCGAAGCGCCCATTTGGCTCACAACATTTTGTTACGTAATTTTCATGAATAAAACCAAAATAAACTTTTTTTTTCGACCTTTCACGGCAGCTTGAGACCTTTATTGCAGCATATAAAATTCACGAGGAGACCTAATTGCGCTGCTGAGCATGAGGTAGCGGCTCCATTCCCGGCCGCGGCGGCCGCTTTCCTGATGGAGGCGAAAAGCAAAAACGCCCGTGTGTACGAGATTTCAGCCTAAGGTGGTCAAAATTAATCCGGAGCCCTCCACTACGGCGCGCCTGATTGCCTGCATTGCGTCGGCACGTTAAACCCGACAATATATCAACGAGGACACCTACGCACTTTTTTTCTGGCGTAGGGATTTCCCAACACTAGACTGACCGGCTGCCGAACGTGTCCTTCTATTATTATCGTTATCATTTTTCTTTACACCTTTTCTTTCGGTTGATCGCCTAGACCAGAGGACACTTGGGGGAACCTTCATTGCTACTCCACTGCATGCAACTCGTCAAATTAGTTATACAGGCCTCAGTTATACAATTAGTTACGCAGGCCTTGTACTCAGTTTTTCTGAGTCCAAGGACGCAACGCATTCTCTAAGTTCTTCTTCAGTTAGCTAGAGCCAAAGGTTGCGTGGTGCTAAAGTGTGAACAATCTCCCAATTTCTAAAAGAAAAAAAAAAGCAAGACGCAGATTAGTATACGAACCAATGCACTATCCCAGTATACACTAACGAGAGAAAAAAGAATTCTCCCTGCGCATTGGTTCTCATCGAGACACCCATACAAAGGTCGCGCATACTCTAAGCACAGCTTGAACTTTCGCTCGTGCGCAGTGGATGATACCTGACGCGCTTTTCGGCAAGGGCGACATTGCATACCTGCGCACACGCAAACAGGAAGTTCTGAACCTATTCGTGCTTTCAAGGCGCGCTTGACATGCGTGAGTGCTGACGACCTGTGCGGCCCGTGATCCGTATTTGGTGCGAAGGCAGGACAAGGTGCTCGGGCGGTAATTCTTCCAACTGATACCACCAGATCCGGAGGTTCTGTTCCTCGTTAACAAAATTATAGTTCTAACCATGCTCATGACCGCTCGATACGCGTGTTAACTGCTTAAGGAATATAGAGTCTTATTCAACCATACTTTTATCAGCACAAAATTAGAACATGTCGTCACGTTAGCATTAACACATCCACACTTAAACAATACTAAAACATCACAACTCGTAAAGACGTGCTGACCATGCAAATACTATAATAACTACCTGGAGAACTGCCCCTGTGGGAATTAGTAGGGTGATTGCACTGAACGAGATATGCCACAAAGCCACTGTCCCTCGACCTTGGTTACGTGTTTTCCGTATTTTAGCAGTTCTTAACGCGTGTAATAACATCAGCTTAATGATGGGTTCATTGGTAACTTGATAATCACCCGATAAAACGTTCAGGAATTAGAGGAATGGAATTGAACTGCCCGGCAATTCCCGGAGTGGGAATGGGCGATGTACCGGCATTCCGAGGAATTGAAAGGAATGGAATTTAGGCAACTGGTAATTCCCCGGTATGGAATTGGAACGGAATGGGACGCCCATTTTGCAACACTGCTTTGCATTCATGTGGATATGTACTGCACTTAAATTCTGACCTGTTCCATAAAGTAATTGAAACAAATGATGTGCATTTTAGAAGTGTCGCTTTTAGCAATGTATAATGTGTGTACCATACCTGAAATCATCACAATGACAGGGGGTTAGATACCCTTAATACTAGTGACACATTTGGAAAAAGGGTTCCTTTAACTCCGTCTTAAATAGCGTTGTGTGTTACTATGATGGGAGAGAAGTGGATGGGAGGCTGGTACGAGGCATTTATTTAATGATTGAATTGCCATGTTATGGGGAATATGAACAAAAGGGAGTTGACAAAATAATGTGTAACATTTAAAGTGCTACAGGGCTCTTGGCATTAAAAGGAACTACAAGCAGACCTGAAACGTTTCAGTAGAAAAAAGTGGGGAGGGGTACGCACAGAAAGTGTGGGTGTTATGCAGGCTTTGACAAAAGAAACAAGTTGGCAAATGAGAACAGCATTTGATGCGAAGTAAAACGAAGCCAATTTCTCAGTATTCTTGGATCACCTCTTGTGCCAACCGTGATGTACCTGGGATGCCGGGTACATCACGGTTGCATCTTTCAAGTGCATTGTCGCAGTTTCTGCATTTTCATTCGGTATGTGGCTTGACAAAGAGGGGTTAACATTTGCGCATGTTCCGTGAAAGTTTACCAGCATGCCTCCTAGAACACCAGTGCTCTTTTGTAAAGAAAGCTGAGCTAATTGGTCGGATTGCATCTTGAACAGCGCTAAGAAGCACCTGTATTGTCCCTCTTCCTGTGCCTCGTCTTCTTAGCACTGTTCAAAATGCAGTGGTTTTTCCTTATGACGTGACAGCTTCTCTTGGGAAAGATTGATTGATTGATTGATTGATTGATTGATTGATTGATTGATTGATTGATTGATTGATTGATTGATTGATTGATTGATTGATTGATTGATTGATTGATTGATTGATTGATTGATTGTAGGGTTTAACGCGCCGACGCAACGCAGGCGATGAGGCGCGCCGTAGTGGAGGGCTCCGGATTAATTTTGACCACCTGGGGATCTTTAACGTGCGCCGAAATCTCGTACACACGGGCGTTTTTGCTTTTCGCCTCCATCAGAAAAGCGGCCGCCGCGGCCGGGAATCGAACCCGCGACCTCGTGCTCAGCAGCGCAACGCCTTAGCCACTGAGCCACCGCGGCGGGTCTCTTGGGAAAGGCCACAGCCTTTGGCTTGAGCAGCTTTTGTTGGGGCCTTGGCAAGGTATAGGTGTGGGCGAGTTGGTAAACCATACTGAACGTTCAATGCGTTGACTAGACGAAGACGACAGAAAGAAGACAAGACAATACGCATTGTCTCGTCTTCTTTCTGTCGTCTTCGTCTAGTCTGCGCATTGAACTTTCAGTTTGTTGGGGAACTTCTGAGCGGCAGTCCACTGTGCAAAGGCCTCCTCAAGCCTCTTGTTAGCATAGCCCAGAGCTAACGGGCGTGTGCAGTAGTAGAGAAAACAAATTTTTCTGTGAGGCTACGGTTCCAGCTGATAAGCTTTGAAATATGCATAGTGTAGTTGTGACTTCGTGAGGTTCTGGTTGTGGTTCAGTGTGGCCCAGTCTCATTTCTTCTGCATCAGTGTCGGGCGCGCATGTCACAGATACAAAAGGCCCATTGAGGTAACTTACGGGACGATGTAGAAATGAAGTGCCACCGAGCCTTAAGACAGCGCAGAAATGTTTACAAGGAATTTTCACTACACTGAAGTCCATGAAGGTGCATTCTTGCGGCAACATCTCCACTGTGTGCCAGCCAGGTGGTTGTTAGCACACTTGGTACCTGCAACATCCACATCACCCTCCCCGTACTCCAGTGAAGTGTTCATTCTCTGCATCATCAACTGGCTCGTAATACAAGTAGGCTGGGGTATTGCCACTATATGCCCTCTAAGGGGATTGTGATTGCATCACACGCCTGCTGTAATCTTGTGGCCTGTCAAATAGAAATTTAATTCAATAAAACGTGTTTCTGGGCTAGTTGATACATACTTAATGGGAGGCTTAGAGTAAATACAACAAAGACGGTGGCAGACGCAGTGGTGTAACTAAGGGGGGGGCAAGGGGGTACAAGTGCCCCAGGCGCCACTTGGGAGGGGGCGCCGAGCTAGGTGCTCCCAACATGTGCCCGAGGGAAACAAGCGGCACCGGGTTACCGTATGTCACCGCAGAGGGGCGGCAATGCCGCAAAAGTCGCTGTTGAAGAGAACGCCAGTATGGGCTTGTTCGCACGACATTGCAGCAAAAGAAGAGGGCTGAGGGAGACAAGGACGACAAGAAAGGGTCACACATGGGGCACAATGTCGGGGACACCCACGGGGGGCTAGCGCTCCGCGCAGCTCCCGGCATAGCGCCCCGTATATGACCCCCTCTGTCCGTCCTTGTCTTCCTGGGCCCTCTTCTTTTGCTGCAATGTGGCTGTTCAAGCAAATTCTTTCCTTTCTGCTTTCTGCTTTCCTTGTCACGATGCGGCGCCATCGATGTGTAAATACTTTGGTACGGAGTCCATGAGACAACCCCAGATGATACCCAGTGTGTGTGCGTGCTGCATGCATGTGCTTTCTGTTTTTTTGTATCCCAGAATCAGACGGTGGGGTGGGTGCCATTTTTAAAATTTGCACCCTTACAATTAGATTAATCCTTTGCACGTATTCTTAAAGCGCGAGGTGAACCACATGCAGTACATTTTAGGGATCCTCTTTTATATTCACAGCAAACCATTATGGTCGTGTCCATCAAAACCTATACCCGTCGCGAATGCTCAGTGGAAGGCGTTGCGCTCCTGAGCTTGCGCGATTGCGTTCTATTTCCTGCCGCAGCACCGAGCTTTTTAATGCATCATTAGCATTAATAAAAAAATGTGGGAATAGTATGCAGATATGAAGTTTGCAATAAATCATTTGAGAAATACATTACATGGTCCTATTTTATGTGAAGCGACACAAGAACCTGTGACCGACAAGGCCCATTTCTTCATTCACTTTCCCAAAACGGCCAGATGGCCTTTTTTCAACATAGATGATGACGATAATAATAGTGATAATAATAATAATAATAATAATCAATCAATCAATCATTTATTTAACGTGCCCAGGAACAACCGAGAGGTCTTAATGCTGGCGCATAAAAAAAGAAACAAAAAAACTAAGAATAACACAATAGAACAAGATGACTGTTCAGAAGAAAACTATCAGAGACACAATGCGCACAGAAATATTAGGACGGCAGGAAAAAAGTAGATTAACACAGTATGAGAAACAGCTAATGATGATGACGAAAAGTCAGATAATATACATACATACATACATACATACATACATACATACATACATACATACATACATACATACATACATACATACATACATACATACATACATACATACATACATACATACATACATACATACATACATACATACATACATACATACAACAATGCGCCAGATAAACTAAAAGAGAAGGATAGAACAAATTGCACATGTGATGTTATCTTATAACGGTAGAAACCTTAAGGGAAACCATAACTGTGACCCATCAAAAACATCGAGGTCAAGAAAATAAAAATTATAAAGACTTTGTATCCTGTTGAGGGTTGAGTGCTGAGAGAGGCGGGTAGTTACAAGAAACGGCCTGCTCTCTCTTGTTTGCTTCCGCGGAATCCGAAAATTAACACTATTGAGCAGTATAGGACAGGATATAGTACCGTGAACGAGCTTGAAAAGAAAGAAGAGATCGGCGCGATTTCACCGGCAGTGAAGTGAAGGCCGCGACAATAGTTCAACGGTGTTAGAACACGAGCCAGAGTCATTTTTAGTGAAGCGGTGGTTGTAAACGCTTAGAAATTTTTTCTGGACACGCTCAACTACGTTACTTAAGGAATTAGAGATGCCATTCCAGATCGCAGATGCATACTCAAGTTGAGGAAGACAAATTGCGGTGTACAATTTGCGGAGTGGCAGAGGAGAATTGAATTCTCTCGATATTCTACAAACACAGCCGAGAGAACGAAGACCCCGCATAGCAACACGCCTAGTATGAGCTGAAAAATGCAAGGAGCTATCAAAGAGAACGCCGAGATCATTGATCTCACAAACCCTACATAAAGACACAGAATTGACAGAGTATAAAAAAGATACGCTAGACGATTTGCGAGTGAAACTCATGACTTTTGTCTTTGAAATATTGAGAGAAAGGTTATTGTTTTTACACCATTCTGAAAAAGAACACAAATCAGACTGCAACAAGCGACAGTCGTTAAATGAATGAATTTCCCTAAATATCTTTATATCATCTGCATACAAAAGGAAAGAAGAATTGCGAATGGCAGAAGAAACGTTGTTAACATACATTAAAAAGAGGAGTGGGCCTAATACCGAACCCTGAGGTACAACACTGGTCACTTTGTAAAAGGAGGACGTTTGGCCATTGACGGCAACATAACATGATCTGTCACGAAGGTAGCTATGCAATAGATTCACAACAGCGGTGTCAAGATCAAAATGAGCAAGTTTAACCATAAGCATTGAGTGACTGACTACATCGAACGCTTTGCTGAGGTCACAGTGAATGGTGTCGACCTGTCCTCTCTGGAATACAGGTGTAGATATTTGCGTCATGAAACTGGCAAGATTAGTGACGGTTGAGCGGCCAGGGACAAATCCATGTTGATTATTATTCAATGAGTTTTTCACATTAAAAGACAGTATGTGGTGAAGGGCCAGCTCAAAAATCTTTGACATGGCACAGAGAAGAGAAATCGGTCGATAATTCGAGACATCAGTTTTAGAGCCAGACTTAAATACTGGAAAAACACGAGCAATTTTCCACATGCTAGGAAATGTGGAAGTAATCAGACAGTTATTAAATATGCTAGTCAGTACTGGGACCAATATACTGCTATAAGCTTTTAGTATGGCGGAGGGGATACCATCTGGACCACATGATAAGGATGGTTTCAAGCGCTTAATTCATTCGCTGATGAGATTTTCATCTAGAGACAGAGCATTGGGTGTGTTGATTTCCAAATGTTGTTCGATAGTAGTGCTAGAGTCAGAGGCTTTATAAACGGAAGAGAACTGCGTGGCAAAACAGTCAGCGACGGCTTGTAGTTCTGTTCCATTGGAGTCCAGTAGTATTAAAGGCTCTTCACTTTTGTTAGACCGTTTGCGTACACACTTCCAGAACTCAGCCGGCCTGTCAGAGGCGCTTTTTTCTAAGTGTGCAATATATGAACTGTGATCCCGTTTATATAGGCGTTTACAGAGAGTTCGAAAGCATCGGAAATCTTCCTTGCGCTCGAGAGATGGAGTGCTTTTAAGCTTTCTGTGTGCGCGATCTTTATGCTTTAGAGCACTTATAAGTTCAGACGAGAACCAGGGGGGATATTTATGGAGTTTAGGAGTATGTTGTGGAATATATTTGCGCATACTGCTTAAGATAAGTTCCGTAAGCTGATCTACTTGGTCATCAACATTGGTTTTTTCAGTTACCATAGACCAGTCAATGGAGGATAAGTCACGGTGTAAGCCAACGTAGTCACCTTTTTTGAAAGCAAATCTGGGAGATTTGTTGATGTTATTTTGAAAGCTCTGTTTTTCCCCTGACAGAGAGAGTGTTAGTTTAAGTGGTGGGTGAAATTTATCGGGACGAACAAGAAAAACGTCAGAGAGTGACACTTCAATAGGCTGATTGTTCGAAATACACAGATCTAATATGTTACCGCAAGGATTGGCAATAGTATTATGTTGTTGAAGGGAATTAAAAGCAAGAAAATCTAATAGCAGGCCGCACTTATTCTCTATGTATTGATGGTAATGAGAAAATTTAAGTGTTCTCCAGTCGATACCAGGGGTATTAAAATCACCAATAACAACAATCCTGTGCTTCCTATGTGAAACTATGACATTTTCAATGGAAGAGATGATGTCATTAAAAGAGATTGGGGTAATGCTAGGCTGCACATAGAAGGACCCAATCAACAATTTTTCGCAGCGATCAAGGCTAATTTCGACCCATATTGATTCAGGAACAGTTTCAATGTCACTTCGGCTAACAGATCTCAGAGAATTATCTACAGCCATAAGTACGCCACCACCTTTTTGTTTTGTTGCACTGAAGTCACGATCACTGCGGAAGGTGTTGTAACTTGATGGAAAATAGTCTGATGAGGAAATCTCATTGCACAGCCAAGTTTCGGTAATCACAATGACAGGAAACGAAGACGAAATAACATAAGCGAAGAATTCAGTTGGCTTAGTTCGTAGACCACGAGCGTTTTGGTAAAAGATGTCCAAATTACACACCTTCACTGTCAATTACAGACTCTGAAGGATGGAGCATATCATCATGTATAAACCCACGGAATGGCTTGAAAATGCAGCCACGCGGCCACATTGAGGGGTCGTTCAGACGCTTCATGTTTTCTTCGTCAACCATGACGTAGAATGAGGAGTACGACAAATATTTTTGTTTTCAGCCGCCGGCAGGAAAGGGGACAAATATTTTGAGATTCGATGTGCTTCTTGAGGTCAGCAGCGGCAGTGTCAGGGCTCAACTTTGAAACAAATAGTGCCCTTTGACGCTGCGGCCGCTCAACCACCGACAACGCACACGACTCCATGGCTCCAAGGAATGCAGGCCTGTTTCCCTTCTTTGTATTCTTTTCACCCTTTGTGGCAATCCGCCTCTTTCACAACCCCACTGCGCATGCGCAATCCCCTAGCGGCCAAGTCCCTAAGCAGTCCAGTAGGGGCAGCAGACGACATTCCCCACAGCTCCCGCACAAGCGGGAAGGGGTCGTGGTTGTATTTACATCGTTTGATTTTTTGCGTGCGCTCGTTGTGCGCGGAACAATGCCCACAACTTGTGCTGCGTTCCGCTGTAACTCGGAGTGCCGAAAAGGGAACGGTGCCGGCTTCTATCGCTTCCCGCCGGCCGCACGCGATCGGCTACGGCGGCTTGCGTCGCTCGCGTCGGCTCGGGTGATGGGAACTGTAGGCTTAGCATCCTGGCGGATATTTGATCGCTGCTATCTGTGCAACTGCGAATGACAATCCGCAACACAACTTTTCACTACACTATCATACCCTTTCTCGCATGTGGAACTCTATTTAAGTTATAACTGCCGTTTGAGCGATCGGTGACCAAGACATCTGCGTAGCCTGTTTCGATGCTTCCGCGCAGGTATCGCCATCTCTCGGCTGCTCGGCGCACCGCGCGCCGCGGCGAGCGGTCAGCGTAGGCTTGCATCGCGGCAGATATATCTGATCGCCGCTTTTAAAATAAGCCCTGACAACAATCCCTAGCACAATTTTTCACCACACTAACACCTACTTTCTCGCATGTGGAACTTTTTAGCGATCAGATTGATTCAGAAGAGCAGCGACAAGCGCGGTTGCTACCGTGGTCTGCGCCGGTTCGAGCCGCTGAGTGTGCCGAGCTGGCAGGCGCGGCCGGCGTGTGCGCGGACTGTTTCCGAAGGCAGAAAACGCTTCACGATTGCTTGCTTTATCCATTTCTTGCGAACAAACGCGCAGAATCTACAAATTCAGCTCAGCGATCGTCGTAGTTGACCATGGTGCAAAAACTGTGGGCGGAGCGACGCCGACGACGCATCTCATGCGCGCATCGGGCCGTCTCAAATTCACGCCTACGACTAGTGGCGACAGTCGTAACGATCAGTCGCATGCGAATCGCGTGTACCAATCGTACATGTGTCCAGCGCTTAAAGGCATTTTGCGAACTGCCGGCCTTTGTTGAACTGGCGATCGCACTTCATGCCAGACGACTCCAAGTACTGCTCGAGCTGCCACTCGGACGGCACACGGATCTGTCCGAGATTTCTCTGCCAGCCCTCATTCAGTGATAAGAAGCCGCCTGGTATTATGTGATGACCAGGGGCTGTCGTCTTAAGGCGTTAAAACACCAACACAGAAGAAAAACTTCGGCTGCTCCTCGCCGTAATGTGGGATTGCCGTGCATACAACGAGAACGCAGCCGGAGGAAACGCCGGCAAACCCTACGGCTTCAACTTCCGCTAGGCACGCTAGGTGGCAGCACACCGCAATGAAAGAGGCGGATTGTTGTCAAAGGTGGTCGGGCAGGATCGTCAACGCGTTGCTCCGAAGGGGATTGACGAGCTGGCGGCGTAGGGCAAACAGGACTGGTCTCGGTGTCTCTAGGCGTGTCGGAGGGCGAGGGGTTGTCGGAGGTTGAGGGGATCACCGAAGCTTCAAATGGAACAACCATCGGGGACTTCGCAGGCGCGGGGGTCACACGGCGGGCCAGCTCCTCACGTAAAAAACGAACCTCGGAGCGGAGGGAGGCGACGATTCGAGCCTATAATAAAATTAATAATAATAATAATAATAATAATAATAATAATAATAATAATAATAATAATAATAATAATAATAATAATAATAATAATAATAATCAATCAATCAATCAATCAATCAATCAATCAACCTTTATTTTCGGTGCCCAGGAACAACCCTAGGGTCTTGGTACTGGTACACCATATACAAATCGTACATAAAAACAAACTAAAATCAAGACAACACAACACACAAAACTGTATGCATGAAAGAAACAATAAAGTAAAGACAGTTACAGTAATCTCAGAAAGCAAAACAGCAAAAAAAAAAAGAAAAGAAAAGAAAAGAAACAGGAGACCTAGCGTTGCAAGCCATGACACTCGGACAGCGAAATGTTCAAGGCACGTGAAAAACAGGAAATACTCACTGAACATGACAGCGATAAGTTATACGCATAACACGAAGGTTTTATAACAAAATGTTCGGAAGTTTCAACTTTGAAAGAAGTTCAGCATTACAAGCACTGGCACTCAAACCTACAGAAATTCAAGCAACGCAAAACCAGGAAATGTGAAAAACAAACAAACAAGAACATGATTTGCCTAAAATAAATACAGCACATAAATTTGCAATGACTAAAGGCACTTAAGCTACAACAGTTTTCAAGTCGTTTGAGAACAAAGAAAAAGAGCTCTGAAATATATCAAGACGATCAGAATATTCATTATATGCACATTGTATTCTGCAGATGGACGAGCGTCTTCTACTTAAAGCATCTGTTCTAAAAGTTCGAAATGTTCGGAAAAGTTTGTTCGGCAAGTTGACATTGATAAGTGTAACCAAGTCGTCACACAAAATATCCCCATGAAGAAGTTTATAAAGAAAGATAATATCAGCTCGCATTCGTCGACACCGAAGGGAAGGAAGACTTTTCAGAAAAGGCACACTGCCGTTAGCGTCTTCTAACACATGACGGAAGCGGTGCTTAAAGATAAAGAGGAACTTATTTTGAACTCTTTCGATACGGTCACTATTGAACTTGCAAGTTCCATTCCAAACAACAGAGCCGTATTCGAGAAGAGGTAGGCAGAGAGCCGAATACAACTTTAAAAAAGGAAGAGGACCTTTAAACTCTCTAGAATACCTGCAAACAGCACCCAGACATCGAAGAGAGCGACGGGTAATTTGTGTAACGTGGGAAGAGAAAGTCAGAGAAGAATCAAATAGTACTCCCAAGTCTCGAATTTCAGTCACCCTCGGCAATGCAGTGCTTGCAATTTTATAAGAGTATTGCAGCTGTTGAGTTTTTCTACTATAGGAGACAACTTTCGTTTTTGAGGGGTTCAAAATTAGGTCGTTTTTGGTGCACCAACGATGGAATGACGCAATATCAGCCTGAAGATAATTACAGTCATGAATATTGCGCACTTCTCTAAAGATTTTCATATCATCAGCATAATAATAATAATAATAATAATAATAATAATAATAATCAATCAATCAATCAATCAATCATTTATTTGCGTGCCCAGGAACAGCCGGGGGGGCCTTAGTGCTGGCGCACGGAAACAGAAACACACGAAGCAAAATGTACACATCTCTCAAATACAAAATAAAATACAAAATACAAAGGGGAAAAAAACGGAAGTATAGCTAATAATAATAATAATTATAATAATAATAATAATAATAATAATCTTTATTGCCATTCTCATAAGGAAATACATCATGTTCGGGCCCGTCAAAGCCAAAAGAGGCTTGAGGGACTGGGCCCGGCAATCGGCGAATCAAACAATGGCCGAAGGAAATGAACACAATAAAAACAAACAACATAAGTCACTCAAATAAAAGTGCCACAATTGATGGCTATCAGCACTGTGTCCCATGCTTTAAAACAAAGGGAGAAAGATTAACGAAGAGATTTTAACAAATTTTGCAGTTGCCGCTTGGAGGTTACAGAAAAGAAATCTTCAGACAGTTGATTAAAAGAAACAGACACATACACATTTCTTGTTGCTTTACCATATCTAGTGGAGCAATAGGGTACAAAAAAACGAAGTTCCTTTCTTAACATTCTTGGAACCACGGCTTCATGCTTGAAATCGGAGCTCCAGAAATGCTTAAGAACAACAGTTTCGAAAAACAAAGAATGAAATGAAGGAAGCTGAACAGCGGTGAACATGTTATCAGATATGGGTACGGAAGAGTTGTAGGCAATACTTTTTAACATGTTTTTTAGCAGCCTATCAATTCGGTCTTTCCAGTTCGATGAACAATGCGCATACACTGTGATGCCATATCTGAGAACGCTATACGCCAGTGCATGCATAACCATTTTCTTCACTGGAAACGGCACAAGGGATTTCATATTGAACAATGTGCATGCAGCGGCGCGCAGCCTACCACAAACAAAAGCTAAGTGGCTATTCCATGATAAGTCGCTATCAAAATAAACGCCTAAATATTTTACCGAGTTTGCGTAATCTAAAGGCGCACATTGACACTCGCAGCAATTCTGTTCATGCAAGAAAATCGGCACGTTTAAGGTTACCTTTTTCAAAGGGTTGCGGAAACATAATAGTTCAGTTTTTTTCACGTTAACGATCACGTTAACGATCACGTTAATAATAATAATAATAATAATAATAATAATAATAATAATAATAATAATAATAATAGTAATCTTTATTAATCACCAAAGAAAAGCTAAAAGAAAAGGTAATAAAAACAATAATAATAAATATACAATAATATTATTAACCATTATCATGAGGGCGCGGAAATATGTTTGCCATGGGCGCCATCCTATCTCGTTACGCCCCTGGGCAGACGAGACAGGCACTGTCTCGTCTGCCACCGTCCTCGTTTTATTTGCGCTAAGCCTCCCATTTAGTAGAAATTTCCTTACACAAGCAGATATCAAAGTAGTCAATGATTTCTGTTGCTCCCGGTTGGTGTTCTGATATTTATTTTTCAAAACTTTGTTTTGGGCATCTGTACCAGTATTTTTGGTAATGAGCACATTGACGTCAAGTCTGTATGCTCTTACCTAGATTTTTTACGGCCAGCCATTAGCACTCTATGTACAACTTCAGCTTGCTGTTCGTGCAATGTTACGGGCATTGAAGGTCACGTGCATTCCATTTCTTCGAAAGATAAATTTGTGATATTTCTCTGACCAATAAGTACAGCATCATATGAATGCACATACCAGCCCGTCCTTTTAAGCCTTTGGTGCGAAGCTTGGCCGCCGTGGAAGTCGCATAGCACAACTGTGCTTCCAGGAAAGCTCTCGTTCAAAGCATTTCTTTCAGCTTGACTGTAATTCACCATAGAATATTCAGGACATAAGTCAGTATTGTATTCCTGGAACACTTTAAGGGCTTTAGGTATGCAGGTTCTCGTCTCGAACTGTGACAAAAGCACCCTAAGGTCAAATATCCAAGTGGCGTCTTCTCAACGAACAAAAGAAGTGGCAATGCGTAACTTGCTTTATTAGTGGCATTGAGGCATGAAACTGGCCTTTTTCTGCATTCCCCATGAAAAGTATTCTGGATTTTGCCCAAGGTGACCGCCACAAAAACATCTCGGAACACAAGACATCATGATTCAACTTCACGAGCTGGTGGTCAAACAGGCCACGAGAACCGGACCAAGGGCCATCCTAGCCTTAGATCTCAAGAGAGCGTTTGATAACGTAACCCACGCCAGCGTGTTACGGAACCTTAACACAACGAGATGCGGAGGCAGGACGTTCCAGTATATCAGAAACTTTCTAACGGGCAGAGCGGCAACATTGGCGATAGGAGGAACCAAGTCAGACCCCATAACACACCCCAGGGATCGGTGATCTCACCTCTGCTGTTCAATCTCGCTCTCCTGCCTTTGCCACGAACAGATTGAAGGCATCGACCATGCATTTTACACTGACGATATTACGGTATGGACGAACAGAGCAGGGTTGGAGGGGTGGATGGAAGAAACATTGCAGCAAGCAGCGAAGATGGTGCATGAGTACGCTAAGTCATGCGGCCTGAGCTGCGCTCCCCAAAAATTCGAGCTCTTAGTAGTCCAACCGGGTGCTAACAAGAAGACCAGGAGTCAAATCACTCTTCAAATAGACGGAATTGAGATAAAGCCCACCCAACAATGCCGTATGCTGGGGCTCATACTGAGGACCGACGGTAAAGCGTACGCAGCCCTTGCCAAGATCAGAACCGCCACGGAACAGGTACTGGGTATGCTGAGACGGGTAGCCAACAGGAATCGAGGCATAAAAGAATACACACGCAATCCGCCTTGTCCAGGCTTTCGTCATCTCGCGAATCATCTATTCAGCACCGTACCTGCAACTAACGAAGACACAGAGAGAAGTACTAGACATACTTATAAGAAAGGCAACGAAGCAAGCCCTGGGACTCCCCATGTACACGTCCACCAAACGGCTGCATGAAATGGGAGTCCACAACACCGTGGACGAGCTTGTGGAAGCCCACCTGTCCAACCAGAGGATGCGACTCAGCTGCACCAAACACGGCAGAAGGGTCCTCCAGAAGATAGGATGGAAGATCGAGCTGATGCCAACACCGGACCTCATACCAGAACACTGGCGAGCAAAAATCCCGTCGAAGCCCCTTCCACGTAATATGACGCCGGGAGAGGACGAGGGAAGAAGAAAGGCGCGAACAGCAGCTCTGGAGAGGAGATTCGGCGACAACCCTCACGTCTTGTACACGGACGCATCCCTACTACAGGGAAGCGACAGAGCAGCAGTGGCCGTAACGTCTCGAAACAGGCTAATTACCACGGCATCCACGAAGACACGAGACCCAACCACAGCGGAAGAAGTGGCCATGGCACTAGCGCTGCTTCAACCCGGCGTCGAGGTCGTGATTACTGACAGCAAGAAGGCCTACAGCAGCTACCGGAAGGGCACGATCTCCTCCTTGGCAGCAAACATTATGAACAAGAGCGAGCCACCAGAAAGGGTAGTCGATGTCGTATGGACACCCGCTCACTCCTCATTAATCGGCAACACAATTGCCGACTAATACGCCCGAGAGATGGCACGCCGGGCACAAGAGGAGGCGAGTGGAGGAGAAGACGACCCGACTCCCGCCACTAGCTTTAAAGAGATAACAGAAATGTACAGGGAGGACAGGCGCGCACTGCCGGCACCCCATCGTACACTAACACGGAAAGAGCAGACAGTATTAAGAAGAATTCAAGCGGGGTCAGTGGCCCACCCAACATTGCTACACACCATGTTCCCACAACAATATGAAGACACATGCCCCTTCTGTCGCCAAGAAAAAGGCACTTTGCGACACGTAATTGCAGAGTGTACGTCACTCAAAGCCCCCATCCCACAAATCCCATCCCCAACCAACACCCCCTACCCCCTTCCCCCAAAGAGCGATGGGAGATCCTACGGTCCAGCCCCACCGCAACGACCCACGCGGCCCTAGTGGCCCGGGGCCTAGAGGTGCTGGCCGTTATAAGACCACCCCGTCAGAGGCCGCCTCAACGGTGACTTCAATGGCTCAAATAAAGTTGTATCTATCTATCTACATGAGCTCAAAGTATTTCATATATTCTCCTTTTTGCCATTTTCTCCAACTACACTTAATTTGTTTTGTCCATTTATTTCATTAATAGCAGGAAGAAATACAGGGAACCGTGCCTCATAGACAAGGACGCAGTTTAGTCGGGGAGAACTTGGGAAATTAAGGGCGCACAACATACTCCATGGTGTGATGTGTTCTCAAGCCGTCCGCTTCCGAATTCTTAAATGCTTATGCGCTGCACCTGATAAGTGTCTGTGGTCAGAATGCGCTTTTGTGGGATTTTATGTCTGTTATATAAATAAATAATCAGTGCGGTGGCGTTCGGTAAACTGCCCCAGACTTGTGATTTTTTTACAACTAAATTGGTATATGTCTGCACTTTCCAGTCTTCTCTTGAACGACTCCTGAAGGTCTTGATTGAAAGCTAGAAAACCTGTCCAGGTTTTGTCATCTTTCATCAAATCTTTTATCTTTCATGATGGTCTCCTGTGGATCGTCATTCACATCGGGATCCATGATTTTTAGGAGTGTGAGTAGTTGAGCCGAAGAAAATAAACAAAACAAAAATATAAACGTGTGTGGTATTTTCTCATTTCAGATAGCCGTGAACTGTCGCTGCTCGGCATGTGTGGCCAAATTATCTTGAATTTCAGGCTGCGAGCTGGTCAGCCCGTACTCGCATTGCTTCGCGAATGCGGAAGTAAGGGTGGATGGGCTTTCCCAGTAACGTTAGACATTCCTACACGAGGTGGTATGTGGTACAGAGAGCTTCACAAGAGTGGCAGTTGTAAGGCTATTGGCTGGGATGGATGTGGCATAGAATGGGGGTGCCGTGAAAGCGGGAGCGTGAAGTTTGTACACGGGTGAGTTAGAAGATATAGTGGAGGCGGCTGCGAATGTCCGTGTGGTAAAGAGCTAGGGAACGGGTTGCACGAAAGAGAGTGTGACCGAGTCGTACACTCTCGACGGGAACGCCCGGAATGCCGCGGGCAGCAGCGTGAGCCGCATCTTTCCCTGGCAGGCGAGCCCATGGGAGCCGCTCCGGAACGATCGCCGGGTGGCGCTGCACTCTCCCCTCCGGTAAGGTCGGCCGGTAAGGTCTCCCCTCCAGTAAGCGGCGACCGCCCCGGCGTACTCCCCCGGAGGGGGAGTACGCCGGGGCGGCTGTCGCTTCGGCACGTGCTTTTTTCGCTGCGCGTGTGCTGCATTTGTCGCGCTAGGAAGAGGGCTGGAGGAGGAATAACATTTATTTTTTAAGGGAAAGGGGAGGGGGAAAGGAGAGTGGGTGGTGGCCTCAGTCCAGGCCGCTTTCAGGCTCCCCAGCAGCCCTCGCCCGGGAGATCAGGTACTCCTGATCCTCGAGCTGGAAGCTGGTCAGCCTGTGCTCCCACTGCTCCAATGTAGGTGATGGAATTGGGTTGGGATGTTTGGCGCACTCCCATACGAGGTGATAGGTGGTGTTTGGTGTATTGCATGTTGTGCAGTTGTAGGGAAAAGCAGTTGGTGAAATATGATGCAAAATTGCCATGTTGTAGTAAGTCTGTGTTTGGATTCTGCACCAGATTCGAGAGTCTTGTGTATTGAGTGATGGGTGAGGAGGAGGGTAAAGGAGGCGCTCCCGGCGATAATGATATAAGATGTCCGTGTATGTTTTTGGGACTGACTGGCTGGGCGAGGCGATTGGAGGTGTGTCGTCGGCCTCCCTTGGGAATGCCCGGTGTAATATGTCGCGGGCAGCGGCGTGAGCCGCCTCATTCCCCGGGAGGGAGGCATGACCAGGCGTCCAAACAATGTGAATGGTCGGGAGAGTTTTGGCGTGTTTTAGTAGTGTGAGCGCATGCAGAGATATTGGTCCTGATAGGTAATGCCGGCACGCCTGTTGAGAGTCAGTAATGACTGTAATAATTTGCTTTTTGCTGGAGGTGGCCGCTAGGGCGATGGCTGTCTCTTCTTCGACATCGGTTTCGGTTGTTCGGACTGTTGCAGCTGAGATTGATGTCCCTTCGAAACCCACGACCACTGCAACGTGGGCCTGGCGGTGGGGATTTCTTGCGACGTCTGTATAATATACATCGGGGTTGTCGGTGAATTTATTGCTTAAGTATTTATTCTCGCCTGTCTTCTCCCTTTGTTGTATTCCGGGTGCATGTGTCTTGGAATGGGGGCTACTTTGATGTTGGTTCGTATGTTTAATGGGATCCGGGTAGGCGCGTTAAGATGGTGCAGGGATGGGGTAGCCCAGTTTGTCCAGAACCACCCGGCCCGTTGGAGTTAGAGCTAGTCGATTTAGTTGGCTTGCTCGTTGCGCTTCCAGAATTTCGCTCAAGGTGTTATGGAGTCCAAGCTTGAGTAGGTTGTCTGTAGGTGTAAAAGCTGGAAGTCCCAGGGCCAGCTTATATGATTTCCGAATTAGGGCATCTATTTTAGAGTGTTCCTTGGGGCGTAGTTGGACGTATGGGGTGCCGTAGGCGATGCGGCTGGTCAGAAGTGCCTGGACGATGCAGCAGGTGTCCTGTTCTTTAAGACCGCTCTGCTGGGTGCAGATCCGTCGGATTAAGTGCATCAACTGCATCACCGTGGTGTTAAGTTGTGGTAGTAAGTCGGTACCGGAGCCGTCTGCATGAAATGGCACTCCCAAAATGCGAAGTGATGTGACTTGAGGTACCGGGCTGGACGCGATGCTGACAGATGGGTCGGTTGTTGGGTTGGGTGGTCTACCTCGTGAGCGTGCCCGAAGGACCAGTAAAGCTGACTTGGTAGGGGCGCACGCAAGGCCCCGTCTTTCCAAGTACTCCGTCACGCAGTGTATGGCCTGTTGAAGCCTGTCCTGCTGTTCTCCAGCTGATCCCGTGTTCGTCCAGATTGTAAGATCATCGGCGTAAAAGGCGTAATGTAGTTCGGGGATCTCTGAAAGCTGGGAAGGCAGTTGAAGCAGGGCAATATTAAATAGTAAGGGAGAAATAACGGAGCCTTGAGGCGTGCCTTTCGACGGTGTTGAGAATGTGCCCGTTTGTATTGGACCCAGTCGAATTTTAGCGGTACGGCCTGACAGGAACGCTCGTACAAAGTTGAACGTCGCTTCTCCGCAGTTGGTGTCTCGGAGTCCTTGGAGGATCGCTTCGTGGGTGACGTTGTCGAAGGCGCCTTGAACGTCTAAAGCCAGGATGGTACTGGGGGTGGTTTTGCTGAGGTTGTCTATAATTTGTTCTTTCAGCTGCAGCAATACGTCCTGGGTAGACAGATGGGCGCGGAATCCGAACATTGTGTGAGGGTAGAGGTTATTATCGTCAAGATGTTCTGTCAGTCTACGGTTCAGCCAATGTTTGTTGAAAAGTGCCAGGATGGACTCCTGCGTGTCTTCGTTCAGGTTTCGTAGAAGTTTATTGGTAATTCTGTCCTTGCCTGGCGTGGTGTTACGGGTCAGACGCGCAAGTGCCCCCTGTAGCTCTTGCATTGTAAAAGGGGCGTCCATGCATGCGTTCGGTTCGCCTTGGTACGGAGGGTGATTTTGTTGCCGCTGTTCTGTGCCGAATAGTTTGTTTTAAGTGCGAATGCACTTTATAAGCGACCCCAAACCATCCACCGCCGGCGGCGGCGGCGGCGGCGGCGTCCGCAGTGCTCCTCTATATTTAAAAAAACAGCATCCGGCGCCAGGTTTCGATCCGAGGACTTTGCGGCCGCAGCGCGACGCTCTACCGACCAAGCCACGGACGCGACGGTGATATCAGTGTTAGTGACGCGCCTTATGTCTTTAACGCATTCAAACTACGTCGTCAGCGGCGTGCGTTGGCGACTCAGCGGCGTTATAGCGGCTTGATAACTGCGTGGTGTACACGTGATACTACAAACCCGATGGAAGAGATGGAAGAGAAGGCGGCGAGGCGGTGGGCTGCGGGGGCCGAGCGCAAGCGCCGCAAGCGGGCCGACAACCGTGCATTCGCACTTTCACATTCTCCCCCTCGGGGAAATGCGGGGGAATTTTTTGTATAGTTCGCAATAATTGGTCCGGTGGGTTTGGGTGGTTATGCACCAGGCGTTGGGTCTGCTGTTGCGTCGTGGTCTTGGATGGTTTTGAGCCCAGTAGATGTCGTAGTATTTTCCACGTTCTTTTAGTGCTCAACGTGCCACTTAATTCACTACAAAATGTTCTCCAATTTTGCTTTTGCAGTGTTAGGGCATACTCTGCTGCCTCTTTGGTAATTCGAGCTATTTTTAGTTTTAGTTTTCGGTTGGTTTTTCTGGTTTTCCAGCGTTTGATTAGTCCTCTGCGTGCAGCCCATAGATGGTCGAGGTGAGTGTCAATAACCGGTGTTTGAGTAGCCAAAGTCACAGTTTTGGTGTGGCGTTGTATCACTTCCTCTATCTTTGCTTTCCAAAGTTCAAGATTTTCTTCTACAGGTGGTAAATCAGTCAAATCTTGCCGAAACCCGCCGCGGTGGCTCAGTGGCTAAGGCGTTGCGCTGCTGAGCACGAGGTCGCGGGTTCGTTTCCCGGCCGCGGCGGCCGCTTTTCTGATGGAGGCGAAAAGCAAAAACGCCCGTGTGTACGAGATTTCGGCGCACGATAAAGATCCCCAGGTGGTCAAAATTAATCCGGAGCCCTCCACTACGGCGCGCCTCATCGCCTGCGTTGCGTCGGCGCGTTAAACCCCACAATCAATCAATCAAATCAAATCTTGCCGAACCGCGGGCCAGTCTGTGAGCTTGGCTTGTCCTAGGCCGCGGCGTAGGGTGCCGTGAGCCAGTGTCAGGGTGACGATATAGTGGTCGCTCCCAAGATTGTCCGGTAGCCGTTGCCAATCAAACTGGGTGACATGTTGTACAAATGTAAGATCTGGAATGGTGTCCCTTGACACACTTGTTCCCAGTCTCGTAGAATAGGTAAGGTCGTTGCAAAGCACACGCTGGAAATTTTGTGTTGCTTGCAGCAACGCCGTTCCCTTCTTAGTTGGTTGTGGGTAGCCACAGGAGTGATGAGGTGCGTTGAAATCCCCAAGGAACACTACGGGGTTTGGGCCTGCCTTCTTGATTGCCTCCGCCAGAAGTGGGTTGATCTCCGTAAGGGGTTGGTTCGGTGGGCTGTATATGTTAAGGATGAATAGACTCCGCTGGCCAGGCTTCACCGGAATGATTTCTATGAAGGTATGAGCGATGGGTGAGGCGATTAAATGCTCTTGGGCCGTCAAATCTTTATTAACTAACACCGCCGTTCTGTGACTGCGATCACTCGAGTACGTTTCATACCCACGCAAGGTAGGTTGTGGCGTATCCGTTTCCTGAAGAACGAGAATTTCTGGAGGCGATGCCTGGATGTAGTTTTCTAATTGGGCTTTTTTACTTCGGAATGACAGGCAGTTCCATTGGTAGATTTTGATTTCATTTAATTTCCCCGCCATTCATCAGGAGTAAATTATGATGACGGTGGAGAGTCGCTAGCGTACTGCATCATCGGAGACTGCTGGGAGCCATCTTGGCGTGGCTTTTTGTGGGCTTTTTCAATGGTGGTCTCCAACAGGGTAATCCGAGATTCTAGCGACGGGAGTAATATTTCTTGAGGTGACCGGTTTTCTAATGCTGACAGCCGCGACGCGATTTGGTTGATGAGACCGAGCATATTTTCAGTAGTTTCAGAGATTAGCTTGTTGAGGACCTGGGTGGACTCTGTTATGAGGCTCACAACTTTTGCCAGCACCTTTTCTTCCATGAATGTCTGGGCTGGCTCTGGGACGGGTTGTGGGCTAGGTTGGCGCTGTATGGAGGTTTCCAACGCCTCTATGCTCTTTAGTCGGCGTTTTGTTGTTTAATCTCCTTGAGTAGTTGTGTGAGTTCGGATGCCGGTTGTGTGTGTGGTGGTTGTGTGTCGGGCGTTATGACTGGGAGAGGGGGAAACTCTGGAGCAGCGGGAGCATTAGAAACTATTGGCGGTGAGCGCGACCACGGGCGGCGCTGCGGAGCGCGCCTCCGTGACGTCGGCTTAGGGATTCTCGCATTTGTCGTCTGCTTCACTCGGGCTCGCTCTCTATGCTGTTTCTTTGCGCGCGGTTGAGATTTTGTGCTTGTCCACAGCAGATCTCGCGAATGCGCAAATTTTTTTTCGTAACAAAAGACTTAAAATAGCGTAAACTAGCTCAAGGCGTGATTTTAAGTATAGCTTTTGATACCGCTCCGGAAAAAAACATTGCCGGCGTCGCCCATGCATTGCTGCGAAGCTGGTCCTGTGCGGAGCGCGAAGAGTCGGACCTAGGCGTCAGCCTGTGTGTTCAGCAGTCTTTCGAAGAAAGGTAACAGCCGCAGGCTGACAACCGACAACAGCGAAAATGGAAGACCAAAACAAATTCCAGGCCATCGGGGCTGTCGGCTTTGGCAGACGGCATTACGATTCCAGCTAATCGTATGTAAGGTAAAACAGATTTGGCAACCGTGCTTAACACTCGAAACTATTGTATCAAGTCACTTTACGTTGTCACGGCATGAAAGTGTGCCGACATGCACTATGGGGCACAAATAATGTAGGTTGATTTCCAAATAACCTGCTGTGTGCTTCTAACCAGTATGCAGGCTTATTGAGCAAAACGAGTAACCTGTATGGCAAACATACAGTAAGACTATGTTTGTTCAGATTTAGAGGGATATTTCGGTACATTTGCCACAGCCATATCATCCCAATATTCAGATAGGCGTTATAGTAAAACTGCACTCAAGAGGGGGAGGACCAGGAGGAGGAGAAAAATTTAACAGTAAAATCGAGCTGGTTAGTGGGCAGGCTCCTCAGTCCAAGGCTAGAGAGTAAGATTCATTCTTCAATTCACCGAACTTCATCCCGAGTAGGCCAGGATTTGTTCTTTGCGACTGAAGGGGTCGGAAAGCAATAAAGAGCTGTCTGGACATATTCATTGTTTTTGAATTGTGTTATACTGAAAATTGGCATGTATACTATTTATTGCGTTACTTAGCAAGTATGTCAAGTTTTCAACACCGTAATCATGTCATAACTTTTCGGGTTGAGATTGAGTTCGTTACGATATCGATGGTTCGATAGAAATTAGGTGTACAAAAGCCGCCTTCGAGTACTGTGGACAACGTTATCTGCGCCGTAGCACAGATCTTATTGCATTGAATATTCACACGAACTTTGTGAGCCTCGCAAACATCCCCAAACCTCCTAGGACGTTTAGGACGGTGCAGAAAAATTAATGCGTTGGGCACAGAAAAAAAACGTTCATCTAACAACAACGAAAGAAAGAGAAAACACCCGTTTTATTTCCTGCTGTGCGACCCGCTGCTTGATGCGTAGCATTAGACTGTTGAGTCTTCATAAGAGCATCTCAGAAATGGTTAAGGGAAGCCTACGCATTTTGAATACTTATCGAGGAGCTCTGAGCGCTGAAACTCGCAAATACGCTAGATAGGACGAGGGCGAGTTACACACGATTGTCTGAGCGATGCTCTCTGAACGTCGTTCTCTCTCTCCTCGTGTGTTGTAAAATTGTGCGGGACAAAGCTTGAAATTATTAAGAGCCGTCAGAATCTGATTGAAAACACGCTTTTTAAGGCACCAAAGCATCAAAGTGGGCGATTTCTAGCAAAGGCACTGCAGCCAGTCAGAACCGGGCGACCGCGGCGCGGGTGTAGCAGCGGGGCGAATGTAGCAGACGACAGCGGAGCGGGTCCCTAAGCTGACGTCAGATCCAGGGGGCGCCACTCAAACACCTCATCGCCAATAGCTGACCAGCTTACCTTCTGCGCTGTTGTTCCTTGAGCAGCGGTGTGACGGGCCGTCGAAGCTTTTGGGATCGTTGGGATTAACCTCTTAGGGCAGTCCTTCCCAGCGGTGGAGTGGGCCAGATTACACAGTATGCGTGTTGGTGCACACTGATGGTCACTGGCTGGGTTGTTTAGTCCACAGTCAATGCACTTTGGTCGGTCCGGGTTTGGGCACACGTCTTGTCGGTGGCCGAGTTCTCCGCACAAGCGACACACTTGCACAGAACGTCGGAATGGGCGGCATCGGTACAGAAGGCTTCCCACTTTAACGTAAAATGGGACGTGTGGACCTTGAAAAGTCAGTAGGGCCGAGGTGGTTCGACCCATGAGGCGTGCGTGCAGGAGCAAAGGCTTGTTGGCTTGCAGCATATCCTGTAGCGTCTCAGTGTTCACTTCCGGATCAAGGCCGTGGATGACTCCCCTGCTTGTGTTCGGTGGTGGCTTCATGTACGGTTGGACTTCGTAGTCCGCTGCTCCAAGCCTGAGGGACTGGATTGCGCTTAGCGTGATGGCTTGTTCAGGATCCGGGGTGCAAGCAACAATTAGGTTGTTGGGGCTTTGTACTTGGACGACTACGTTATCGTAGAAGTCTTGCTGTGGAATTTGGCTCGCCGCGGCAATGCTGTGAGAAATAGCTCTCGGTGTCCACGCTGAAACGTTCAGTCCAGTTCTCGGGCGGTACACGATCGTGTATTGATCTTTCGGTAGCCGAGGCGGTGGGTTTCGAGATGTGGTGGTCTTCGCAGTAGCGTTAGCTTGCCTGTTCGGTGATTGCGACGCAGTTGACTTCTTGCGAAGCACAGGGATCCAGGGATTGTCAGGTGGGCGCGTGCACCCGCTCAGCGGATCTATGTCCATGTCGGCGCAAACAGGCGGTGAGCTTGAAGCACGTGCACTGACCTGGTTGTCTGGAACGCAAGCTCGAGCTGCGCTCGAGCTCGCGCCGCAGGGGCTCGTAGCCAGCTCTACAAAGTAGGCCCAGCTCGGTTGGTGAAGCCTCGGATCTTCTGATGGTAGTCTCTAGATTAATTCTGGGAGTAACCGGATAATTTTGGTGTCCAAAGAGAGCTCGTGACTTCCGCTAGCCGATACTAATTAGATTTTGGCTCGATGAACTCGAGGTTCGCTGATTGAGTGACATAAACGGCAGCCGAAACAGAGCTGTGCTGCTCGTGTCAGCCCCCTGGTAAAATTTTCTTTCAACTTATGAAAGCATACACATTAGCACGTGTCCAGCAAGTTCGGTTTACACGTAGAGTAGCTACTGGGTCCATTTTTGCCGGTGCTTGTCTTGTCGTCTGCTACGCGCCAGTCGAACGGCCGAGCGCCCCGGCGGTTTCACGGGATGAAGAGTGCTCTTGTGGGCGACCCTTGGCTAGTCTAACCACCTCAGACATCGCGAAATGACTGCGTCTGGTGAACGGCTTTTCAGCGCCCTAAGCAGACGCCCCCCGGTCCGCTCCTCCGCGTCTGGCAAGTGCACGCGCTGCTCGCGCTGTCTCCCGCACCGCCTGAGGCATCCAGCCTCCTACTCACGAATGCGAACAAAGCGACCACCGGCTGCGTGAGCCACTTCAGCCAGCACGTACAAAGAGCGGCGGGAACACTCCCCACAAGCCCGAAACGAAAAGATGAAACTGAAAGCGAAGCAAACCCCCCATATTGTTGCATGGTCAGCTGCCACGACAGTAAAGAAGAGTATCCATTCGTTAAATTCTGCATATTCCCCGCGAAAGCGCACCAAAAGGATAGACGGTAAGCATGGATCACTGCGGTTCGAAAGGTGAAATAAGTTGACACATTTTTGTTTGTATCTGTGTGCTTTCAGTTTACATTACCCGGCTTTGAAAATGCGAACTAGTGTTCTAACGAGTCCTCCCCTCTACACTTTTTTTAATGCATGCTGCCAATGATTGTTTCCCGCTATAATAAATGAACTGCGGAGTTGTTCAGCTGGTGCCGTTCGATATCGTCCATATATAACACAATAGGTTGACATTTTGCATGGGTGAAAAAAAAATAGTTTCAAGCGATTTACCTGGCTGTAGTAGCTCTGGTCCGTCTTGTCAATGTGACTTGTGTTCTGGACGGGATTGCTACGTTGTTCGTTTTTTTCCCACATTTACAAATACTGGTAATTAAAAGAGTTATACACCGAATTCTGCGTATTAATAGTAATTAAAAGTTATACGCCACAAGCTGTTCTGTTGTTTCCGCGAACTGTCACGCTAACCCATACTTGTACTCCAAGCGGGTGACAAACATTACGAACAAAAATTTCTTCAAGGACAAGTAAAATGGAAATGCGACGCTGTCAGCGCACCCCTTAATTAGCGTGTGCCTTTCTAATGCGTTTTTATAAGATGCAGCTGATTGTTTCAAAAGTAAGAAATAACCTATTACCATAATCAATCACGTTTATCTTACATTTATTGCAAGCCTCAGTGTTTCTGCAGTCCAGAAAGTCCGGATGTCCGAAGCGCGAGCACGCGAAGGGAGTAACGAACAAGAGAAAAGTACGCTGTGACAAGCTGAACAGTTGTCGCCTTGCAGAAGAAAAGAGCAACCGACGACCGCCGAACAACGCGTTTCCCCCCTTAAAATCGTCGGGGCAGTCTGCCGGTCGAGCGGCGGGAAGCAGGCGGCGCGTCTGTAGCAGACGACAAGACAAACGTCGACAAAAATGAACTCAGTAACTACTCTACGTTTAAACCGAACTTGCTGGACACGTGCTGACGCGTATGGTTTCATAATTCAAAAAAAAAATTTTAAGTGCGATGCACTTCTTAAGCGACCCTGAACCTGCGTCCACCGGCGATGTCCGCATAGCATACCCACGTGGGGGATTGGCCAGGAATCTCCTCGTCTTCCTTGGCAACGGGGGGAGATGGGCGCGCGCTGCCTGGCCGCTGACATGGCACATACCCACGTGGGGGATTGGCAAGGAATCGGGCGTGAGAAGGGCTAATGCACCCGCTTAAAGAAGTACTGACACGAAATTTCAAAGCTGAGATCCGCTCTAGCAATCAAGTACAACGACAACACAAATAGGTGTCTGTGAATAAATGCATCTTTCTTTCTTTGTAGTTGTGTGTGTGTGTGTGTGTGATCTCTCTTTCGCGAACATTACCGAACCGCGCAAATTCAACTCGTGCATTCGCACTTTCACATTCTTCCCCTCGGGGAAATGCGGGGAATTTTCGCCCAGCCCTCTTCCTAGCGCGAAAAATGCAGCACGCGCGCAGCGGAAAAAGCACGTGCGCCAAAGCGGCGGCCGCCGCCGCGTACTCCCCCGGAGGGGAGAGGGCAGCGCTTCCCTCGCCCGGCAAACTTTAGCTTCGCCTCCCTCTTAGGAAATGACCCGCCGCGGTGGTTCAGCGGCTAAGGCGTTGTGCTGCTGAGCACGAGATCGCGGGTTCTATTCCCGGCCGCGGCGGTCGCTTTTCTGATGGAGGCGAAAAGCAAAAACGCCCGTGTGTACGAGATTTCGGTGCACGTTAAAATCCCCACTGATTCCTCAGGTGGTCGAAATTAATCCGGAGCCCTCCACTACAGCGCGCCCTGCGTTGCTTCGGCGCGTTAAACACTACAATCAGACAATCAGACTATTAAAAAACGTACTTACAAGAAAATTTAGGCTGCCGTACGCATTTTCCGTGGCAAAGCACTGAAGCAAAGCGCCATGCGGTTTTGTTTTTATTTATTTATGTTGAAGCGATCCCCGCTGCGCTCACGGATGCGACGAAGAGCAGAAAACACTTGGCAGGTTTTGTTTTGTTTTGTTTTGGTGTCACGGGCCTTCATGACGTCAAAGCACCGCTATTGGCTAAAGACCTGGAAAAAGAGCTTCCCTTAGAATAACACACCTGCAGTGATATCGCATGGATGTCCACGAGCAGATGACCTTGAGTGAAACATTGTATGGGCATTACATGGATGTCCTGGATTGCAGTTGGGCATTATGACCATTTTGATATCCACTGTACTTTTGTGGACGTTCGTATTGTCGGGCCACGACCCGTCGGCGGCCGACCGGCTAAACTAACTTCTAGCCACCAAAACTGGGCCGACTGATTCTGTCGGAGCGTCAGCGAGCCGTGCAGTGGCGCAGTCAAGCCAAGCCATCACGCGACCGAGCGTCATACGAAACGTCATATATAGGAAATCGGCAAGCAGGATGCAGCATAGACAGGAGCACAGCAGCCATGGACGTGACGAACGCGACCCGTGCCACACGTACACGAAAAATGACATTAAGTGCTTAAGGCCTTAAGCTCTAATGCCATTAATTCGCTGCAGCACACGCAAAAATCTAATGCCATTCGTTATAATGTCTATTTTGTTGAAGAAGTTCTGCACAACTCATTCACCTTAACGAACGCCTTAAATCTGCCTACTCTCGAACGCGATGAGCCCCAAATGAAACCAACGAAACTCGCAGCACCAGCTGTTGACGCGGAAACGTAGCTGAACTTCGAAATAAGACGATTTTTTTGTGCACTCTTGGTAGCGAAGTTCTGAAGAAGATGAAGTTCACTAAAACAGCGGCAAAAGGCAAAACATCATGCTACTCGTCGTGTTAATTTTTTTGGATTTGGCTACCGCTGGCACGGGACGGCCGCTGCTGAAGCCACTTTTAGAAACGGCTCAAGAAAAAAAATCCTCCGTCGCATGCCCCCGCGCGAGGGACACGAGTAAATGCAAGCATTGGGGTCGTTTACGTGGCGTAGGGTTGGTGGTGGTGGTGGTGGTAGTTGGGTTTGAGAGAGAGAGAGAGAGAGAGAGAGAGAGAGAGAGAGAGAGAGAGAGAGAGAGACGTAAGTAGGTAACGTCAACTTGTTGTTATTTATTGCCATCACTTGCACCCCCCCCCCCCCAATCGGTGGGATCTTTATTGTTTAGCTATGACGCCGCTAGCACGCCGCTGAGTCGCCAACGCACGCCCCTGACGACGTAGTTTGAATGAGTCAAGGATATAAGGCGCGTTCGTAGCCTTTGATTCTGTGTCGTTTTGTGGCGCAGTGGGTAGAGCACCATGTACCTTGCGTTCCGCCCGCAGGGTCGTGGAATCGAAACCAGGCGCCGGTAACTGTTATTTCTTTTTCTTTTTATAGTGTAGTGTAAGGGGAGGCTGGCTGCTGCGGACGCCGACGCACGGGTGACATCGTGAGTTATACAAATGCTCTGCATTTAAAACACTACAGTCAAACCCGTTTATAGTGAACTGCAATATGCACCGCGATTAGTTCGGTATATCCAATAGTTCGATATAGCCGAACCCGCCTATAACGAGCTCATTGTTACGAGTTCGCAATCCGTGCCCCCCTCCCTCCCCCTCGCCAACTCCGGCATCCCCGCATGCAGAAACGAACACAGTAAAGTAGCCATTACCATACCCAAAATAATCTATTTTGGGTATGGTAATCCATACCCAAAATAATCTAATCGCATTAACTGCCTACTTCGCAAAAAAAAAAAAAGCGTGACTTTTGTTTTCACTTTCGTTTTGGCGGCTTCAACTAGCATAGCATTCTCTACACGCAACATTGTTTGCACTAGTTCGAGACCGCGTCCTCGAAAATCGAAGAAGCATTGGCGGAGCATATCGACTGCCGAAAGCGCTTCATTATAAGCGTCGGACGGCTTTCACTCGCGACATCATCGGGAACGTTGGCAAGCTCTTCCCACAGTTCACCGATGCTGCTGTCTTGGTCCAGCCTCGCTGACTGGGCGGGTTCCGTCGTGAGTCCCGCGCGTCGGAAACAATTACGGAAAGTGTCGGGCGTCACATCGCTCCATGCGCGGCGCAATGTCTCAGTCGCGGCTCTTGCTCCGTGGTCGCGGCCAATCCACATCTATATCGCCGCTCCGAGACCATGCATTTCGGCGGCCATTCTAGGCGCGCAGAGTTCGATATATCGGATGTGAACTTCGTTATAAGGAATATGTTTCCCATGTATTTTCGTAACTGAATTATTTTTGTTCGATATATAGCATAATTCGCTCTATCCGGGTTCGTTATAGCCGGGTTTGACTGTATTTGTCTTAATGTTTTCGTCACAAAAACATTTTTAACCCTTGTATGTAAGACGTTTTTCTCTACGTTGAAGGCTTCTAAAATAAGATTGAATGTCTCATTTTTGGTCATGATCACCATCATGCCTAACACATTTAATGCCTTTGCGTTTTCGCGTGTGGCACGGCTCGCCTAATTTATGTCATTCGGTATCTTAAGGCCTTAAATACCCAATGTCATTTTTTGTGTACGTGTCCTCCCTCTCTCCTCTTTCTTCCCTCTCTCTCTCTCTCTCTCTCTTCCTATCCTTTGAAAACCCCATTCCCTGGACTGGGTTGTATGAGGGTGAACTGCCCGTTCAGTTCAATAACATCACCAGTTCTTTTTTCTTCTCTCCTTTCTTGATAACCACCACCACTTCGCAATTGATTTTTCTACTGTATAGCGCTAACCACATGGAGCGATTTTTCCAGCGACGCGACGAGCGACGCGACTAGGATCCGCAGTCGCTGATCCGCAGTCGCTCGCCGAGGCAACCACATGACAGCGACGGCTCGAGCGACTGAGGACGGCGATTTCAATGTTGCCGCACTGCGCATAGTAACGCGCTTATACGTGCTGGTTGTTTACAAACATTTTTTTTTGTTCATTTGTCATAAAAAACATGACTAAAAAGTATTACGCCTTTCTACCTTGCTTTTTGCACCTCATTGCATCTCTAAAACTGGTTTGGGTATGCATAGCGCGCGCTTTTCCTTCTACGCCTCGTCTCTCGGCTCCAACATGAACGCCGTGAAGAATTCGTTTTCTTGACGTCGATTTTGCCACACGGGTCTCACCCAGTGTGTGCGGGAGCTTTCTTGCGTCTGCTTCACCATGTACACAAGCTTTGCCATGCAATGCTTTCTTTGCCGCTCCATCACAAACGCCGTCTGCGCGCAGTTTGCGCGCGCGCCAAATCTCCCCCCCCCCCCCCCCCCCCCCCCCCGTTCTCTTCCAAAACCGGAGGTTGCGTGCTTAAGTAGGGGCTCTCCTATTGGCTAGTCGCTGAGGCCACTTCTGGGAGGCGAGCGGCTGTTTCTGGCGATCCAGAACTATGGTACTATATACCAGAATTATATACCAGAACCGAGCGATTCGATGTGCGACTTGGTCCGCGGCGAAAAGTAGTTCGTCGCTAGTTGCGTCGCTTCCCAAGTCGCTTGCATAATCGTTCCATGTGGTTAGCGCTTAAGACGCGTTAACGCAGCGACTCGACTGCAATTTGGCTGCCCCGTGCAGCAGCTCTATGGCGCCAGCTCCCATCGGACTACACTGGAACATTCCCGCCCGATGACGACGACCTCAGGACTACAGTCAAACCCGTTTATAGCGAACTGCAATATGCACTTCGATTAGTTCGATATATCGAATAGTTCGATATAGCCGAACCCGCCTATAACGAGCTGATTGCTACGAGTTCGCAATCCGTGGGAGCTCTCCCAACTCCACCATCCCCGAATGCAGAAACGAACACACTAAAGTAGCCATTACCACACCCAAAGTAATCCATCTATTGCAAGTAATAAAGCTACTTTCTGCCCCGATTGCCTGCTTTGTAAAAAAAAAGCGGTTTTCGTTTTGGCGGCTTCAACTAGCATAGCATTCTCTACACGAAACATTGTTTGCATGCACCAGTTCGAGTCCGCGTCCTCCAAAATCGAAGAAGCATTGGCGGAGCACATCGACTACCGAAAGCGCTTCATTATAAGCGTCGGGCGGCTCTCACTCGCAACATCATCGGGAACATAGGCGAGCTCTTCCCACAGTTCACCAGTCTTGGCCCGGACTCGCTGACTGGGCGGGTTCCGTCGTGAGTCCCGCGCGTCGGAAACAGTTACGGCAAGTCGCGGCTCTTGCTCCGTGGTCGCGGCCAACCCACATCTCAATCGCCGCTTCGAGACCATGCATTTCGGCGGCCTTTCTAGGCGCACAGAGTTCGATATATCCGATGTTAACTTCGTTATAAGGAATATGTTTGCCATGTATTTCCGTAACTGATATATTTTTGTTCGATATATAGAATAATTCGCTCTATCCGGGTTCGTTATAGCCGGGTTTGACTGTATGATGAGGGCTGCCCAACGGACTGCGTAGTGCAGCACTGGTGTAGTCTGTGGTGAATAGCTATGAACATTGGGACCCAGGCTAGGCCCGCAGGCCTATTGGTATGGGCACACTGCCTTTCTGCGGCCCTTGTAGGCTTGGGTCTCCCAGAATATATGTATGCTAATAAAGTATTAATTTGCTCTAGTAATTACTAGCGAAAAAAATGTGTTCGTGTAAACATTGCGGGATCAATCCCGCAAAGTTTACAAATCATGCACTTCAATGTCCCTTTAACATACCCACGATCGAGGTCCGCAAGTATACCGTTCGTGAACTTATTGCAACCCCAGTGTACACTGGTACGTTCAATCTTATTTTGGATTCGGATACGAGGCCCCGTGGGGCCTCCCAAAAATTTGCCACCGCCGACGGTATCACACGTCGTCCAGGCAGGCCATCAGGTACAATTTCTCAATTATCAACCACATGTTATTCTACATCGCATATTCTTGGAAATCTATCTTTGAAAGCCGATTGCGTGACACAAGCAGGAAAGACACTCAGCACGTCACCCGTAATGATACACAAAATTGCTCATGTAGAAGTTAGAAAGAAGTAGAAATATACCAATGGAACACAGTGAATAGTACAAATGTTTATTTTTCCTGATATAAAAGCCTAATTCGCACAACTTTGTTTACTTAAAATTTGTTTTTCTGTATATACTCTACAAAGATAGTTCTGTTTACTGAGAATAAAAAATGATTTCAAAGCAGCGACGTCGTTAAAAAGCTAAGCAACTTGCGCGTGTTCTTAGCATGGACGCAAGCAAAATTCCGGTGATCACACGCTTGTTTGTACCATTTTAAATGCAGAGCATTTCAGTAACTCACGATGTCACCCGTGTTGGCGTCCGTAGTCCGCACGCTCACTGCGCATGCGCGTCGAGTCGAGGCGATACCGAACTCTCTCGCGAGGGGCATTGGATTGGATTCGAACACTCTCTCGCGAGGGGCATTGGATTGGATTCGATTGGATTGGATTGGATTGGCTTGGCTTGGATTGGATTGGATTAAAGTGGATTGTGTTGGATTGTGTTGCGTCATAGCCGCGGCACGTTGCGTCATAGCCGCGGCAGACGCATTGGGGCCGGCGCATGTGCTGTACTCTCTCTTCCGCGGTTTCCTCTCCTTCGGGCGCGCTGCGCATATAACCGGTGTGCCGTTCTCCGGCGAAGCAACATACGCGCTTGGCTCAAACTCCTAGAGTCCACGCCGCTTTACAAGTACGCCAAAGTCGTCCACTGGGACCGGCTTACGCAGTCCCCTCAACGTACATAAGCGGCGGAGCGCGCGTTCGGAATTCAGTCAAGGGCGTCTTTGCTTGGCTTTCGCTTGACGTGGCGCTTTGCTTTACTCGAGTAGATGCGACGCATTTACTCGAGTTCCCCCCGTGGGAAGATGCGGGCGGCTTTTTGTACCGCTCCGGCGACTGAAACCGGGCCTAACACTGCTAACACCGACGTTGAAGTATGATACGAAGGATGGGACTCCATTGAGCTACTTGGCTGCGCCCGAGCATTTGCGCGGTGGCAAAGCGGTCTCGAGCGTCGCGCACACTCGCTGAACGTTGCGGGTTCAATTCCTGCGAGTACAGTTTTTTTTTTCCTGAGCGGTTTTTTTAAGGGGCATGGTTTGCGTATCTCATTCGCGAATCATTTTCTGTGTGATTTTGAGAAGCAACTACCTTTGTATGGAAAATTTTCTTCGAAACAGCGAGTGGCTCCTAGGCGCCACAAAAATCAATTTTACTTTTCTTGCACCGCATTTCTCGAAAATGCGGTACCATATGTACGCACTAATATGTATATGCATATTCTACGTGCTACAGAGGTCTTTTCGCCGGGGGTTCATCCATAACATCCGCATTATAATACTGCCGCGGCGGCAGCGAACACAGCCTTTTTTCTTCTTTGACCGTGATCCAACAAGAAGTTGTGGAGTATACATAGCTTGCATGTGACGTCCCCACAGCCCTTTCTGGAGTACTGCTCTCCGCTTTCCCAGTGCTACTCGAGATCGGAGGGGGAGATAAGTTCACGGCCTTCCACTATGGTCCCTAGAAATATGTGCAAGCGGTGCTCCAATTAAGATGGCCGCTACAGTGACGTCAGTGCAAGCTGCACACGCGAGCACGTACGAACGGCTTCAGTCGCGGCAGCGGCGACATGACTAGAGAATGAAAGATCCCCAGCGGAGAGGCGAGGCGGCTGTTGCGCTATGGTGGCTAGAAGGGGGAGGTGACGCCAAGGGCCGGTCAAAAGCGATGCGCCGGTTCATGCCTGGCGCGGTGGCGCTGCTTTCCGTAGTTCGATGCCCGCCTGGGCGCCCGCTCTACGACTCGGCGCGCGGCGGAAGCGCAAACCGGCAGAAGTTCGCCGAACGCGCAAGTGTAATTTTACTAAGCACACAAGTAGCTTGGAGTGGCACATACATCGCAGCTCTCACTGACCACTTCGACGCGTTTTGTTCCGATACGCATAACCTATGCAATACGGAACGTCACGCATCTTGGGCTCCCGACTACTCCACGCTTACCATTCTGTATATTTAAAACAAAATACAATGAAGAGACCATACCCGTTCGCATAAACACATAAAGCACGAAAACTACCATTTTTTCAAAGCCGAATGTATACTACCGACTACACGCAAACAGAAATTCTGAGGGTCTGCATCTGCGACTGCAGCCTTTCACTTCTACTAGTAGAAGGAACAAATTGTTTAGTTTAATTAGAATCTCTTTCCTGCACATATTCGGACTGCTAACATTTTGCTGAAAGCAAATAAAAAAATGTATTAGGAGAAATAACATACTAGGAGAAATAACCGTAAAGGCACCTTATTTTTTTAAAAATGCAGAAATATCAATGCTGAACTGTAAATGCCATGGGAAAAGTTTGCATTTGAGTGCTGCAGTGTTCAATCTCGATGACAAAAAATTAAATTGCTACATCTTCAACTACGTTGATCAGTTTTCACATTTACACAAAGACGTACGAAGAGTGAAACAGTACGTAGGTATACTCTCATAAAGCAGCATTTCCTCCTGAGTAGGAAAATAAACTAATTTACTCTGCCAATACAGCGCTTTTATTTTAATAGGTTTTCACACCATGCACAGTTGGTCTTCTCACCACAGGTCTTCACACCATGCACAGGTCTTTTCTTGGCGTTTGGGGTTATCAGCAAATTAACTCACCCTTTTTGCCAAACCCTTTGCACGGTATCAGGTATCTTCCACAAGCAGCTCTTGCGCCATTGCACTGTTAGTGACCTCTAAGGTATTGACAAGTGTGACTTGAAAGATTTCACTATCACTTCAACGCTGCACTCGATTCCAGTGAAGGTATGGGACTCGTTAATAGAGTTCCACCCCGTCTGACGCCTGCGAGCGTCACCTGAAATGGGCTCAATAAAAGAATTTGTTTCTCTCTCTCGATTGTAGTGAATACGAGAACGACTTTTTCAAATGCAAGGTTCTGATGATCCATGGTAGAAACTGTAAATGAACATCGTCACCCCAGCAATCTCGTGCTTCGCCAAATAGGTGCTTTGCGGTTCACATTTCACGATATCTGTCATGGTTGGGGAGTTATTGCGAGCGCTTTCGTCTCCAGTGTCGGTAGCGTCGTTGTGCAAAGAGGCAACGATGCTTTTATGGGATTGTTTCTCTGGTAAATACTCATAGACATTGGGATAAATATAAGGGATCGCAACACTCGTAATTTTAGGTCGGTCACGAGAATTTTTTCGCAGAGCAGTGCGTCGGCGACGCTTTCGGTTTTACGCAATGAGCTCTGGATTACCGCTTTCAGTACTAACAGAAAATTAGTTTTTAAAAAGTGACAAACTCCGCCTACAAGGCACAAAGAAACACGTGTGCGAACTAACAAACAAACGACGAAATGTAAAGCGCATTTCAAACGAAGTGTACTCGCCTGGTCATGTGCCAACCCCGCTCGTTTGCCGCGCTTCGCTTTGAACAGGCATCGAAGTGCTGACCGGAGCGCCACCCCGGCCACCGCGGCCGTGCATGAAACGAAGAATCGCTTTCCCGTCGGCGGCGCAAGCGCGGTGACGCCACCTCCCCCTTCTAGCCACCATAGTTGCGCGGTCATCGGCGTGGTCGGCGTGGTCATTGGCGGATCCAGAAGGGGGGTCCGGATGTCCTGACCCCTCCCTTAATTTTTGAATTTAAACCTCCAAGAAGATGACCACTCAGGTCGCAAAAAAAGGTGAATTGATGACTTATTGTATTTCTTGTGTTTTTGCTCTCCCGAAATTTCGGTAAATAAATAAGGCTCCTCCTCCGCCTGCTCATCATCATCATCATCACTGATAGGAGCTGATCCCCCTCTCAGAAAAAGCCTGGATCCGCTCCTGAGCCTGGTATGACAAGCCACGGCCGCTGTATGAAAGCTGATGAAAGCGCTCTCATCCAGCGGCCGTGGACAAGCATTGACAAGCGCGTCGGCCGACAGCGCGCAGACGTCGATGCCCCGCCGATTTCTTGCCGACGCAGACGGTTGGCAAGGCACCTACGGTCGGCGTCGGCGCGGTGTGACACGGCCGCCGACAGCTCGCCGACACGGTGTTGGCCTTTCTTCCCTCCATGGTGTTGACCGAGCTAATCGGCCGATCACGGCCTCCGCGATCGGCTACTACTACTGCTACTACTACTAAGCTGCCGGCGCCGGCAGCGGATCGCGGAGGCCGTGCTTTAGCAATCAAAGCAATGACGTCACTTCGCGCGCCTTTTGAACCAAGCTCGCAGGCGTGACCGGCGGGGTCGTCTGGTTCACGACCGGTCGTTGTCTGGTATTAGGGTCGCCACCTGCTCGGTTTTTGTCCATCCCGACCCGTGTTCTGGGATCGTGCCACGGTTTTTTTTTTTTTTTCAGAGTTTTATAAGCTTCTATTCAGCAACTATGACGATAAATGTGTGTCCACAAGCTGCGCAAGAACACGCGAGCAGAGAAAATACCCGGACGAGCGCACTCCCTGAGGTGGAGGGGTACCAAAGGGACGAACAACACAACGAAATGCCGCCGGCCCGGTCAGCAAGTGCCGTTACTTTTCAGTGCAGCACATTCAGAGTAATAACCAAAACATGTCACTTTCAGTACAAACGTTTTGTTGATTCCTCTCCAGGAAAAGAGAGAGCTCTCTCTCTCTCCAGGAAAACGCTACAATAAATGTCATCGCCTACACCCCCCCCCCCCCAAAAAAAAAAACAAAAAAACATGGCGTCTTTTTGTCCTTTTCCAACGGAAATTCAACCTTCTATTCCTTTCTCCCCTCCTCCCCCAGGGCCTTGTTTTTTTCCAGGGAAAGGTGGCACCCGCATCTGCGTCGATGCCGAGCCTGGTTTCCGTTGTTG
The DNA here is from genome assembly GCF_048455015.1 of Haemaphysalis longicornis. NCBI lineage: Eukaryota > Metazoa > Arthropoda > Arachnida > Ixodida > Ixodidae > Haemaphysalis > Haemaphysalis longicornis. The sequence goes on from NW_027526203.1 coordinate 482,554,431, forward strand.
CGTAAAATGGGACAATTTGTTCTGTAATAGTGTATTCAGCGCTCAATTAAACTCAGAATGGCACTCGGTCGCTGTTTAATCGAACTTTACTACTACTATGTCTTCTTTAAGCCTAGCAGGACGTCTTGGGGACCGAAATACGTACATGGTGGTGGGAAGGTACTAGTTGTCCTCTATGCAGTTAGAAAAAATTGTCCACGCTTTGATGCCAGAGAAATGTGACGGAGGTTCTTCAGTACGAGTGGGGCTTGGGGACGAGAGTGATATCCGCATGTTTCGATCCACTGTGGCAGGAGAGTTCCGTTCATCCAATGTTCATTCATGTATGTAAGGGGGGCTCCAGATTGTGCAGAAGTTTGTTAGGGATCTTGTTTTGTCCAGGAACAGTGTTCTTTGTTAGGCCGTGTAACACAGATTTAATTTCCTGCAGCATCGTGAAAGAGTTTCGAGTTCTGGGTTAGGTTGACCGGTGTACTGTGGTGGCGGCGGCTGGGTCTGTGTCATGGGCTGAGCTGCAAATGGTTTCTGGAGCTCTTACAGTGAGTGCATGCTGATGTGCACTAGCAGTAGAAAAACTATCCTAGTCACAGAGGCACTTACTACTGCCTCTGCGACTGTGGTGGTAGCGTCAGTAGTTGGGGTACTATTCATGGCAGTGGTAGTGGCCTCGCTGGTACCAGTAGTATTAGTGGTATGTCCTTGGAACAACTTAAGAATGACAATGGAGTTGCCCCTGCACCTAATCTCCTCAGCTGGCTGTTACTCCATGCAGCGCAACAAGTGCCTTCAAGTATTTTCAACGTGACACGAGTCATTTCGGTGATTTAATTCTCACACTTAATCTGGTTGTAATATCCTGCAGCAAGGACAAAAATCTAGCTGTGAAAAAGAAGACAATGTTACACTTTAGGCGCAATGTCATTTCAAAACGCTTACGTGAGTTGACATCACAGTCCATCGCTACATTAGAGTGCAACTGCTGTTCTTAACTTGTACCAGAGTACAGTATAGTAGTGTTAATGGTGGTATGTGTAGTACAGTGGTAGTGGTATTATGGCTGGTCAATTTTTATTTTCTTCACAACCAGAGACCAGATGCCCAATTGCCATACAAAGCAGCCAAGTACACATAGAAATGCTTCACTTTTTGCAGACACAAGCCGGCTGACTAAATGTTTTATCCCAAGTATCTGAATATGTGCACAAACGAATCAGGCAAATTCCTTACTGGTTTCGTAGATTGATTATGAGGTTTCATGTGCCAACGCTACACAGGTGATGAGGCACACCAATTAATTTGGCCACCTGGGGATCTTTAACATGCACTGAAATCTCGAACACACAGGCGTTTTTACTTTTCACCTCCACCGGGAAAGTGGCCGCCGCAGCCGCAAATCGAACCCGCGTCCTTGGGCTCAGCAGCACAACGCCTGAGCCACTGTAA